>NW_006399871.1:10144203-10145405 GCF_000299155.1 Elephantulus edwardii
GCTCAAAGGCGTCAATTCTCCTTCTATCCTCCCTGGTCATTGTCCAACTCTCTGATGCATAACAAGTGATTGCAAAGACCATGGCCTGTATCAGGCAGACCTTAGTCTCCAGAGAGACACCATTGATCTTAGAGGAGCAAAATTAACAAAGCATTTATAGAGAGATATGGAAAGAAATTCACTTTGAGGAAATAGATCCCACAATTAAGATGAGTGGAAAGTCCCAGGTCTGTGGGTCAGATAAGAGCCTGAAGACCTTGCCTGACTCACATCATTGCAGAAGCTGAAAACCTCACAGTCTTAGGCAATAGGCTAAAGGACTCTTGGGATTGTGGATGAAGATTTGTGAATTGAGTATATGTAAGTCAGGTAGCAGGCTCGAAGCTTCTATAAGTTTAAGTCCCAAGAACTGAATTTGATAAACAAACTCTACTTGCCGACTTTACTTGTTGTTGTCTGAAATATTTGCCTTGAACGACGTAAGCACATTGCCTTTAAGGGTTTCTCAGGTGCCTACTCTGGAGGAAATGAGTCTTTCCTCGCTTTGATTGGATACTTTTTTAACCCAATGGGATGGAGAGAAGCGTGTCCTCTGGTAGCAATGTTAGAACCCCTACTCCTCTCACCTACTCTCTTCCCATAAGGCGTCTATAACCCTTTGAGACAAGATAAGACATTGCTTCCACCCAACTCCCCAGTAGAAACCCTCTGAATTTGCCTATTCCCATATTGTATATATTTACCTTTTGTTAGGTCTGGACAGGGAGGCGAAGGGGGGGAATGCAGAATTCAAAGAATATATATGTCAACAAGAAGAGTGAACAGCCCTGTCCACCTGGAAGAACTAAGGGATGAACCATAAATCTCAATGGAATGTCCCTCCCTAAAGACTCTATTATAAAAACCCTCCCCAATAAGCTCACAGTGTGATTTCCGCATTTTGCATCTTCAGAGTGAGGAACCTCACCCAGGAGCCCCCCTACCCTCCTTTTTTTCCCTTTTTTTAATATTTTTTCTTTTTTTAATTTAATTTTTTTTTACAGAGGTTTTGGATTTCCATTCATTCATTGCCTCAATTTTCTCCCTTCCCACCCCTCCCCACCAGCTCGCTTCCCCCTCTGAAGAGAGAAAAAAAAGAAAAAGAAAAAAACTCCTTCATTAGTATACAATTCCCACGTCCCTTCCCCCCACCCCCCACCCTG
>NW_006399871.1:10146130-10150239 GCF_000299155.1 Elephantulus edwardii
GATTTCTTCCTTGAGTCCACTGACCTAACACCTTTATTGTATATTAGATACATACTTAGCTTTGGTTAGCATACAGCACAGTAACTATTTAGAAGTCATTTCATCAAGAAGATTCAACCGTATGTCAGATAACAAGAGCCCAGCACTCCCAGAAACAGGATTGAGAATGTTCTAGTCTCACTCTTGCTCCTCACGTTTTATGTGACCTTGAGAAATTCGCTTCTCTTTGCTGAGCCTTGTTTATTCCCTTGAAAAATGAGAGAGCTGGACATAGTGTGAAGCATCTTTCATTAAATACTTGTTCTATACCAAGTACTTCTTCTTTACCCCTTTTAATCTACATAATTTTTCAAAGCTGGAGCTCATCTCCCTTGCTACCTCTGAGCCTTTGAGGACTCAAGGAAGCGACAAATATTTTCTTTACCACCATTAGGATATAGAAGCAGTATTTGATCTGAAATGTTTTTTAATTCTGGGAGAGAACAGTTGTCTCTTTAAAGTTTACATTTTTAAACGAATACAGTAATCTCATCTTCATTTGATCGCAGAACTCATGTTGTTGCTGTTGTTTTTGTTGTTGTTAAGTGCTGTTGAGTCAGAGGCAACTCATAGCAACCCTATGAAAGAAAGACCTGAAGGCCTGTATAACTTGCGTCTTTCTCCAGGTTCATAGGGTTTCTGGAGGCACGCTATTACAGAAGTGGATGCCACTCCTGCTTCCAAGCTTGTTCTAATTGGGGAGCTCCACCAAACACTGTCCACCATGGGTAACCATTCTCGCATTTGACACCATCAGTGTCACAGCATTCATTCAGCATCACAGCAACCACGAGTTACCTCTGTATGGCAAGTGGACACACCAGAGCTATACCACCTAGAAGAATGTTTCACCAAAAACAATTAAAGGCAGGCCTGAGGGACAGGGAGTAGAGTCATCCACCTTTGGCTTGGGAGCATGACTTTCTGTCCACTAGTCCAATTGTTATCTGCCTATGCTGTTGTTGTTGCTGTTGTTGTTGTTAAGTGCTGTCGAGTCAGAGGCAACTCATAGTGACCCTATGTAACTCAAGGGGAAAAAAATTGTCTTTTAAAAATACTTAAGTTATCCCTGTTTCTCGTTCAATTCCAAACAGCCTTTAAAGTCCCCTGTGCATGTCCATCAGCATTGTGGGCTTTGTGAGATGACACAAAGAAGAGCCAGAATACATTATTCTTCAGGCTTCAGCCGTATCAGTAAGGTCTCAGTGAGAACAAATGAGAGGTTATTTTATAAGCTGATCACCACAGAGCTTTCTCAGCCACTGCTATGGAAACAGAAGCAGGCTAGTGCGTCTTCTTTTATTGGAACATTGTCATAGATTTAATGAGTGAGAGACTATGGCTCATATAAAAATGTTGCCTAGTAATAGCAGAGCTTCGCTGTTTTCCCTGAGAAGGGAAACTGAAGCTGTAGAAAAGATTTGATTGAGGCTATGAATTAAAGTTCAGACATGAAAACGAATATTCCTATTTTTACAAACACCTTCTCTGCCCACACTGAATTAGCTGCTATTTCTTTGTCTTGTCTGTAGGGTGGAAGTGGCAAAAGTAACAAACACATTTCTTTCATTTTGCAGAAAAGTAAACAAAACTCACAAGGAATAATTATTTCTTTACAAAATAAATGGTTTTCTGAACAATTGTATAGATGTGTTAAACTCTGGGAAAATTTTTATAATTAGGAAAGATTATTCCTTTCCATAAATGCAGGGTATCATTTTCTTTATGAAAAATAATGCATGCATAATAAGTGCAGTTGGTAAAAAAAGAAAATTAACCATAAATGACTACCCTTCATATTTTGGCTATTTTTTCCTATTTATTTTCCATATTGTATGAAGATTTTTAAAAATAGTACTTGGGTTTATACTGTAAATATATAATCTAACCACAGGATTTTTTCCCCCTTCATATCTTTATATAAGTATGCTTTCAAAGTCTTGGCAAACATTATTTTTAAGAATAAAAACACTAGGTGAGCTCTGGTGGCCTAGTGGCAAGAAGTTGCACTGCAATCCCAGAGGTGTGTGATTCAAATCCACCAGGTTCTCTGCTGGAGGAGGAGGGATAATCTCCTTCTGTACCAGTCAGATCTGATTTGATGATACACACACAAAAAGTAATAATTTTTTTTTAAAAAGGATAAAAACACAAAATTAGCTTGAAGGAATGAACCTTGCTGATGCACCAGATTAAACATTGGGCTCCTGTGAAAGCTCAGAAGTTCAAATTCACCAGTCTCTCTCAGGGAGAAAAATGAGGCAGCCTTCTCCTGTTAAGATTTATAGTCTCATAAATCCAGTGGAAAGCAGTTCTGCTCTGTCGTATGTGGTCACTATGAATCAGAATGGACTTAATGACAGTGAATAATAATGTTGTTGTTGTTGTTATGTGCTATCGAGTCACTTGCGACTCATAGTGACCCTATGTACAACAGCCCTAATAAACCCTGCTCTGTCCTGTGCCAATCGCATTGCCTCAGACACACCCATCCCGATTACCCCAGTCACTAAATCAATCCACCTCATAGAGGGTCTTCCCCTCCTGTGCTGTCCCTCCACCCTACCAAGCATGATGTCCCTCTCCAAGGACCTGTCTTTCCTTACAACATGTCCAAAGTATGTCAGATGAAGCCCCAGAATCCTTGCCTCCAAAGAGTAGCCTGAATAATAATAGGTCAGCTTATTTAATGCTTTTTAAAAATAACTTTGGGATATATGAATGGGTATTCTTTTCATTACTGAAGTCCAGAGTGAAGGCTGCACAGTGGAGTAAACTTGAGGGGAGAGATCGCATAACGATGAAAGAGTTTTTCTTTTTCTTTTCAAGGAGAAGAGTGATTTGGGGGACGGAGTGCGCAAAAAGAAAAGTTCAACAATGAATGCCTGGAAATCCTAAGTCTCTGTAAACTTTAAAATTAATAAAGCAAGGATGCCATTTTAAAGACTTTTTTAAAAATTACTTTTAAAATGTTTTATTGTAGTTGTACAATGTTATGATTAAAACAAAATCATTAGCATAAAAAAATCAACTTGCATTGCAAACTTTCATTCAAATCACAATAAAAAGAGAAGCAAAATTTTTATCGAGAAATTATTTCTGTACAAAAAAAACCACCCCACGGAATGTACAGTTCTATGAGTTTTGACAAATGCAAAGAGCCAAAGTACCATCATGACAATCAAAATGTGTTGTAATTCTTGTTAGGTGTCATTGAGTTGATGCCAATTTATAATGACCTATGCACAGCAGGTGTTCACCATGCTTGGTCCTGTACCCGTTACTCACTCATCTTTTGATGGTTACTTGTGTTATTTGCACAGATTTTGTAGATATGAATATTCATTCTCTTGAGTAATGGAATTGATTGTAGGGTCATATAACAAGTTAATGCTTCCCTTTGTAAGAAACTGTAAATCCTAAGAGATTGTTCCATTAACCTTATCACCTACAAATGTATGAGGGTACTGGTTATTCTGCATCTCTACTAACACTTGAAGTTGGTAAATTTTTTTCAGTCATTTATACAATGTAATCTCAATGTTATATTCCTTTTTCTTTCTCTGATGTTGTGGTTGTTATTGTTGTTGAGTGCCATCGAGTCATAGACGACTCATAGCGAGCCTATGAACGAAAGACCTGGACACTTATATATAACTTTAGTCCTTTCTCCAGGTTCATAGGGTTTCTGGAGGCAAGCTATTTCGGAAGTGGATGCCACTCCTACTTCCAAACTTGTTTGAATTGGGGAGCTCCACCAAACACTGTCCACCATGGGTAACCACTCTCACATTTGTCATATCAGTGTCACAGTGTTCAGCTTCACAGCAACCATGAGTTACCTCTGTACAGCAAGTAGACAGGCCAGGGCTATACGACCTAGGGGAATGTTTCATCAAAACGATTAGAGACAGGCTCGAGGGCTGATAACATTGAGTAGCCTTTTTGTACGGTACATTTGAGTTTGTCATGCACAGCCATAATCTTACTATTATTTCCAGGTTTTTGCAGTGTGTCTGTAATTTTGACTATAATAAGCAGTGCTATAATTGATATCTTTCTTTAGAAAT
>NW_006399871.1:10150339-10151833 GCF_000299155.1 Elephantulus edwardii
AATTTTTAAATACTTGGATCCTGTTGGATACTATTGGTTGTCTCCATCTGCTTACATCCTCACAATGGCAGGCCCGTTTGAGCTCATTTTTGCAGCCCCTGTGTCCGTCCGTCTCCTGAGGGCCATCTTCTTTTTTTCTTGGTCCTCTACTTCACCAAACATGGTGTCATTTTCCAATGAGTTTTCTGCTGATAATGTGTTCAAAACAAGCAAGTTGAAGTATTGCCACTCACACTTCTAAAAAGATCATTTTAGTTATACTGTTTCTAAGAAAAAATCCTTTTATTCTTCTAACAGACCTAGTTGTTGTGGGCCATCAACTTGGAACCAACTCATAGCTGACCCTCCAGTGGGTTTTCAGAAGCTGTGAACTATGTGGGAAGAGATTGTTCTGACTTGACTTGCAGAGCAGATAGGAAATTCGAACCAGGTGGCTTTGGATTGACAGGACTTCTCTTTACAGCCAGTCCACCAGAACTCCATAATAGACTATAATATATTCAATATTATTCACAGTGTCATAATTAGAATCATCAATTCTTCTTCATTCTTTAGGTTTAATTATAAAAATTTTGTATACATGTGAAGTGATTAAAATACCAGATCTTGATGGATATACAATAAGGGCAATTGATATAACACAGTCCACAAGGTTCTACATTCTGCTTTAGTCAGTCATGGCTAGTACCTTAAAAGTCCCTAAGCAGCCATTTAAGGGGCAAATATTTTTCTCCCCTGGTCTAGATCATGGAATGAAGAAAAGCAAAGATGTATAAAAACAATTAGTCCAAAGACCTAATAGAACTTTAGAACTTGAGCCTCCTTGATCTGAGACCAGAATATATTAGTGGAGCCCAGCTACCACTGTGGACAGAGCAGAAATGGAACACAATAGGAGGTCTTGGGTAGAATGGTAGAAAAGTGTGGAACAAAACTCAAAACAATAAAAAATGGTCCTGTCTGGTGGGATTTTCCATACCATGACCCTTGGATACTTCAAACTTCATTCCCATAATTCTACCTTCAGTCAAATAACATAAAGGCCATACAGTGAACAGTAGCATCAGGGAGCTATCACTACTTGGAAGAGTCAACCACACAAGGTCAAAATGCTCACTTGCTCAAAGATAAAGCTTAGAAGACTGGAGAGGATCGGAAAGAAGGATGAAGGGAAATGGTAAATGAGAAAGAGAAAGTGGGAAGAGTGTTCTTACATTTTGGAGATTTCAATCACTGTCATAAAACAAATTGTGTATAAATTGTTGAATGGAAAATTTGTAATCTACTAGCTACTCTGAGAAGAAATGGAATCCCAGAACACTTGATCATGCTAACGAGAAACCTATACTTGGACCAGGAGGCAGTTGTCAGAACAGAGAAAGGAAACACTGCATGGTTCAAAATTGGGAAGAGTATAGACCAGGGATGTATCCTATTTCCATACCTTTTCAACCTATATACAGAATAGATTATCTGGGAGGCTGGGCTCTATGA
>NW_006399871.1:10152658-10174327 GCF_000299155.1 Elephantulus edwardii
GACTCGATGGCACATAACAACAACCAGCTACTCTTAGGGAGAAGGATGGACAATCTCCTTTCATGCAATTAACTGCCTCTGAAAACTCATTAGTGAGTTAGCTATGGATTAGTTCTGACTTGAAGGTACACAAACAACAGCAAACAGCTTTTGATAAGAGCCAATTCCATGGAAGCTGAGGGAACCTTGACTATGAGCAAGAAAATCCTGAAGCAGTGTTTGTAATTACACCCAGGTTTCCTGTGCTGAGAACCTCCTAGACACATGAGCATGAGAGACAGCTGTAACATTGGACAGAGCATTAGATATCAAGAAACAATAGCAACCATCAAAAGGTCTAGAACGTAAGAAATGCAGCAGCAGTGCATACAACAAGAGCCAAGAAACTGGCATAAGATGACTGCAATGGACTTTCCAACCTATGGATCAAGAGAGAGCTTAGTGTCATACTGGCAAAGGGCTTGTTGGTAAAATGAGGTGCCTCTGGGCACTTACCGAGGGGTTAAAAAGCTGTAACGTTTACCTGATGATGGTAGAGGCCTAGTGAAGCCCCAGGAGTAGGTCTGGCTGAAAGAAGAGACTTCTGTCTACAGATAGGATAAGAGAAGTGTCACTTGCTGACAATTGACAATTGTGGCTGAGAAGGAGCTGAGAACTCTCTTGGTTAGAAGCTGTTCTGATCAAAGGACTCTATCACTTCTCCTTAGTTGTATCTGTTATTTCATAGTTCATCCTACTAATCCAAAGTCATAGCCTATAGTCTCCAAAAACCACATCATCTTAAGTATAGTTTGTGTGTCTGTGTGACCACTGCAACGAGTTCTAAGATCCAATAGAGAAATGGAGAGTGCCATTGCAGGGATGACTGATAACAGAAATTAAAAAGCACAGGAGTGAAGATACATCTGACCTCCAACTCCTAGACATCAGATTTTTGCCGATATTGGTTCTCATCCCTCCACTTGAAGTTAGACAAATTCAAATGCTAAGTTAAGTAGTTTTTGAAGGTCTATTTATTTCAGAAGTATATGGCCAACACTTCTTACTAGCCTGTCTTAATTTGGGAACTCCAAGTTAGTACAGCATCTAAACAGACAAGCACTGAACCCAAACGAGCAAATGCAAGACAAGCAAACATATACATACCAAAGCTATTTCAAGTGGGCTTTGGTGGCCTGGGGGCAAGAAGCTGCACTGCAGTCCTGAAGGCACACAGTGTGAGGCCACCAGCCTCTCTGCAGGAGAAGGATACGCAATCTGAGGATGTGCAATCTCCTCCCATTTGATTGACTGTGTCTGAAAGCCTGCCAGAGAGTCAGCTACAAGTCAGTTCTGAGCAGCAACAAGCAAAGAGTTGTGGAGTTGGAGGAGAGTATTTTACATATCATGGACTGGTCCTGGAGGGGGTGAGACCAGTTTGCTCCTTGAAGACAAGGATTGGGAAGCTCCATCTCACATACCTTGGCCATGTTGCCAGGAGGGACCAGACCTTGGAGAAGAACGTCATGCTTGGAAGAGTAAAGGGTAGGTGCAGAAGAGGAAGACTCTGGATGAAATGGATTAACACAGTGACTGTGGCAATAGATTTAGGTGTGTCTGAGGTGGTGAGGATGGCTCAAGGCAGGGTGAGGTTCAGAGCCATTGCGCTTCGAGTTACTATGCGTTGTCGTTAACAGTACATAACAACAACACACGTTAAGGAGACTAGCATTTAGTGGTGGTTATCAGGATTTTGTTAGATGAGAAAGTATTATTTGAAGAGCACATAGTTTCTTTGAGTTTTTATTAGGAAGCTGTGATGGTAAGGAACTGGGCTGCTAGCACACGGTTCAAATCTACCAGTTGCTGCTGCACCAGAGAAAAATAGGCCATGTCGTCCCATGCATTTTACTGCCTGTGAAAAGACACTGGAGGATTAGCTATTGGTCGATTCTGATTTGATAATCCATGACAGTAACATAATATTCTCTATTTTTTTTAAATTATTTTCGGTGTGTGTGTACCATCAAATTGGCTCTGACTGGTACAGGAGGAGATGGCCCCTGCTTCTCCGGCAGAACATCTGGTGGATTTGAACCACATTTCTCTGGGATTACAGTGCAGCTTCTGGCCACTAGGCCACCAGAGCTCCCCTCATAATATTCTCTATTAAGGGTAATGAAAACATTCAGAAATAGATGTTGGAGAATGTAATCCATATCACAGAATGGTGGTGGTGGTGGTGGTGTTGTTGTTGTTATGTGCCATCGAGTCATCTGCGACTCATAGTGACCCTATGTTCAACAGCCCTAAATGCTGCTATGTCCTTTGCCAATCTCATTGTCTCTGACACTCCCATCCTCATTACCCCAGTCACTGAATCAATCCATCTCGAGTGTCTTCCTCTCCTGAGCTGTCCTTCCACCCTCCCAAGCATGACATCCCTCTCTAAGGACTGACTGGTCCCACCTTGCAACATATCCAAAGTACGTCAGATGGAGCTTCAGAATAGCACATGTAAAATGTGAATAACACAGATAAAGATGGCTGTAATTTTTATATTTCACCACAATAATTTAAAAAAATAAAGAAAAAGAATTCCTCTGTAGAATGGGTCATCAGAATCTGGACTAGTTGACACAGAAACATCTTCTGTTTATAATAATCTAAGTATTAAAAATGCACGCTATCTCAGGTTTTCTAGGAAACAAAAAATAAGAGAGATAAGCAAGTGTAATTAATTGCACCCACAGTCCATGTAATGTTACCATGGAATCCCATTCAGAGCTGTTGTTGTTGTGTGCCGTCAAGTCGGAACTGACCCGTAGCTGACCTCCAGTGGGTTTTCAGAGGCAGTAAATCACACGGGAGGAGATTGTCTTTCTTCAGCAGAGAAGTTGGTGGATTTGAACAGCATGCTTTTGGGATTTGTAGCACAGCTTCTACTAACTATGGAAATTTTGACAGAAACAGATACTACTCAAACGTTTTCCAAAATACTTCCACTAACAGTTTAAGAGAGTTTGAGTTGCCTTTGTCCATGCTTGTTACTGTCTGTTTCAATTTTTCTAAAAATTATCCGTTATGTTAAATCTGTACTTGTATTTATTATAATTCTAACAACAAGAATTTTCTCAGACTGATGAAATTACTCAAAAAACTCACTGAGCAATTGAATCAGAACCAACTCATAACTGAGCCGCCGGAGCTTTGTCTGAGGCTGTAAATCGCAGGGAAAGAGACTGTGTGTATTTCTCTCTCGGAGCAGCTGTAAGATTAGAACACTGGAGAGGCCGTCAGAACTCCCAATGAAGATAGGTGTTGTGTAGTTGTGTGCTATTGAGTTGGAACTGACCCATAGCTGTCCCTCCTGCAGGTTTTCAGGGGCAGTAAATGACACGAGAGGAGAGTATACCTTTTTCTCCTGTGTAGCAGCTGGTGGATTTGAACTGCATTACTTAGGGTTGACAGCACAGCTTCTCACCCCTAGGCATCCAGAGCTTCCTCAGTGAAGTTAATTAAGCACCTTCTAATTTGTTCCTGGAACATTTGGCTGTCCTCTTTCAGGATTTAAATTCTGTGTAGGAGCTGCAGTTACAAAAACGTATTAGAACTACCTTCTTTTTTAATTTCTTTGTCAGCCTTTTTTATTTCCTAGATATTCCTCTGAGGCTGTACAGAGTTTATAACCTTTGCAGTTTAATGACTGCAAACCTCAATTACTGATAAGTAGAATTTTCATTAATATTTAATTGAAAATTATATATATGTATATTTTAAATCTTCGTTGTCATGGCTTCTTCGAACCATGGGTTATTTCTAAGTCTATTTTATGACTTCTTAAGGAGGTGGAAATTTCCTAAAGTCATGATGCTGGTTGTTCTTGTTAAAGATTCCTAGCTTAATTACATTCTACATGTTTTCAATCCTTTGTTTTTGGGAAAGCTTGCATTATAACCCAGAATTCTGGTAAACATTTTGTGTGGCTTAAATAGGAGGAACAATCTGTTATTGTTTCATATTCTGTTATATATATATATGAATTAGGTCAAGTTTATTGATCACATTTAAATCATATATATAGAAATAATTTTATCTTTTTTCTCTATCAGCAATTAGGAGATGAATATTAAATCCACCCACTGATTACACAACTGTATATTTCTTTTTTTTTGGACTATACATTTTAGCATTATGCATTTGGATTTGTTAATGGGTACATCAATTTAGAATGAGTATGAATTTTCCATGAAGGTATCTTTTTATCATTTGTTCAGTACATATTTTAACTCTATTAATTCTTTTTGTTTTAAAGTCTACTTTATTTAACATTAATAGAATTGTGTTTGTTTGCATTTCTTACCAAGTCCATGGAATGTTTAAATCCGTACTATTCCTTTTTTTAAAACTGGCTTTTATTCAATCTTTCATATGCACCTTGTTTTATATCATTAATTACAATTGGTTAATGCAATTTCTTGATCTCATCAAACCTCCACTATATCAGTCAAACTGTTTATTATTCTTTGGCCCTCATCCCTTCCTTGCTCTCTGTTAACCCTTGATTGGATTTACTCCTGTTGCCATGTGTTTATCTGTATTTAACCCCACAAGACATTACTATTACTGCTTTTCAGAGACAAAACCTCATTTTCATTTATCTACATTTTTAAAACTTCGGCTTCCTTCAGGTTTTACTTTCTGTTTTCAGTCCTTTAACTCTGAAATTCCTAAATTCTCACCATTGAGTCAATAGGCAACATATGATAGATAGGGAAAAGATCGATATTGTCCCTTACACTTGAGTCCACAATCGGTACCCTTAGTACCAGGAGTCAAGAAACTAAGACATGTTGCGCTGAGAAAATCTGCTGTCATGGACCTTTATTATAAAGTGCTGGTGAGCAAGGACATCAGTTTGAAGACTAAGGTGCACCTGACCCAAGCCATGACCTTTTTGATTACTTGCTACATACACATTGAAAGTTGGACAATGCAGAATAAAATATAGAAAACTAATTTAGGCTTTAAAAATTGTGATCAGGTCACATTATTAATAAAGGCAAGTGGGAAGAAAAAGAAAAGAAAGTTGGCTAATGACTAAGGATGATGGAAAAAGGATCAATGCCTCTGCGTTGTGAAATTGGAGAAGAGTGCTGAATATCTCATGGACTGCCCAAAGAACAAACAGGTATGTCTTAAAGAAAGTGCAGCTAGAGTGCTCTGTTGGAGGCCACGCTGACAAAGCTTTGTCTCACAAACTCTGGACATGTTGGTAGGAGAGGCTATTCCTTGGAATGCGCTATCATGTTTGGGAAGGTGAAGGATCAGCAGAGGAGGAGAAGACCCTCAGAGAGATGGATTACTATTGTACAATGGGCTCACGTATGTTGGAGTTGTTGAGGATGACACAAGACAGGGCTACGTTCAGATCTGTTGTTCATAACGTCATTATGAGTAGATGTATTCCTTTGCCTTTATCTTGCTTGAGCTCTGGATAAATCTTTATACCCACGTATTGATATTTTTAGTCAATTTAATAAAGTCTTCAGGGATTAGCTCTTCAGTTATTGCTTCTGCTGCATTCTGTGGGGCTTCGGTATCCTTTACATATTTCCCCCTTATTGTGTATTTTTCTTTTTGTCCATCTTATTTGGTTACTTTTCCAATCAGTTGTATCTTTTTTTTTTAACAGAAAATGATTGTTTGTTGTTGGGGGGGGGGTGTTGTATCTTTTTTTACTTATGTAAATCTTTGCCAAAGTCCTCAACATTTAATTGTATCTCTTTGAACAGTGTGAGCTTAATTATCTTAAAAGGATACCTAAAAACTTTAGGTGGGCTCTTGATCCCATGTGATCTAAACCTAATGACTGTTTTACATACTGCTACCTTTCATTTCTATTTTCTTGGCTCCACACATGCCCAAGTTATTTTGCATAGGGGATATTCAACATGGGAAAATAATAAGAAGGAGAAGTAGCTTTTCCCTGGAGAACCTTTTTCTTTTCTCCCCCAGGCATTAGGGACTATAAATAACTTAATTCTATTTGAAAAATTGGAAATATTGATATCTATGTGTTAGTCAGTGCAGTACTTACCTGTTTTCTCTCTTTCTAGGGTTGAGCCCTTTAAATTCTTAGCTCCAAGAGGTTCAGGTTTCCTCTAGATAGGTCTTTAATCTATGAAAACATTCTGGAAATTTCTCCTGCTGAAAGAGATTGATGCTTCAAAACACAGACACACAATCTCAAAGTCAATCTCCATTTGTAGGTTTCTTCCTTCTCCCAGAGTCTGACCCGGTCATTTTTCACTGTTGTTTGGCTCTCTGGTCGCTCTGCAGTAGAAAGATGGGAGACTTCCCTCGTGCAATTAACTTCCTCTGAAAACCTGCTGGAGGGTCAGCTGTGAGGCTGTTTCAACTCGATTACAGTTACAACAATAATGCCTTTAGGGAGCTCCGGTGGCCTAGTGGTAAGGAGTTGCACTGCCAACCCAAAGGGAGGTGGTTCAAATCCAACAGATGCGCCACAGGAGAAAGATAATCAGTCTCCACTCAAGTGACATACAGCCCCTAAAAACTTGCTGAAGGGTGAGCTATGAGTCTGTTCAGCACATAAAAGATGGTGCATAATAGCAACGCCTTTAAGCAATTTTTCAAAATATTTTGGCCAACTTTTCTGATTTTCTTCAAAGATGGAGATATTCTATATTGCTGCATCTTAAATTACTGGAAGCAGAAATCTAACATATTAAGGTTTAAATTTGATGTGATCATATGCCATCCACGATTCAAGGTAAGAGTCCAAGACAGGAATATAAAGGCTCAGAAGTTAAAGAAGAGGTATTGAACTAGAAGGGAAATTGAGACTATAGGTAATTTTTTTCCATTACATAGATAACTGAGAGGCATGTGGTTCAAATCCACCTGTGGCTCCATGAGAAAAAAACTATCTCTTCCTGTGCATTTTATGTCCTCTGAAAAGCCACTGGAGGGGTGCAGCTGTGAGTTGGTTCCAACTCAATGGCAATGATTGAGTGTGTGTGTTACATACAGATATTTCCACGTAGCTAAGGATTTTGACGCTCCATCTGATTTTGAATCTCCATCTCACACACTTTGGGCATGTGGCCAGGAGAGACCAGTCTTTGGGAAAGGACATCATGCTTAGAAGGATGGAGGGACAGCACATGAGAGGAAGACCCTGGATGAGACGGATTGACTAGTGACTGGGGTAACGGGATTAGGTGTGTTGGAGACAGTAAAACTGGCTCAGGATATAGGGCAGAATTTAGAGCTAGTGTACATAGGGTTGCTATGAGTCATAAGCGGCTCAACAGCACATAACAACAACAAGTATCTATACTATTAGTAGATTAGAGCAGTATGTTGTCACCCAATCAAGAAAGGTCAGAGTTTGGGAGGAATAGAATAGTTGACTTTTCAGTTATGCATCTTTACGTCTTAATTGAAAGAGAGCTGAATGGGATCAGAGCATAGTGACATAATTGAAGAGAGGACCTTGGGCCACTTTCATCCAAAATAAGTGCTGTAAAAGAGATGTTTCAATACAGATTTGCTTGTATTTCTGGTATTCCATGGTATATGCACTATTCTTTGCCATCATTATTATTCAAAAGTGTCTAACATCCTAGCCCTAAGCCTCAATTCTTTCATTGTCCTTCGATTGCCCAGCAAAACACCTTAGTCCTCAAAGTGACATTCTTACTCTTCAACATTTTAAAGGGGTCTTTTGCAACAGTGTACCTGATGCGATACTTCACTTAATGTCTTGATTGCTAACTGCTTCCACTAGCATTGATTGTGGATCCAAGTAAAATGAAATTGTCCACAACTTCAATCTTTTCTCTATACATCATAGCATTGTTTCTTAGTCCAGTTGTGAACATTTTTTGTTGTAAGTTGAAGTGTAATTCTTATGGAAGGTTAGAGTCTTTTTTAGTTTCTTTTTGAAGCATCAGCCATAGGACTAATGAAATGTTTTGTGAAATGCTTGTGTAATGCTTATAACCAAGATAAAGCCCTTCCTGCTTTGCAAAGAACTATAGGTCTTAGGAGGGGAAATAGGCTTCCTAGAAGCTAACCTTTAATTCTTCTCCTCCTTTCTCCTAAAGCTTTGTACATTGACCCTTGGTGTTTGGTATAGGCCTGAACGATGCCTCAATTGTGGCCTGATCTGCAATCCTCATAAAACGAGCCCAACTTACCATGAACATGAGTCCTCTTAGCTTGACAAGGTGAAGAGAAGTCCCCAGGAGAAGGCAGATGAAAAAGATCTTGCAAAAAAAAGTAACAGTGTGATGGGTGATTGGATCAAAAGGGGGGCTGTGGAGTAAATATGAAAAAGAGATATTCGAGACAAATCCATTATAATGAGTAGATCCACACCGACTCGTGGGGACTCCGGTGGCCTAGTGGGCAAGGAGTTAAGCCGCCAATACGAAGGTGAAACAGTTTAAACCCACTCTGTTCTCTGTAGGAGAAAGATAGGCAGTCTTCCTTCCGTGTGATTTACAGCCTCTGAAAATCAGTTGCTCTCTTGAGGTGGGGGGTGTGTGTGTGTATGTGTGTGCGTGTGCGCGCGCACGATGTTTTGGTTTTATTTGTGGGTTTTGTTGTTTGGGGTTTTGTGGTGTCATTTTTTTGGTAGGGGGGAGGTATTTGCTTGCTGTACTCATTTGTTTTTGAGACCAGCTAAGTAGCTTTTCTCTTCCTCAATAAAACTCTGATGGCCTAGTGGCAAGAAGCTGCGCTGCAATCCCAAAGGCACTTGGTTTGAGACCATCAGCTGCCGTGCAGGAGAAGGACAGATAATCTCCTCCTGTGTGATTAACTACCTCTGAAAACCCGTCTGCGAGTCAGCTCTGGGTCATTTCCAACTCTACAGTACACATCATTTTCTTCGTTGACGCAAGGAAGTTGACCCTTTCTTTTGATTCAGTGTTTTGTTCCCATCATCTGTATTTTCATTTTGGGGAAGAACTTTTAGGTATTTGCTCCCCTAATTTGGTCTCACACTTCTACAATTCTTTCAACAAGCCCCACTACATCCTAAGAGTCATGACGTTGGTGTTCCAATTTGTGGGGAAACAAAGTCAGACGAAGTCTCCTAAAACCCAAGTTCTCATAGAAAATATGAACAAATCTCACTGTTTGTGTAACCATTACATACAAGTTTCCCAGAGGCACTAGATTTCCCTGTGAATGCTCTTCTTTAAACTTTTATAATCCTTTGAGGATAAATGTATTAAAGACAGCTTGGAGCTAGAAAAGTGCTTCCATGTAAGACATTCTCTTCATTGTGCCTTAAAAGTTCTACATGGAAAAGAAACATCTTTTTTTGTATTCTCCACAACCCTCTCAGAGAAAATACAAAGAAGGGGGGGGAGAGAGAGAGAGACTGTCAGAGTCCTGGAAGTCATGAAGTTGTCATTGTGAAGTGCCATTGAGTCACGTATGACTCATAGTGACTCAATGAACAAAAAATCTGAACCCTGTTCTATAACTATCACCATTTCTCTAATCTTCATAGAGTTTCCAAAGGCATGTTGTTTAGGAAGTGGATGTCAATCCTGCTTCCAAGCCTGTCTTAATCTGGGAACTCTACCAAATCCTGTCCACCATGGGTAACATTTGACACCCAACGGAACAGCATTCAATATCACAGAAACCTCAAGTTTTCTCAGTACAGCAAATTGACAGACTAGTGATGTACAACGTAGAAGAATGTTCTTCAAAAACACAATTAGCAAAGGCCTGAGGGCTCAACTGATTTTTAAACGCAAAGGCCCACCCACCAGGTCCTGATTGATTTAAACAAGAGGCTTCCAGCCCACAGATGATTGTTAGCTAAAACCAGTAAATCCAGGCACCAATAAGCTCTCACACGATTGTGAAGGAAATAAAAATGACCAGTTTACACCTGACTTTTTTTTTTAAATTTAGGTTGTTTATTTTTCATTTCAATGAACATCTACAGAGATTTTGGGATTCCATTCATTCATTGTTGCCTTCCAGACTCCAACTGGAAGTCTTGAGGAGAGGTGGTAAATTTAAAGTTAGATTTGAGGTATCAAAAACTTTCAATCAATACGATGAAAATGGACCCTCCAAGGATGACCCACTCATCGCTTTCTCATTTACTCACTAATTGCCTTTGATTCAGAACCACCTCATAGCTGACCCTCCATCAGGTTTTTAAAAGCTGTAAATGGTGCAGGGGGAGATTGTGCATCTTTCTTCTATGGAGAAGCTGATGGATACAAACCACCTACCTTCTGGTTGGTAGTACAACTCCTTACCACTGGGCACCAGGATCTCCTGATAGCTTTTCAGGGGTCTGTCCATCGACTTCTTCTCCAGGTGTGCTGGGATTCAAAATAGTAGCCTTCCATTGTTTTAGCTCCTAGGATCTGACAATCATATCATTATTTAACTTAGAAATCCTGTGATGAGTGATTTACTTACCTGGTGAGTAAGGAGTTGCACTGCCAATCCAAAGGCTAGGAGCTCACATCCACTAGTTGTCCTGCAAAAGAAAGATGGGCACCCATCAACAAACAAATGGATAGAGAAGCTGTGGTATATTCACACAATGGAATACTATGCTGCATTGAAAAACAAGGAACTCATGTAATATTGTTCAAAATGGGTGACCCTGGAGGACATTATGCTGAGTGAAATGTCTCAGTCACAAAAGGACAAATACTGCATGGTGCCACTGTTGTAAAACGGGACTGACATCGGGGTTGGGGGGAGACTCAGAAAGATAGGTTCAATAATGTCTACTGCATTGAAACAGATGACGGAGAGAACTGTTTAAAAGGGATATGTGATTAGGTGTTTTTGTCATGACAGGAGTCCAGATTGAAGGCTGCATAGTGGAGTGCTGGGGGGAGGGCTTGTAAAACAATGAAAGAATTTTCCTTTTACTTTTTCAAGAGGGTAGTGCACTAGGGGGGAGGGAGGGTTGGGAGGGGAGAAAAGTGCAACAATGAATGAATGGAAATCCAAAATCTCTGTAAAGTTTCATTGAAATTAATAATAAATTTAAAAAGAAAGATGGGCAATCCCCTCCTAGCAATTTATAACCTCTGAAAACTCTCAGGAGGATCAGCTACAAGTTAGTTCTGACTTGATGGCAAGAAATCAGTGTGTCAAGTCATAAAAGCACACAGTCAAATATTTAAAATGACCTAGTAGTAACAGTAGCATTGGTAGGGAAATCTTTAACTAGAGTGAAAATTACTACTGATTTTGTATGCAAAGTTCTAGGTGTTTTCTAGGTACAAAAGAGGAAGTAGTTATTTATTATTACTGAGCATGATCAGAGAGCGCAATGTTTCTATAGTAGGCTATTCAGAAATGGGGAAAGGACTAAAGCATGAAGGTTACCCAGGCCCCTGAAGTTCCTCCTCCTTCCCTAAAGCCTTGCCTGTCCTCCTTGGAGTGTCCTTTCTGAGACTGCTTAACAGCCACCTCTACATTTTCAAACAATCCTATTGATTTTTCCTTTCCTTTCCCAGCAAACTCCTGCAGGCTCTGTTGACAGAACAAAGTGCTCTCTCTGCCTCTTTCAAGCTGCCTTCAGACGCAGTGCGCCGTGCAGCTTTCCAGACCTTGGTTTGGGGAGAAATCAACATGAAAACCCTTGGGATTTCTGCTGATTACTTGTCCATTCCAGGCCAGTGAGAGTTCACACTGGGGCAAGTCAATTTGTTTACACTGGGGAATAATTGGAAGGGACACAAGATCACATTCTGGAGAGATTAGTGTTGTTGTTGTTGTTATGTGCCATCGAGTCACCTGCAACTCATAGTGATCCTATGTACAATAGCCGGAAACCCTGCCAATCTCATTGTCTCTGACACAACTATTCCCATTACCCCCGTCACTGAATCAGTCCATCTTATTGAGGGTCTTCTTCTCCTGTGCTATCCCTCCACCCTCCCAAGCATGACGTCCTTCTCCAAGGACGGGTCCCTCCTTGCAACATGGCCAAAGTATGTCAGATGAAGCTTCAGAATCTTTGCTCCAAGGAGCACTCTGTTTTAACACTCTATAGGGTGAACCTGTTTGTTCTCCTAGCAGTCCATGGGATAGTCAAGACTTTTCTCCAGCACCACACACAGCTCAATGGCATCAATTCTCCTGCTATCATCCCTAGTCATGGTCCAGCTTTCTTATGTATAGCAAGTAGAGATTGTTGTTGTTGTTATGTGCCGTCGAGTCGCCTGCGACTCATAGCCCTACAACAGCCCTAAACTCTGCTCTGTCCTGTGCCAATCGCACCATCTCTGACACTCCCATCCCAATTATCCCAGTCACTGAATCAATCCACCTCATAGAGGGCCTTCCTCTCCTCCGCTGTCCCTCCCACCCTCCCAAGCATGATGTCCCTCTCCAAGGACCGGTCTCTCCTCACAACATGTCCAAAGTATGTTAGACGGAGCCTCAGAATCCTTGCCTCCAAGGAGCAACCCAGTTTAACCCTTTCCAGGACAAATCTGTTTGTTTTCCTAGCAGTCCATGGTATTCTCAACACTCTTCTCCAGCACCACAGCTCAAAGGCATCAATTCTCCTTCTATCCTCCTTGGTCATTGTCCAACTCTCTGATGCATAACAGGTGATTGTGAAGACCATGGCCTGTATCAGACGCACCTTAGTCTCCAAAGAGACACCATTGCTCTTCAGCACTTTGGAGAGGTCCCTAACAGCAGAATTTCCCATTGCAATGTGCCTTTTAATTTCCTGGCTGCTGGTGCCAAGACTGTTGACTATGGAGCCAAGCAAACTAAAGCTGTGTACAATCTCAATCTCTTCACCATCCATCCTGATGCTGCCAATTGGTCCAGTGGTGAGAATCTTTGTCTTCTTGACATTGAGCTTCAATCCATATTGTAGGCTGCAGTCCTTGACGCTCTGCAACAGGCGCTTCAGGTCCTCTTCAGTTTCAGCAAGAAGGGTTGTGTCATTCACATAACGCAGGTTGTTGATAAATCGTCCACCAATCTTGACCCCACATTTCTCCTCATAGAGCCCAGCCTCCCGGATAATCTGTTCTGCATATAGGTTGAAAAGGTATGGAGATAGGATGCATCCCTGGCGTACGCCCTTCCCAATTTTGAACCATGCAGTGTTCCCTTGCTCTGTTCTGACGACTGCCTCCTGGTCCAAGTATAAGTTTCACATTAGAACGATCAAGTGTTCTGGGATTCCCATTCTTCTCAGAGTCAGCCATAGTTTGTTATGATCCACACAGTCAAATGCCTTTGCATAGTCAATGAAACACAGATAGACATTCCTCTGGTATTCCCTGCTTTCAGCCAAGATCCATCTAACATCAGCTACAATATCTCTAGTACCACGACCCCTTCTGAAACCAGCCTGGACTTCTGGTAGTTCTCTGTTGATGTGCTGTTCCAGTCGTTTTTGGATAATCTTCAGTAAATGATGACTCATCACAACCACAACTCTATGAAAAAGGGCTCTGAACCTTGATCTATCCTGAGCCAACCTCACCATCAACACACATGACCATAGACAGCCAGACCACAAAAGGGGAAGGGTATTATTAGTCAAAGAAATAGCATATGCGAAGGTCAAATGATGAGGAGAGGCTGCTGTGTGACTTACTATTCTAGAGCCACTGAAACAAAACGAGGTGACTTTAAGAACAGAAGTTTATTTTCTCACTGTTCTAAAGACTCTAGGTTTTAAGGCTTAAAGATTATGGAGTTGTGTCAGTGTCTTGCTTGTGGGTAGCCCAGGGAAGGATCCCTTTGTTCCTTGGCTGGTAGAAGAGCTTCACAGGACATCTGTTTTCCTTAATATGTACTTATTTCTCTGCTTACTTTTCTCTTCTTGTGACTCTCTGGTAATTAAGTTTAGGACACATTTTTAATTGGAACAGCCTTATTAACTTAATATTAGACTGTTGTTTTTGTTGTTTAATGCCGTCGAGTCGTAGACGACTCATAGCGACCCTATGAACGAACAGCCTGAGCACTGTTCATACATGGAGTTTCCGGAGGCAAGCCATTTTGGAAGTGGATGCCGCTCCTGCTTCCAGGCTTGATTTAGTCGGGTATATACCTTTTAAAATTATCCTCCATACCGATCAAGGCAATATCTTTTCCTGAGTCTTGTTTTTAGGAGGCATAGACTGCTACAATTGACCTGGCAAGAGGGTGGCTTCTAGAGTAATGGCAATCAGCCCAGAGACCTACAGTTAGTAAGAAGCCAGCACGTGAAGCCCATATTTGCTAGACCCTGTTTCCAGGGTTCTTTCCATAGGAAGCAGAAGTGAGGGGAAGGGCACAGAAGAGAAAATACAGCAATAATAATAACACTCTCTACTATTTATCAAGGACTTGTGCCAAGCCCCAGATGCTTTGTGTGCATCAGCTATTTAACCCCACCTGAGGAGTTCTTACACACGGGAAGTGACTGCCTGAGGTTCAGCTGGTAGGTGATGAAGCCAGGATTCACACTCATGCATCCTGCAGACAGAGCACCAAACAGGTCCTCTCATTTTTAACCACACTGGACTCAGGCTTCTCATTTAGGAAGTGGGTACAGTCACATCACTGCCTGTGGGATCATTACGTGGCGGGATGGGGTGAGAGGGAATGGAGGTACAGGCAGGTGGGGATTGTGATTCTGTTTGTCAGTTTCCCTGTTCCCAACTCCACCTCATCCAGAATCTGGGAGGTCAGAGCATCATGCACAAGGCCCCACTGCCTGTTCTGAGGACCTGGAAGCCTGGGTGCCTGCTGAGCTCCTGAGGAGGATGGGGCAGGGGTCTGTGGAGGCCAGTGGCTCCTAGCCATTCTCTTCCCCCAGCTCTTTCACACTCCAGCCCTCATGTCAGCCCAGGAGGAGGCATTTCCATACTCTGGATGTGGCCCAGCAAGAACTAGGGTTTGGCTTTCCCTGCCCCCACCACTAGCCATCCCCCCTCTTGCCTCCAGCTGTGACACTCCCATGGAGATGGCCAGTCCTGGAGATGGAGCAGCAGGATGTTTTGGAGGAACAAGAGGAGAAGGAAGCTGGAGATGAAGACGGACAAAATCAAGCAGAGGAAAGGGAGCCCATGTTCTCAGCTTGGGCCAAGGGTGTGATA
Organism: Elephantulus edwardii; assembly: GCF_000299155.1. Taxonomy (NCBI): domain Eukaryota; kingdom Metazoa; phylum Chordata; class Mammalia; order Macroscelidea; family Macroscelididae; genus Elephantulus; species Elephantulus edwardii. The sequence continues at coordinate 10,167,784 of NW_006399871.1, forward strand.
AGAGGGCCTGGCTAGTTGTTTCTAGATTTTGATTATGAGAGCACAAATCTTAGGGAGGCTGAGCCATTGCCCAAGGCTATGTGTTGGGGCTTTGAAGGTACAAAAGGCAATGTGTGCTCCTGTTTTGCAGATGAGGAAACTGAGGCACAGGGAGAGGAAATGGCAGGTCCAAGGCTGTAAAGTGAGGCAGTCAGTGATCCAGTGATCTGACTAGGGTGGCCACAGGGAGGGGCATCCAGAAAACTCTGTGGGATACACAAGGTCATGATGACACCAGGGGGTTGCCCAGCTCCTGAGAAGGGAGAACAACTGGAGGTGTGACTTTGTTCTCTGTCTAGCAGACATTTACATAGCTCGTTAAAAAATATGGCCTCGTAAAGAGAGTGATGCAGGCACAGTAAAGTCTTGTCCCCTCTGCCGCCTGCCAGCCCAGGGATCTCTCTCTCAGGACGCTCCAAGGGCACAGGGGGGGTGGCCTGGGTTATGAGGGAGGGTGGCTGCCCCTCCGTAGTATCTAGAGCTGGGGTTAGGAGAAGCATCCCAAGTGTATATCCATCCTGGGCTTCCAGAGCCCAGTACCCAGAGGTGGAGACTACATTGTGAAAAGTCATTACATTATATAATATTTCATTACATTACATCACACCTACAAGTATAAGAATTGAAATTCCTGATATTTTAGGGGAGAACATAATCCAATTCCTCACACTGTGTTTGGAGAACTGCTTGTCTGTCGGAGGAGAGAATAGGAAGCCAGGTCCCGACGCAGTAGTACAAGGTTCCTAAATATTTTTTATCTGTGAAAATCCTAGACATGCTCAGTATCCCATGGCATCTTCTTAGCAACAAAGGAACAATAGATGACATTTACATTGTAGGAGCATAATTTTGTTCAATGTGTAGAGAATGGATTGGGAAGTGGCAGGTATAGGAGAGCTTTTGAAAAGTTGCTTTCATGATCAGACAAGATAGAATAGTGACTTTCTCTTGCATAGTGGCGGGGGACACTGTGGACTGTGTCATGAAGTACTACTTAAGAAGTAGAAAATGGTATGCATTAAAGTGGGGAATGAGAGAAAGAGGAGACGAAGTGAGTCCAGCATTTGTAGGTGCGGAGGAAAAACAAAGGCAGCACTTCTTCCTGTTACAAGATTTATACTTTGATAGAGACTAGCGTAAGTTAAAAATAAGAAAAATTTATTGCTGGCTTTTTTTAATAAACATTGGATTGGGTAGCTGCCAGATCTGGTTTCCCCTGAGATCCTCCTGCCTTCTGGATACAGTGCCCCAAAATGAAGACAAATAGCCTTGTTTTAAATTCCAAGCACTCTAAGGAGTTTCATCACTCATGGCGGGGTAGTTGGTGGCAGGGCCTTGTCATCTGATGTCACATCATCAACAATAACAAAAAGCTGACCCCCAACCTAGCTGTAGGTCAGTTAGTTGAACCTCAATTTGTCACAAACAAATAGCTCTTAATTGTTGTTGTTAGGTGCCATCGAGTCAAGCACAACTCATAGTAACCCTATGAACAGAAGATCTGAACTCTCTTCTATCCTGTGCCATCCACACACTTCCTGATACACAAAAGCCTATTGCGGGAGTCACTGTGTCAATCCACTTGGTTGGGGGTCTTACTCTCCTTTGCTGATCCTCCACCTTCCAAACATCACATCCCTCTCCAAGAAATGGTCTCTCCTAGCAACATGCCCAAAGTATAAGGCAAAGTCTCATCATTCTTGCCTCCAAAGAGTACTTTGGCTGCACCCTCTCCAAGACATATCTGTTTGTTTTCTTGGCCATTCAGGGATGTTTGGGGCTCTACTCCAACAACACAGCTCAAAGGCATCAATTCTTCTGTCATCCTTATTCATTGTCCAGTTCTCAGATGCATAGCAAGTGATTGGCAAGACTGCAGTCTGAATCAGATGCACCTTAGACCTCAAACTGACGTCATTACTCCTCAAGAATTACTTCACTCAAGGGAGCTCTGGTGGCCTAGTGGCGAGAAGATGCACTGCAATCCCAGAGGTGAGCAGTTCGAATCCACCAGATGCTCTGCTGTAGAAGGAAGTACTATCTCCTGTACCAGTCAGATCCGATTTGATGGTACACACAGACACACACATGAAATAATAAAAAAAAAATTTAAAAAAATAATTACTTCATTCCATTACCAACTGATTAATCAATGATATTTAGACAAAACAGTAATTCATTCTAAACTATTGGGCAGATACACTGGAGTAAGACCACTCACTGAATGATTTCTCTACAAGAAGCAGGATAAAAGCAGGAGAAATTAGCAAAAGCTGTTGTTTGTTTGTTGCCACCAACTCACTTCTGACTCATGGCAACCCCGACTGTGTCTGAGGAGAACAGTGCTCCCCAGGGTTATGAAGGCTGTGACCTTTCATAGTTAGGTCCCTAGACTTTCCTTCCAACCCTGGGTAGGTTCAAATTGCTAACCTTTCAACTACCGTTTTAGTCCTTAACTATTTCTAATAACCAGGATCACAACCCAAACTACCTGCTATCAAGTCAATTCCTATTCTTAGTCAGCTTTCATTGGGTTCCTGAAACTGTAAATCTCAAAGGGAGAAGACTGCCCATCTTTCTCCCATATACCCACTGCTGATTTCAAACCACTGGCTATCCGCATCTTATGCCTCTAGACCTTCATAGATAGAAAAAACTACAAAACACTGTTTTGTGCATAAGATTCATGACATCTAGTCCTATGTTAACTGAAGGAGCAGGAACAGAAACAGGGACAATGGCAGGGATGGTGCTGATATAAAACTAAACTTAAAAAAAAAATCCATAATACTCTAGAAAAGGTTAAAGTAATTGAACTCATTCTAGTTGTTAATCTTTCTGACTCTATTTCCTCATCTATAAAGGGAATGTAATAATAGTAATAATGGTACTACAGTAATGGTACTACAATAATGGTATTACAGTACTTATGCAAATTTCATAAAACAAACATGCACACTATGGTAAATAGAAAACCAACTGTCTGTTTTAGAACAGTGTATTTGCCAGCCCAGCAAAAGCTTGCAATTGAGATAGCCAGTGTTTCTGCTCATCTGAGTGATGACCAAGGCCCCAAGATGTGAGCCGTGTCACAAATAGCGCCTCTTCAGGTCTTTGCTCTGTGTTTACAGCACTTGTCTGTCAGTTTGCTGTACTGTGATGACTTGTGTATTGCTGTGATGCCAGAAGTTATGCCACCAGTAATTCCAAGACCAGCAGAGTCAACCAGGATGAACAGGTTTCAGCTAAGCTTTAAGACCAAGACAGTCTAATAATGTAGGGTAGCTCTCCATTTCCAAAATAACAGGCCTTCATAAACTCTATGACTAACAGAAGGACGTTGTTGGGTATAATGTCAGAAGATGAGCTGTTCCTCAGGCAAGAAGGCAGTCAAGAAAACAAGGAGAAATAATGTCAAACACTCATTAATACTAGAACATGGGATGCATGAAGTCTGAATCTAGGAAAATTGTAATTTGTCAACAATTCAATGGTGTGCATAAAAATTGACATTCTAGGCATGAGTGAGACAAGATAGACTAATATTGGCCCTTTGAATCAGACAATCATATTATCTGTTACCTGGGAATGCAAAATTGATGAGACATGGTGTCACATTCAGAGCCAAAAAGAACATTTCAAGATCTATCCTGAATGACAATGCTGTGAATGATTGGATATTGTTCACACACATATAAGAAAAATCTGTTACTCCACCAACTATTATTCAAATATCCATACCAATCACTAAAGCCAAGGATAAAGAAATTGAGGATGTCTCTCAACTTTTGCACTATCAAATTGATTGAACACACAATTAAGATGAATTCATAATTTATGCAATTTTAAAAATCTAATTAAAAAAGACATTTTACTAGGATGCAAAATTAGAAACAAAGAAAAGAGACTGGTAGTTGGAAAATATGGCCTAGGGTCAGAAATGGGACCTGAAATTGCATGATAGTATTTTGTATAATCAATGACTCATTCACTGCATATACCTTTATTAAAAAACGGGAAAGCTGACTGAACACACGGACCTTCCCTAATAGACCACACAGGAGTCAGATGGACTCCATCTGTGGAAAGAAATAAAGGAGAAGCTTTGTATCAACAGTCAAAACAAGGCCAGGAGCTAACTTTGAAACAAACCATGCACTTACGTGCAAGTTTAAACAGAAGCTAAAGAAAATGCAGACAAGCCCACAAGAACCAAAATACGTCCAGGAAACTATCCCAACAGAATTTAGAAACCATATCAAGAACAGATTTGATGTATTGAACACTAATGACAGAAGACCAGGAAAGTTGCAAGATGATATCAAGGATGTCATCCATGAAAAAAGCAAAAGGGCATTACAAAGACAGGGAAGAAAGAACAGACCAAAGTGAAGGTCAGCAGAGTGGCTGGAACTTGCACTGGAATGAAAAGAAGCCAAAACAAGAAGAAGGAAGGCTGAGGTGAGAGAGCCGATCAGAAGACTTCAAAGGGCAGCTCAAGAAGACAAATGTTATGATGAAATACACAAGGAGCTAGGTTAGAAAGGCAAAAGAGAAGAAGATGCTTGGCTTTTCTAACCCAAAAACTGAACCTCTCTGGTGGTTCAAATCCATTAAACGTTCAAGAAAGAATGCAATTCACAGCCTCAGAAACCCAGTGGCAGGTCAGCTATGAGTTAGTTCAGATCTGACAGCAATGAGTTGAGTTGAGCTGAGTTGAGTTGAGTGGAGTTGAGTGGAGTTGAGTGGAGTTGAGTGGAGTTGTTTTGTTGAGAGACACCTTAATACTGATTGTGCTGTCAAGTCAAAACTCACTCATAGCTGACTCTGGACAGGGTTTTTTCAGAGGCAGTAAATCACACGGGAGGAGATTGCTCAAATGAATTCATTAATAGTCATTAAAGATTTGGATAAATCTAGTGAACTGTGTGCACTTGTCGGAAATGGTGGAAACACGACGTATAAATCTGGTTCTCTCAGGGCCTTAGTTTTATCTTCTGAAAATACAGCACTTCTGAAAATGCCTTTCTAGCTTAGCTTAACTAAGCTGTCTGATGAGATAAAAGAGTTCAAAAAGATTAGCAGGGGGAAAAAATGCCATGAGAAATATCATGATTAGAAAAGAGATTTTACTTTTGTGTGAAGAGCACCAGCCATGATGTTAAATTCAGAAGGGGAATTTAAAATTTGCTAATGTAGACAGAAGTTTATGGAAGTCAATTAACAAGAAGCCGGAGAAAACTTTGTGGAGTCATTTTTAGCAGGTCTAGCACAGAAACTTCAGAAAATGATAATTCTGTAAAGGAAACATGTACAAGGTTCTTCTATAAGCATAGAGTTCATCTAGCAGAACGAAAATTCCCCATGTCAATGAGGGACCTGAGCACACCATTCAAACCCAGCGCCACTGATCCCAATTTATACAGCCACCCTGCATCAGGTTTCCGTGGTTATCAGTTTTCATGGGAGGAGATTGCCCAGCTTTCTGACTTGGAGAAACTGGTGGATTCGAACTGCCATCCTTTGGGTAAGCAGAGCAACACACAGTGCATAACACCTCCAGAGCTGCTTCAGAACACCGCTACGGATAATGAACTTGTCGCTACACCACTCTTGTTTCTCAAGTGGCTGTTCATAAGACAATCTAAAATAGAAACAAGAGTACAAAAGGCCCAGAATTCTCTTTTTTAAATTTATCTTTTTATTGATGTTGTAATGAAAGTTTACAGAAAACTTAGATTTCCGTTCACTCATTGTTGAATGGAAATCCAAGTTCTCTGTAAACTTGCATTAAAACATCAATAAAAAAATAAAATTAAACAAAAAACAAATGTGATAATAGAGAATGAGAAAAACAAAAGAATTTTCAGTAGACGAGATTGATGTCATATTATTCCAATAAATGAATTTTTGTGTTTGATTCCTTTTTTACTTCTTTTGTTTTTACGCTTTCATCTGTTTTTATTCATCTCCTCCAGCGAACTTTATTATCTGTTTTAGCAAATCGATTATCATCTGTGTACCTTTTGACTTGGTCTTCATTTCCGAGATAATTTGGTGGGGGGGTGTGCTTCCTAATTTTTAATGAGTTTGGTTACCTCATTTCACATTTCCTGTCTTTTGTGTGGTTCCTCCTTAAATCTTAAAATTATGATTCATGGTTGTTTTCATATTTATAAATTATGACTACTTAATTCTGGTTGGAATGTCATAAAACTATTTTCCTTTGCTTTATCTCTAGTTGTAGGGGAAATACAGTTTGGCGAGGTTTCTTTATCCTCATTAAGGTTTTTCTTCTTAGGTAGCTTAGTTTAGCTTTGTTTTTTTAATAGCTTAGGTAGTTGCCTATGGTGATGAAAGAAGAAGTTCAGGCTGCTTTGAAGGAAATGGCAAAAAATAAGGCTTCGGGAATAGATGGTATACCAATTGACATATTTCAGTTAACAGATGCTGCCCTGGACGTGCTCACCAAGTTGTGCCAAGAAATCTGGAGAACAACCACTTG
>NW_006399871.1:10175525-10176419 GCF_000299155.1 Elephantulus edwardii
TAATCGGGATGGGAGTGTCAGAGACAGTGCGATTGGCACAGGACAGAGCAGAGATTAGGGCTGTTGTCCATAGGGTCGTTATGAGTTGCAAGCAACTCGACGGCACATAACAACAACAACAACAGGTAGTTGCCTGGCATTTTATGTTCAAAATACATTTTTCTGAATCTATACAGTATAAAAGGTTAGATAGCTTACTGGTTTTCTTAGTTACAAGAGCACTATGACAGCTAAGGCTAAGTGTCAATTTGGTTAGGCCATAATTATCAATAGGGAGGTCTGGTGGCTGAAGGGTAAAGACTTGCACTGCCAACTCTAAGACACACAGTTCGAATCCACCAGCTGTTCCAGAAGAGAAAGACAGGCAATCTCCTACCATGTGATTCTAGCTTCTGAAAACCTCCTGGAAGTTCAGTCATAAGTTGGTTCCAACTCAACAGCCCAGAGTTCAAGTTTGAGTTTGGCAAGCTAGTCTCCTGAAATACACACACGTACACTTCATTGTTTTTTGTTCCATTAAAGAAAAAAGGTGATCCAACAGGATGTAGAAATTCTTTAACAATATCATTAATATCACATGCAAGTAAAATTTTGGTCACGATACTCCAGAGTACTAAAGAGTGGTGACATCAGGCTGGAGACTAAGGTGCTCTTGATCTGAGCTGTAGTCTTGGCAATTGCATGCTATGTATCATAGAGTTGGACAGTGACTAGGGATGATAGAAAGAGAATTGCTGCCTTTGAGCTGCGGTGCTGGAGAAGAGTGTTGAATAGACCATGAACTGCTAGGAGAACAAACATGTTTGTCCTGGAGAGGGTGAAGCCAGAATGTTCCCTGGAGTCAATTCTGAAGCTTCGTCTGACGTACTTTGGGCATGTTGCAAGGAGGGACTG
>NW_006399871.1:10176899-10179031 GCF_000299155.1 Elephantulus edwardii
ACAAAGAGGCAGTCATTCAGACAGAACACGGGCATATTGTGTGTTTTCAAACCAGAGTTGTATCATTTTACTACATTTATTCAATCTAAATTAGTCAATTTATAGTGCAGATGTCATGTTGGGGCACTAAAGAGAGGAGAAAAAAGTATAATTAACAGAAAATGTGTTAAGTTGTTCTACAGGGATCCTCTGCTGAAGGTCCTCCCCACTTCCGCCCAGGCCCAGGTCTTCCCTCCACTTGTCTCTTAAACGTCAGGTAAGACCCCTAAGAGTCTTTGTTTTCCCTGGTAATCACAAAGGAGCTCTGGTGGATTAATACCTAGAGTGATGCACCACTCCCCTGAAGCCTATGAGTCTTCAACAGTTCAAATCCACCAGGGAGCTCTAAGAGAGGAAGAAGAGAGTTTTCCTCCTGTTGTGATTTACAGCATCACTTTGTGTCAGAATCAGCTCAACAAGCAGTGAGTTTGAACTGAGCTTCTAAAGGCCACGACTTGTCTTTCTTGACTCTGACTCAAGTGCTCGCTCAGGACTGCAGATTCTGTGGTCGATCAAATCCTCTTCTATGTTTTCTTCTCAGACAACTACAGGGGTAATAGGAAGTGGTTTTGTTTGGTTTTGGTTTTGTTTTTAGAGTATGTATTATTATTATGTTCAGTTGCAGTTATTATTACTATGTATACTGAGCCTACCGGGAATTTAGAAAGTACAGAAATTCAAAAGAAAGAACCTGTAATGTAACTGCTGAGAGATAATTACTATTTATTTTCTGTTGCATTTGCTTTAAATCTTTAATATATTTCTATATTTCTCCACTAGGTTAATAGGCAGTGCCGTGAAAGATGGAAAGGAGATTTAGATTGTTAACAGTTTCAGCTTACTTGGCTCCACAATCATCACTGGCACCAGCAGGCAAAACATCAAAAGATTAATTGCACTGGGAAAATCTAGTCAGGGACCTCTCCAGAGTGCTGAAAAGTAAAGACCTCACTCTAGAGACTAAGGTGCGCATGATCCAGGCATGATTTTCATAATTCCTTCCTGTTCCCTGGAGAGCTGGACAATGACTAAGAATGACAGAACAAGAATCGATGCCTTCGAGGTGTGGTGCTGGAGAGGAATCTTGAACATACCATGGACCACCAAAAGAACAAATAAGTCTGTCTTGGAGAGGTCAAAACCAAGTTTCTCCTTGGAGGCTAAGATTCTGAAGCTCCATCTCACATATTTTGGCCATGTGGCCAGAAGAAACCAGTCCTTGGAGAAAGACATTGTGCTTGGCAGGGTGGAGAAATAGTGTAGAAGAGAAAGACCCCAAATGAGATGGCTTGATACAGTAACTGGGGCAATGGAATTAGGTGGGTTGGAATCAGTGAGACTGGCTCAAGATAGTGCAGCCTTCAGGGCTGTTGTACATAGGGTCACTATGAGTTGCAGGCAACTTGACAGCACATAAAAATAACAACAGCAACAACACTCTCTCTGTGTCACCCCCCCAATATTATATTATTGTGTTATGATTTTTTATGTAATAAGATACTGCAACTATTCCTTCAGCATGTTATTATATATATTCTTTTTGTATAACCACTATAAAGAACTGCTTGGTATTTATATTTATACCATTGCCTGAACTTAATGTATTCATATAATCACATATTATATAATTATTTTCATTTTCTTTATTTTTAACAGCTTATTAAAAGATGTCTTTATTGCTCTATTTTGGTACATATCCACATGGTGCAGACACCACAGACAAATTGGAATAATAGTGACTCTTTGTACTTCAATAGCTGCCGGTGTGAGATGACTAGAATCCCTTCCTGCTTGGAAATGGGTCTCATATTTGTCATTACATGGTACTTTTCTGAGCACCATTATCAGATAGAGCAATGTCATTTGGTCACTTCCTTGCCCACTGTATGTGTCTGTGTATCACTGTGATTCCCAGGAGTGCTGAAGATCAAATGAAATGATACATATGGACCCTGGAGGACATTATGCTGAGTGAATTATCTCAGTCACAAAAGGAAAAATGGGACTGACATTGGAGTTGGGGGAGACTGAGAATGAGGGGATAAATTATGTATACTGCATTTAAACAGATGAGGGAGACAACTGTTTAAAAG
>NW_006399871.1:10180716-10181680 GCF_000299155.1 Elephantulus edwardii
GCCATCTCTACTTCTAAGAATCATTCTAGCTGCATTTATTCCAAGAATGTGTTTATTCTTCTGAAATTCCCTAGTATGTTTATTATTCATCAACATCATAATTCAAAAGTATCAACACTTGTTTAATTGTCCTTATTCATTATCAGCTTTCACGTGCCTGTGAGGTGATTGAAAAGACCAGGGTTTGTGTCAGTCACACATTAGGTAACAAAGTGATAGCTTTGTTCTTAAACATTTTCAAAAGAGCTTTAGCAGACTTGCCCGATGTAATACACCTTTTGATTTCTTTTCTTTTTTTTTTTACCTTTTGATTTCTTGACCTCTTCTCCCATAGACATTGATTGTGGGTCTAAAGAAAATGCTTGTCAATTTCAATCTTTTTAATTTTTTATTTATATTCAGAAAAAAATGTACTTGCCTTGTGACTTTAATGATGTTGTTCAGTAATTTCCACATTATGTTAGATCACTTTATTTGTGATAGACACAAACACAGGTTTCTTCCAGTTGACCTACTAGATGTCTTTGGAATTTCCTGGCGGAGCTGAGAGCACCTCCAATTCTGCATCCATTTGTTGAAACATTTCAGCGGATCCTCTGTCAATTTCCAGATATTGTTTTTAACCAAATACTTTTCTTTGTTTCAGTGAGGACTTCTTGTCATCACCATTGGTTCTTTACCATATGCTGCCTCCTGAAATGGTTGAATGTTACCTTTTTAAAAAATTATTGTTGTTACAGTAACTCATATATGCTGTATATCTTGTTTTACTGTTTTCTGCCGTATATATTATTTTGTCCATTGTCATTGTTAGGTGCCACCAAGTGAGAGTATACTCCCAGATTCCTTCAATACTGCAGTTCAAGGCTTAATTTCAGCCAGGAAATTAAAAGGCGCATTGCCATGGGAAAGTCTGCTGTTAGGGACCTCTCCAAAGTGCTGAAGAGCAGTGGTGTCTCTCTGG
>NW_006399871.1:10182120-10197903 GCF_000299155.1 Elephantulus edwardii
AACAACAACAACAACAACAAATTATTCAACTCTTTGAGTTTGAGAAATGTCAAATGTGCCCTTTCCTTTTGATTTCTTAATTCTATACATCTGCATATTTTACTAAAATATTTTTACTTTGTCTGTTCTGATGAAAATCATCTTGGGGAGGTTTTGGCTTTGTGCAAGTCCACCGTCTCCTTAACCGGCAAAGGCTCTCTTCTCTGGTTCTGCCCTACTCGCTTGATCCATGCAGGCAACTCAAGAAGCAGTGGTCTATCCAGCCCACCTTGTCATACTTACAATCACCAGCTAGAAGCCAACGGACTCATTGTTCTGCTGAAACAATGAATCATAAGCCACTGGTGACTCAGTCTTTTTTTTCTTTTATTAATATAATGACAGTGTCTCTTAGTAGAACAACAGCATTCATTTTCAGAAAGAAAATCTACTGAGCGTAGTTGATGAATGCATTTTTATTCATTACAGGGAAAGGTCACAGTAAACTGAAAAATGGGAAATCTGAAATTATTTTATAGATGATCTTGGAGGGAGTCAATTAGACCAATATGTTGAATTAGACCAATTTTGATTACAACAGAATTATTTTTTTCATATAAGTGAGACAGTAGATGCTATTGTATGTATGTGGTAGTGGGTGATTTATTGGTCTTAAAATGTGGCTTAGATGTTGGGAAAAGAACTTAAAGCTATTAAATGTTCTTTTAATCTCTTACATGTTAAAAGGAATGACTAAAACACAAGCATATTAAGATTCCTTTTATAAATGAGTCAATCTCCTGACCTGAATATCTTAAGAACAAATTTACCATTTTGAATTTCAAACATTGATAATTTATCATAAAATATTTTTAGAAACATAATATGAGAACAAAACAGTGTGCTGGGCACATTAGTTGCTACAAACTCAACCTTCGTTAGATTCAAAATGTTCGAATTCGTATACTGTTGTGATTGTCAGCTGCCTTTGAGTCTATTCCAACTCGTTGCAACCACATGTGAAATAGACCCAAATCTTGCTTGAACCTACTACACCATCCACACATTCTCACTATGTTTAAGTCCACTGTTGTGGTCATTGTGTTTATCATCTTCTTGAGAATCTCCTTTTTCTTCTCTGATTCTCAACTTTTCCAAACATGAAGTCTGCCTCCAAGGACTGGCCCCTTCTCTTTGTGACAAAGTCCCACCGTCCTCACCTCGAAGGAGCATGCTGGTTGTACTTCCTTCAAAACAAATTTGCCTGGTTTTAGGTTTTGTGTGGTTTTGTTGGGGTTTTGTTTGTTTGTTTGGTTGGTTGGTTGGTTTGGTTTGGTTTTGTAACCCATAGAATATTCTATATTCACCAACATCACAGTTAAAAGGTATTGATTCTTCTTCAGTCTTTCCTATTCATTGTACAACATTTAGCTGCCTAAGAAACAATTTAAAACACCATGACTTGGATCAAGCACACTTTGTGTTTAGTCAATTTTTAAACTGATATCTTTATTTTTTTAACACTGTACAGAGGTCCTTGACAGCAGATTTTCCCCAATGCAACACGTCTTTTGATTTTTTGACTGCTGCTACCGTGGATGTTGATCCCAAGTAAAATGAAATCACTGACAACTTCAATCTTTTCTCCATCACAGTGTTGCCTAATGGTCCTGTGGTAAGAATTTTTGTTTTCTTGACAATGACTTATAATCCATACTGAAAGCTGCAGTCTTTGATATTCTGTAAGTGCATCAAGTCCTCTTGTCTTTGTGGTTGTACCATCTGCATAACCCAGGATATTGGTATGTCTTCCTCCAATCCTGAAGCTACACTCTTCTTTATAAATCCAATTTCTCAGCAAACAAATTGAATAGGTATAGAGAAAGCATACAAACCTGAAACACACACACCTTTCCTGATTTTAAACCACTCAGTATCCTCTTGTTCTTTGCTTTATCATCTCAAGCTCTTTTAAAGTCTTCTTTAAGCTCTTTAATTTCATCATTTCTTCCTTTTGCTTTGGCAAGTCTAAATTCCCTGCAAGTTTTAGAGTCTCTCCTGACGTCTACTTGGATCATTCTTTTCTGTATTTTTAGGTGCTTGTTGCTTTCTTCATATATGATCTCTTTGACATCATCCCATAACTCAGCTGGTCTTTGGTTATCAATGGTCAATGTATCAAATCTATTCTTTTTCTCCTTTATAAATTCAGTGGGATAAACTCAAGGTTGTGTTTTGACTCTCATGGACTTCTTTTCATTATTTTTAGTTTCCATTTGAACTTGCATATGAACAGCTGGTGATCTATTCCACAATCGGCCCTTGTGTCCTTTTTCTGAATGCTGATACTGAACTTTTCTTCTTTATCTTTCCACAGATATAGTCAATTCAATTCCTATGTATTCCATCAAGTTAAATTATTGTGTATAGAAATCATCTACACCCAGAGGACAATCACCTCTGAGTCTGTTCTGACTCAATGGAAATGAGATGAAGTTTATTCCTCAGTCATGTCTGTTTCTGTTTTCTGAAAAACAATGTATTCAAATTTTATAAATAAACTAGTATAATAAAAAAATCATCTACTTTTTAAAATAAAGGTATCATTGATTATGCAAAGGCATTTGACTGTGTGGATCATAACAAACTGTGGCTGACTCTGAGAAGATTGGGAATCCCAGAACATTTAATTGTGCTAATGTGAAATCTATACTTGGACCAAGAGGCAGTAGTCAGAACAGAGCAGGGTAACACCGCATGGTTCAAAATTGGGAAGGGTGTACGCCAGGGATGCATCCTGTCTCCATACCTTTTCAACATGTATGCAGAGCAGATTATCCGAGAGGCTGGGCTCTATGAGGAGAATTGTGGCATCAGGATTGGTGGAAGACCTATTAACAATCTGCATTATGCAGATGACACAACCCTGCTTGCTGAAACTGAGGAGGACCTCATGCACTTGCTGCGGAGGGTCAAGGACTGCAGCCTTCAGTATGGACTGAGGCTCAATGTCAAGAAGACAAAGATTCTCGCCACTGGACCAATTGGCAGCGTCAGGATGGATGACGAAGAGATTGAGATTGTTCACAGCTTCAGTTTGGTCGGCTCCACAGTCAACACTCTTGGCACCAGCAGTCAGGAAATCAAAAAGTGTATCGCTATGGGAAAGTCTGATGTTAGGGACCTCTCTAAAGTACTCAGGAGCAACGGTATATCTCTGGAGACTAAGGTGCGCCTGATACAGGCCATGGTCTTTGCAATCGCTTGTTATGCATCAGAGAGTTGGACAATGACTAGGGAGGACAGAAGGAGAGTGGATGCCTTTGAGCTGTGGTGCTGGAGAAGAGTACTGAATGTACCATGTACTGCCAGGAAAACAAACAGATTCATCTTGGAGAGGATTAAACCAGGCTACTCCTTGGAAGCAAGGATTCTGGGGCTTCATCTGACATACTTTGGACATGTTGCCAGGAGGGACGGGTCCTTGGAGAGGGACATCATGCTTGGGAGGGTGGAGGGATGGCGCAGGAGGGGAAGCCCTCTATGAGATGGATTGATTTGGTGACTGGGGTAATCAGGATGGGTGTGTCAGAGGCAGTGCGGTTGGCGCAGGATAGAGCAGGGTTTAGGGCTGATGTGCATAGGGTAGCTATGAGTCGCAAATGACTCGATGGCACATAACAACAACAACAACAACAATTTGTACTGCATAAACCATTCATTGTACAAAATCTAGCATGCAATCTAGGACCTTATTTTTGTTGCCAAGCCATATTTTCCAACTTCCAGTACTTTTTTATTTCCAACTTTTACAGTCCTGTTACAAATTATTATTTTTAATGCATCTTGATTGTATGTTCTATTGATTTTAGCCTAAAGAATTTGGTAGGAAATGCCTGGGGTTTTTTTTTATCTTTGGCTTTAGTATTTGGTGCATATATTTTAATAATAGTTCTTTTAACATCTATATATAATTATTATCCTATCACTAAACAAGATGCCTCCAAAAACTCCTTGAACTTTGGTAAATGTTGATAGCTAAAGAAAGGCAGCGTTTCATGCCTTTTGTTTATAGGGTCACTATGAGTCATGCTCAACTCAAAGACAATCAACAACAACATCACTCAACTTCAGTCACATGGCCAGGAGAGACCAGTCCTTGGAGAGGGACATCATGCTTGGGAGGGTAGAGGGATAGCTCAAGAAAGGAAGACCCTGGATGACTCAGTGAATGGGGTAATGGGCGTAAAGGATACTGGAGACGATGAGATTGGCTCAGGATAGAGCACAGTTCGGAGCTAATATACATAGGGTCACTATGAATCTCAAGTGCCTCAATGGCACATAACAACAACAACATAAACATTATCCTATCATGGACAGCGCTGTATTTCAGGATGGATCTTGAGATGTTCTTTTTGACAGTTACATCATTTGACTGTGACACCATTCCTCTACAATTTGTCACTTCCAGCATCATTGATCATGTAATTGTTTGCTTCAAAATGACCAACTTCTGATCATTTCCTCTCACTGAGGCCTTCGATATTGATATTTGTTTGCTCTGTTTTGTTTTTAACAACTTCCAATTTTCCTAGCTTCGTTTTTTTTACCTTATATATCCCAGTTATTAATGGGTGCTTATAACTATTTCTCATTTTGAGCCATGCCACAACACACCAATAGATTAAGAGCCCTCTTGGGTGGCCTAGTGATAAGAAGCTGAACTGCAATCCTAAAGGTACACAGTTCAAATCCACCGGATGCTCCACAGTACAAAGTACAAGAATGGACAATCCTCTCCCATGTGATTTACCGTCTCTGAAAACCTGCTGGAAGGTCAACTATGAGTCAGTTCCAACTCAACAGCACCAACATTGGACAAAAGGTTTACTTCATGCATGTCATTAAGGTAGGTTCTGCTTTAAGGAGGCTCTTCTCTCCACTCACATTTTTAATGTCTTCCTACTGAGGAGTTCTTCTTCTGGTGTTATCTCAATTGATGTTCATCTGTTGCAAACCGGACACAGAAAGAAAACAGGGACATGGGGAAATTAATTCTGAAAAAGAGGGAAGACTGAGGCAGAGGTCCTCTCACAGCTTAGCTCTATGAAAAGGCCCCTTTCTTAGTCTCCCTATGGTTTTTATTTAGTTTAAGCCAATCCTCCTAAAAAAGTTCAATCTCTGGAGACTATATTTTCCATAAACTTAAATGTTGCCAACATAACAACGGGTGAGCTTAATCTTTAAACTAAGAGCAAAGTTCAGACATGGCATCCCCTCGAGTGGGAGGCTGGGCAGAATTTTCTGTTTGCAGAGGGCATCCAGTATGTCCTCGGGGCGCTAGGCAGAGTTCTCTGCAGAGGGTGCTCAGTCCTGTCTGGACTGTGATCGCAGCTGCGGTCCGGCTGTCACTATGCTGGAGAATCCACATTCACCTGCCGTTCATGTGGGTTTGGAGCGTCCATCATTCAAGAAGAAGATGACCACTTTTGCTTTTTAGTCTTAGTGTACACACTCTGCTGTAACCTGTCGACTACGAGTGACCCTGCTGGTATTTGAAATACGAGTGGTAGGTATAGCTTCTAGCATCACAGCCGTACTCTAGTCATCAGTCAGCACGGCAAACTGACAGAAGCGGTGGTGTCATGTGTAACATGCTGTGATAACCAAAAGGCTGCAAATCTCCGGCAGTTCAAATCCCCCAACATCTTCTAGGGAGGAAGAGAACAGTCTCCTCCTGTTACAAGTTGTAGCCTTGGCGACCTGCCAGAGGGTCCCTGGGAGTTGGAACTGACTCAACAGCGGCAAGTTCCTTCTCTGTATGTGTCTCATTACACTTCGCTTCTGTGTTCAATTTATTGTTGCTGGTAGGTGCCATTGAGTCAATAACAACTCACAGCAACCCCATACACAACAGACTTGAACCTGGCTCTGTCCTGCTCCATCCTGCGTAACTCTGCTATGCTCTAGTCTATTGTTACAATCACGGTGTCTATCCATTTCATTGAGGATCTTCCTTGTGTCAATCCATTTCATTAAAGGGTCTTCTTCTTAGGGGAGCTCTGGTGGCTTAGTGGCAAGGAGCTGCAACTACAATCCCAGAGGCTCACGGTTCAAACCCACCAGATGCTGTGCTGGGAAAGGAGGGACAATCTCCTCCTGTACCAGTCAGATCTGATTTGATGGTACACTCACACAAAAATAATAAAATAAAATTTTAGGGGAAAAAAGGGGTCTTCTTCTTTTTCACTAACCTTCCACCCTCCCCAGCATGATATCTTGTTCTAAGAACAGGTCCCTCCTGACAACATTCCCAGAGTCTGTCAGATGAAGTTTCACCATCCTTGCCTCTAAGGACCACCCTGGTTGCCACTTCCTCCAAGACAGACTTGATTGTTCTCAGGGAGGTGGAGAGCTGCCACACTGGTCCCCGCTGAGAGGTTCTGGGTGGGAGAGTTTAGAGGCTATGGGGCGCCAGAGGGTGACCGCTTGCACTGTCAGTGAGCACTGTTCATAACAAACATGGAGTGGGATGACCACTGATACTAGTCATCACAGTATGTGGCAGGTTCATGTAGTGACCTCCTACAACCTGGCGTGGAGACAGCATCAAGCTTCCCGGGAATGGTCTGGGCAAGAACTAGCAGATCTGCCTGTTCATACTGGCCAGTGTAGAAGAAACACAGACGTGTCTGAACAGCAAAGATCAGGAACCCAGAGCTCTGGGATTTCCTCGGATGCCCTTCCTCTTTCATGAAAGAGACACAGAGAGAAGTAACAATTCTGGCCAGAGCCTGACCTTAAGTCAGTTCCAATTATCTCCAACTTGCATGATTCTGACTAGCCCACATCGGAAAGGAATGGACAGGAATCCGCAGAGATCCTGCCAGATGCCCACCATGACTTCTCTCCAAACTAAGACAGAGAGAGCCACATGACGGGCTGCATGTGAAGAGAGCCTGAAGGAAGACGTGTGAGTGTGTGTTCTGTCAACAGAGCCTGGAGGAGCTGGTGAGCAAAGGGAAGGGAAATCAGCACAGCTGTTTATATAGATATTCTTATTATTATTATTTTTATTGTACTGGTGGTTGCTAAGCAGTATCAGAAGGTCATTCCAAGGAGGACTTTTAAGACTGTGGAGAATCTCACTGGTGACCATTCTCTCAACACAAGGACACTATTCTCACTTCCTCGTTAGGGTCCTTATTCCATTTACCCTTCTTTTCTGATCCTTTCTGCCTTCTGAGCTCTGTTTTGGGGTAAAATACTGCCCCTTTGGTCTCACACAGTTGATCGTATTCGTTGCATTCTTCTGGTACCCTTTCCAGTCCTCTAGTTTCCCAGTCCTCTTACCACCTTGCTGTTAGAGTGACTGTTAATCATTTTCTTTCATGTATATGATTTTTTTAAAGAATTTTCTTTTTCTGTTACTCGGGGGAGATACTCTTTATCTTATGAATTAATTTTTTGCTTAGCTAAAAGTTGACCTCAATGGGTAATCTCACCACTTCACCCACATTACAATACAAAGTTTAAAAAGAACCAGCAGAATGGATGATGATGACACATTAAAAAAAAACAAAAACCAAAACCATAACCAAGATCACAGAGTCATTTTGCCCTGAAACTGTTAAATGGGAGTCAAATTTACTGTATAAACTTCCACCCTCAGTTGTTATTGTGCACCATTGAGTCAGAACCAACCCCTAGCTGACCCTCCAGCAGGTTTTCAGAGACAATAAATTGTACAGGAGGAGATTGCTCCTTTCTCCTGTGTAGCAGCTGGTGGATTTGAACTGTGTGCCTTTGGGATTGCAGCACAACTCCTTACCACTAGGCCACCAGAGCACCCTAATTTCAACTTAAAGTTTAACAAATATTTCAGAGAGATAGTCTAAGAGAATCTTCTCCTCTCAACCAGTCTAGTAAGTCTGAACTTTTTAAGAGTTTGAGTTCTGTTCCACATTCTTCTCCTGTTATATTAGGATCTATACATCCACTGTGTGTCTTTCCTCAACTTCTAAATCATTGTCTTCTGAAATACTCCTCCAACTCTCACTGTACCAGGGAACATCAGTAGTAACTCCCCGGTCATCTGTATCCACCTTGTGTCTGGTTTATTCTACCCTTACAATGTCCTAAGGAATCTGCTATTTTCAGACACATAGAGAGATAACAGTCATTATTACCATTTTACATCTGAGAACACCCAACAGGCAGAGAGATCAAGTAACTTTTCCACCTTCCTACAGCAAGTGAACAGCAAGGTGCACTGTGATCTCAGGCCTGCCTGCTTCCCAGACTTAACCTTTTAACATTTCACTTCAGTGCAAAGTCATCACCAAGAGTTAAAGTCAAGGGAGCTCTGGTGGCCTAATGGCAAGAAGTTACACTGCAGTCCCAAAGGCCTGCAGTTTGAAACCACCAGATGCTCCGCTGGAGAAGGAGGGGCAATCGCCTCCTGTGCCAGTCGATCTGATTCGACAGCACACAGCAAGTAATAAAAAAATTTTAAAAAAAAGAGTTAAAGTCAACCTACCACAACGGCTTTGATTTGTTTCTTTTCTAACATCTCTGGTGCTCTTTCTAACGTTAAGTTCCTTTCCCATTTAGTAGTGGGCTTGGTGCAGACTGGGAGTTTCATGCCCAACTTGGAAGCAGTAAATAAATATACAGACTTTTGTCAGGTGAATATTTTTATGATGGTTTGTTGGTATTTTCTTTATTTGTTAAGAAAGCACAAGACTAAAAAAAAAATTAAAAATTGGAATAAAAACAAGAAACCTTGAGGCCATTGGTAGGAGTGATGAGAAGATTGGAAAGCAGCCTAGCTGATGTGCTTCCAAGGAGAAGAAGTAGGGGGTAAAGGGCAGACTGGGGGATAGGAAGTGCCCCATTCGTGACCACAGGAGGGAGGAAGCCGAGAGCTGTGAAAACATCAAATTGGAAACTGAAAGGGACTATTTGTGTGTGGCAGGAGAATTGTTGTATAACGTTCATCACACAAATTAAGGGGCCCAGGTGCTATGTTATTTTGATGACAATATATTTGTTTCTATAGTGACAGAATTAATTTTAATCAGAATGAATATCTGTAGTAATGAAGCAAGCTTACACACAGGATAGTAGAAGCCATTAAATTCTACTTTTTAATTAAGCAATTCATTTGATTTAAATCATCATTTTGATTAACAATCTAGTAGCCCAGAATACAAAATAATATTAAATTCTCCTTTCTATAGGATAGCTATCTTCAGAGGAAAGCTGGATTTAACAAACTTTTTTGTTTTTTAAAACAGTGTTTTTCATGACTCTTCTTCCCCTCCCAGGTTCATACCTGGCACACTGACTGCGTGGTTTTCTTCATCACTAGGCTGGAAGAAGGCTTCCTCAGAAAGGGAGTTGTGTTGCTGCACAGATTCCCAGACAGGCCTGTGTGTACTTCCAGAAAGACCAGGGACCCTTTTGCTTCCTTTTCCTTGTCCTGCTCCTACCAGTTCCCAGGCTTCATTTGTCATAGTTTGTATTGCTTGCAGCTGAAATGCCACTATTTACTTGAACAATAAAAACAAAAAACAAACAGAGGACTAACAATGTTACTGAGAATGAAAAACAACTCAAGATATAAAGGAAGAAATAAATATATAGGTTTTCTTAAGAAAGAAAGAGAGAGAGACAGAGAAGGCAAGAGAGATAAACAAACACAGATTTTCATGACCATCTGAGTTCACAGCAGTGAGAGAGAGTAACATAGGTGAACAAATACATACTTCTCCCAAGATCTAGTTGTGTCACATTTGTTAGCGCCCCATTGGTCAGAACAAATTGCTTGTTCAAGACCAACTTAGAGGCCGGTAGACTCCCATCAGTCTCTGACTGGTACAAATGGTTTGCATTTGGCTAGTAAGGCGGGAGCTCTGACGGACTATTGTTAAAAATCTGCACTGTCTTCCCAAAGGCTTGCAGTTCAAATCCAACAGCTGCTCCGCTGGAGAAGGATGGGCAGTTTCCTCCTGTGTGATTTACTGCCTCTGAAAACCCACTGGAGAGTTCAGCTGTAGGATGGTTCCAACTCACAACACAACAACAACAACAACAACAACAACAGTTAATAGAAAGGATGTCGTTTTTAACCCATTCAGTGCTGCTGCAGAGAAAAGGCTTGTTAATTTGCTTACAGCCAACAAAAGCCTCCGGAGCTCAGGCCTGTTCTGTGAGTTGCTGGGTTGCTTTGAGTCCATTTAACTTGGTAGCATCAGGTTTGATGGGAAGTGGGGCAAAGAATGTGTGTTGCCTTTTTGCCATCTATCAGCAGAGTGGAGGGAAGTTTTGTTGTTATTATTGTTTTTAAAATATAAAATGTCAAGGCCATGTGCCAATTTTTTTTTCTCTCTCTGATAATAGTCGCAATTTTCATTTTATTGTTTTCTCATTTAGGTTAAAGTTTTTACAGAGCAAATTTATTTTCCATTTAGCGATCACATGCATTTTGTCTTGTAAGTCAGTTGTGATGGCTTCAATATAACAACACGCTCTCCTCTTCCACCCAGACTCCCATCCCCACTCACCCTTCTCTCCTGTCCTTTACTGTCTTCTGGGTTTATCTGGGGGACAACGCTGCCCTTCTGGTCTCATCGAGTTGGTTGTTCTGACTGGCCCAAACTTGTCTTCTGGAAACTTCTCCAGGACACATGCATCTCAGCAGGATACTTTGCTGCAAAATAGACCAGGAAAAATTGAAAGTAGCTCCAAGCTAAAATACCCAAGACTTTTGGAAGAATAGTAGGGGGCAGGGCTAACAGTTTTGTCCATATTTTTCGCCCTGGACTTCTCTTCCTCAGCCCCATTTCTGGCCAATTTGGGGACAATGCATAAAAAAGATCTGAAGATTAAGTTCAGATCGGCCTACATCGCGGTTGTTGTTGTTGTTAAGTGCCGTCGAGTTGTAGGCAACTCATAGAGACTCTACGAACGAAAGTCCTCGACACCTTTCATCGTTTCTCCAGGTTCATAGAGTTTCTGGAGGCAAGCTATTTACGGAAGTGGATGCCACTCCTGCTTCCAAACTTGTTTTAATCGGGGAGCTCCACCAAACACTGTCCGTCATGGGTGACCATTGTCGCATTTGACACATCAGTGTCACAGCATTCGGCATTACAACAACCACAAGTTACCTCTGTACGGCAAGTGGACACACCAGGGCTATACAACCTAAAAGAATATTTCATCACAAACAAGGAAAAACAGGCCTGAGGACCGCACATTACTATATCTCTAGTAAGTTAAAAAATGAATGGTGTTGAGTCGGCCACAGTTTAAAACTCTTCTGGGGGACTTATGAACAAATGTAAACTCTCATGTCCTTGAGTATCTGAAATTCTCCCATGCGATTAAATGCCTCTAAAAACCCGCCAGAGGGTCAGCTATGGGTCAGTTCTGACTCGAAGGCACACAACAACAACAACAATGATCTCTAACGCTTTATTCTATTTTCCTTGACGTGAAGAGAGAGGTATGTGGGGTGACTTGTTCTGAGTCAGATTATAAAAAGAATTGATGAGAAATCTGAAATAGACACGTGGGGGGCTAAGTCTGCCACAAACAGAAAACTGAGTGGCCTTACCAAGTGTGCCAGAAACCACGACAGGGACCTTTTCCTCAAATTGGCCACAGGTTCCTCGTTTGTGCTGGCTTCATTGGCTGGAGAAGCCCAAGCTCACGCAAGCCTGCCTCTCATTTATCCCGGTTTGTTATCATTCAATCACTGGAGCAAGAGGCTGCATTTCTGGTTCCAATTAAGGCTTGACTTGCTCCTCGCCAAGCAACCGGAGGGAAAGGTTCATAATAGAGAAGCAGAAGTATGAAGCCAGCTTCTGGTAGAGCAGAACTGGGATTCTATCTATCCCTCTCTTACTGTTCTTACTCCGGGTCACACTTTAAGTGAAACGGAAGGAATTCAGACAAAGTTGTGAGTGTTATCACCAGTTCTGACTTACACAGACCTGCAATCAGAGCAGAATTGTGCTCCATTTATTTATCAGTGGCTGGGTTGGTTTTTTTTAAAATACACCATCAGCCTTTCTCTCTCTCTCTCTCTCTCATTTTTTTATTTTATATCAATTTGCATACAAAACTTACATACATTGTGTTTCACACTTTCCTTCATTAACACTGTTTCATACAATCATTCGCAAACATAGTATTCCATAAAATTAATCACCACTGAACCATGTCCACCATTATTCCAACCCCTCAGGTCCCCACTGGATCCCTCCCATCTCCTTTACGCCCTCCCTCCAGCCACCAAATTGTGCAGCCCTGTGGCTTCCTCCCCTGCTCTCCTTTACCCCTCTACTATCACCCCTTCCCCACTTTGATCCCCATACACGTTTTACTGGTTTTCCTTCTATTTTCTCAATAATGTTCTTACACAGTATTTGTCCTTGAACAGCACCAGCAGAGGAAGAATCCATTGGAAAGTGTGACTTGGCAAATTTTTATTTTTCATTCATCATTGCACATTTTCTTCCCTCCTCTTCCCTAACCCCTCCCGCACCCCACTTTGCAATACACCCCTTGTTCCAAATTGTTGTCATGTATATAATACCTAATTATGTATTCCTTTTGGATCATTTTTCTCTTCATCTGTCCCAGCAGTGTGTTCATTATCTATTGTCTCTTTTCCTATTCTCTCCCCAAACCCCCCATGTCAATCCTGTTTTATTACAGTTTTGTTATGCAGTATTTGTTCTTTGGTGACTGAGATACTTCATTCAGCATAATGTCCTCCAGGCTCCTGTATGTTGTGTAATGTTTTACAAGTTCATTGTTTTTCAGTGTTGTGTAATATTCCATTGTGTGAATGTACCATAGGTTTTCTATCCATTTGTTTGTTGATGTGCACTTGGACAGCTTCCACCTCTTTGCGAATATTGGTTTTTAAGGTTGTGAAACTTTAGGGAGGAGACTAATCTTTCTTCTGCGGAGCAGCTAGTAGATTCAAACCACCAACTTCTGGGTTAGCATCAGGCTATGTACCTCATTTTCACTCAAGTTTTCTGAAATGGTGTTAATGTACAAAACCTATCTGAATTCTCTCATTAAACCTATTCTTAGCACAATGACATCATGGACAGTTCACAGATCACCTTCATTCACTTCGAAACATCTAGATCTTCCAGGAAGCATACTTTTTGATTGTTGAGTTTGTTGAAAGGAAGAGAAATCTCCAGGGAATCCCTGGCAAAGGGGGGTGGGGAATGAGAAGAGACAGAGGAATGGCGAAAACTAAGAACTAAGAACTAGAACCAGACCTGGGGAAGAGTGTGATGCCCTAAAGGCAAATGCTAAGAGCAGCATGTGATTTGCAATGGTGATATTTAGCCTCAGGTCACAGCACAGAGAGAGGGCGGAGTCAAAATCACTGCATCTCACCCAGTCAGTCGCAGCTCTCTGCCTCTCGGGAAAAGCAAATGCATGCTGCTTTCTTAGGTCAAAAGAGACATGAAAATAGTTTCCTCATCCCCAGCTATTCTTCCTTCTCAGAATTTTTATATCTATTCCCTGTAGTTTATATATTTTTTTAATTTAATTTTTTTTTAATGTGTGTACTATGAATGGTGTCTCTCTGGAGACTAAAGTGCGTTTGATACAGGCCATGGTCTTCGCAATCACTTGTTATGCATCAGAGAGTTGGACAATGACCAAGGAGGATAGAAGGAGAATTGATGCCTTTGAGCTGCGGTGTTGGAGAAGAGTATTGAGAATACCATGGACTGCTAGGAAAACAAACAGATTCATCCAGGAAAGGGTGGCTCCCTAGAGGCAATGATTCTGAGGCTCCATCTAACATACTTTGGTCATGTTGTAAAGAGAGATCAGTCCTTGGAGAAGGACATCATGCTTGAGAGGGTGGAGGGACAGCACAGGAGGGGAAGGTCTTCTATGAGGTGGATTGATTCAGTGACTGGGATAATCGGGATGGGAGTGTCAGAGACAGTGCGACTGGCACAAGACAGCAGAGTTTAGGGCTGTTGTACATAGGGTCACTATGAGTCGCAAGCGACTCGATGGCACATAGCAACAACAACAACCATCAAATCAGATCTGACTGGTACAGGAGGAGATTGTCCCTCCTTCTCCAGCAGAGCATTTGGTGGATTCGATCCACACACCTCTGTGATTGCAGTACAGCTTCTTGCCACTAGGCCACCAGAGCTCCCTTATTTTTTTTATTATCGTGTGTGTGTGTGTGTGTGTGTGTGTGTGTGTGTGTGTGTATATGTGTGTGTACACCACCAAATTTGATCTGACTGTACAGGAAGAGATTGTCCCTCCTTTTCCAGCAGACTACCTGGTGGATTTGAAATATACACCTCTGGGACTGCAGTTGTAGCTTATATTTTTAAAGGAAAAATTTTGTATTGTGATATTAATTTCCCACATGATTTCAGGAAAGACTGACATCTTTGCAATGTGGAGTCTTCCCACGCACTTCCTGGGTAGGTGGTTGATTTTAGATGTCTTTGTGTCAAGTTCAACTCATATATTTAGATAGTGCAGGGATTTCTCATCCCAGAGATAGATACCCACCGAATGCTGATGAAGTTGGCTCTGTTGATCTATGAGAGACTTGTTTTAATTTGCTAATGAAACCAAAGGGGATTCCACTTAAGAACCACTCATTGTAGATATGCCTTGATAACAGATGCGCAGATGAGTAAGAACTGGTACCTGTGTCCATGAGAAGAGTGATAACTAATACAGGCTACAAGGTCAACTCAAGTCTGTGGAGAACAGCTGAGGTGTGGTATGATTTTGGTGGCGTTCTTAGTTAACACCAAGTGGGTTCCAAATCGTGGCAAGCCCAGGTACAACAGAAGAACATGTTACCCTGACTTGCACCAGCTTCACACTTCCCTGTATGTTTGTCAGTCACTGTGTATGTTGAATGTTAGCTATAAAAGAGTACGAGGATGCAAGGGAGAAAAATAAAGAAAGGAATTGGTCCCAAGAAATGAACAGGCCTTTATTGCATGGTCTGAGAGGGACACCAAGTGACCTGGTCGTACGGCATGAGGACAGGATCAAAATGGCGCCAGGGAAATTTGGGGAGTTTCCTTTTTATAGAGGTCTTGGGGAAGACTAAGATGGTACTTCTCGGAACTTGGCATGTTAATTATGTTAGGTTTTAGCTATTTTTAATCAAGCTCAGACTCTTATCAGGATCCATTGTCTGGTCTGGTCTTTGATATGACCAACTTAGGTGTTAATAAGCTTCTCAGGAAGTGATCAAGCTTGAGGGTGGTGGGGCAACTGCCATATTCTTCCTTCATTGAGTGCCCTCCAAGGAAAGGTGGAAGGTCAAAGGAAGAGAGGTGGATTGACACAGTGATTATGACAATGAACTTGAGCATGTCAGAGGCAGTGAGAATGTGGCAGGAGAGGGGACGGTATCGATTGACCACCATAAGGTCATTGAGTTGACCACGGGACATACAGCAGCAATCAACGAGGGGGGCTCGTCTTCCAGCATCATATTGTGAACAGGATTCCACTTTGGTTCATCACATTTTCAGTTAGGATCAGAGAGAAAAAAAGGAATGGTGAAGGTGGGTGTCCAAGGAAGAAGCAGGAAAACAACTAGAGCTAACAACCTCTACTTGGAACATTATTTGCTTTTGATTTTTGACTCATGTACTTTTAACTTGTTAGTTAAATTTGTGTCTTCTAGGCTGCATCACTTCCATGATATATCTTCAAGGATATGAACATGTACGGCTAAGCACAATTAATAACAGT
>NW_006399871.1:10198288-10202468 GCF_000299155.1 Elephantulus edwardii
AGGGAGGGAGGGAGGAAGGAACTGGCCCCAAGAAACAAACAGGTCTTTATTGCATGGTCTGAGAGGGACGCCAAAGTGCCCAGGAACAGAGAAAGTCAAAATGACGCACTCACAATTAGGGGTGGTCTCTTTTTATAGGGCTAGGGAAGATGGTACCTCTTGGAATCTGGGGCTCTTAATTAACTCTGGTTGGGGCTTCCTGATCAGGGCCAGAGTCTTATCATGATTTTTTTGGTCTGGTCATTGTCCTGACTGCCCTTAAAACCATCAGCTTTCTCAGGGAGTGACTAGGTACAGGGGCAATGGCTATGTTTTTCCTCCAGCAGCATTAGGCAAACACTACCTCCCAACTCCATGGCTCTGTGTTTGGAACTAAGGGCTCCTTGGGGACTTACAACAACGTCTACAATCTTGGAGAACATCTGCAATCACCGTGGAAGAGAAGTTCCCTCTCACCACCAATAAGAAAAGCCACAACTGGAAGAGCAAAATGGTTAAAATTAGGGAGAAGACCCCCATAAATGCTAGCACTCTACCCTTCAACCCGCACTCCTTCTCCATCGCTCGAGGGCACCTGCTGTCTGACTCTTAGTGCACTGTGCTTGGCTGTTGGCATTTCTTTCTTCTTTCACTACTCAGCCTGATACTACTCACCTTGGGGAGTGTTTGTGGCCCTCTTCTCCAGAGCTTGCTGGTCCTCTGTGAGGCCGTAGATTACGGGCAACTTCTACACCGATCCTGGATCCAAGCCCGGTGTAAGAACCTGACATTTTCATTGGCTAATTTTCCAAAGAAGACAAAAGGCTTTCTTTCAATTCTTAGTTCTAGAAGGTCCACTGGAATCTGTCCACCATGGGTGACCTTGCTGATATCTGAAATAACAGAGACGTGGCTTCCAGGTTCACAGTAACACGTAAGCCATCACTGTATGATAACCAGACAGATGGATGTTGGGATATGTGCCATAGACCTGCCTCTGTGGGTGACTACTTTCCCAGGCACATAAACATAGGCTGGTAGAGGGAAGGATTCCAGAATATAATGAGGGTTAGAAGAGACTTCCTCAAAGCATATTCCAAACACGATGATAGCACTTACATTGTCATTTGGTGTATCCATGGGCTTCCTGAAATGCCGTCATTCTCTCTGATTTATTAATTTTTTCCTTTCTCTTCCTTCTCTGTTTTTGTCCTCACAAGGCTCCTGTAGGTATTCTGAGTTTAGTTCCTGCAGGTTCCAAGGATCCAACTTGATTTTGGCCGCCGTCCACGGCCTTCAGTGCACGGTGCATCTCCCCTGCTTCAGAAGCTTCCATTGTTCATTTCAGAAGGTTATGTTATTAATCACAGTGGGCCAAGCACTTCTGAGAAGGTGAGTCTGCTAGCCTGCAGGAAATTTGCAGAGCTGACAATTAATTGAAAGTGTAGATGCTGGCACTGAGCACCCCGAGAAACCTATAAAAATTTATCTAAATGGAGTCTAAACATTAGTCAAAGAGGCTAAAATGCTTTCTTTCAGTGGGATTCCTGCAAAACCACAGCCAGCAACCCAACACCAATATGGTTTGTCGTCGTTATGTGCCTGCAACTCATAGCGACTCTGTGCACGATAGCTCTGAACCCTGCCCTATTCTGAGCCAATCTCATCATCTCAACAGACCTAATCCCTTTTCTCCAGTCATTGAATCAACCCATCCCATCCAAGGTCTTCCTCCCCTGTACTATCCCTCCACCATTCCAAGCATAATATCCTTCTCCAAGGACTGGTTCCTCCTGGCCACGTACCCAAAACATATGAGATGGAGCTTCAAAATCCTTGCCTCCAGGGAGCAACCCGCTTTACCCCTCTCCAGAATAGACCTGCCTGTTTCCTGGCAGCCCACACTATGTTCAACACTCTTTTCCAGCACCACAACTCAAAGGCATTGAGTTCTTCTTCTATCATCCTTACACCATTGTTGTTGTTGTTATGTGCCATCACGTCACTTGCGACTCATAGTGACCCTATGTACAAGAGCTCTAAATGCCATTAAATTCTGTGCCACCCTTGCCATCTCAAACACACTCATTCCCATCACTCCAATCACAGAATCGATCCATCTCATCGAGGGTCTTCCTCTCATGCGCCGTCCCTCCACTCTCCCAAACATGATGTCCCTCTCCAAGAACCAGTCCCTCCTTGCAGCATGCCCAAAGTATGTCAGACGAAGCTTCAGAATCCTTGAGTCCACAGAGCATTCTGGCTTCGCTTTCTCCAAGACAAACCTGTTTGTTCTCCTAACAGTCCATGGTATATTCAACACTCTTCTCCAGCACCACAGTTCAAAGGCATCACTTCTCTTTCTATCAACCCTATTCACTGTCCAACTCTCTGATATATAGCACGTAATTGTGAAGACTATAGCTGGATCAGGTGCACCTTAGTCTCCAGCCTGACATTGCTGCTCTTCAGTACTCTTGAGAGGTCCCTCACTGCTGACTTTCCCAAGGCAATTCATCTCTTGATTTCCTGGCTGCTGTTACTAAGAGTGTTGACTGTGGAGCCAAGCAAACTAAAACTGTTAACTATCTCAATCTCTTCACCATCCATACTGATGAGAATCTTTGTTTTCTTGATGTTGAGCTTCAATCCATATAGGAGGCTGCAGTCCTTGACCTTCTGCAGCAAGCGCTTCAGGTCCTCCTCAGTTTCAGCAAGCAGGGTTGTGTCATCTGCATAACGCAGGTTGTTGATGACTCTTCCACCAATCCTGATGCCACATTCCTCCTCATACAGCCCAACGTCTCGGATGATCTGTTCTACATACAAATTGAAAAGGTATGGAGAGAAAATACACCCCTGATGGACCCCCTTCTTTATTTTGAACCATGTAGTGTCTCCTTGCTCTCTTCTGACGACTGCCTCTTGGTCCAAGTATAGGTTTCTCATTAGCACAATCAAATGTTCTGGGATTAGCAGGGCATAAATGTAAAAATGGTCAATTCACCTTAAGTTTGTTTCTTGGCTTTAGAAAATGCAGTTATTTGTTACTAAAATGAGCTATTTATGTTTTAAGTAGTATCTGATTCCCTTTTCCAAAGTTCTGTTTACTTATAAATGATGGAGGATAATTCAAACTTTCTGTAATTCAGGAACAGTTGCAAAATTGGTACAATTTTTATGTTTGCGCATATTCTTCACCTTCAGCAAAGGGGGTGTGGGGTTAACTTTTTTCCTTCATTACCTCCACATTAGGTGTCATTCCATTTGGTGGCAAATTCTAGGACCACAAAGTGAAGCCTTCCAAAACCAGAGCAGATCATGAGGGAGTTTGAGGAGGACCTGTGAGAAGTCATCAGACAAACGTTTTCTTCTTATTCTCATTCACAATTGTCTCTTCAATGAGTAAAAGTGAAACAAGAGCACCATTCTGTCCGTTTCCAACAAACACTGGGACCAGGTCTTGAGACCATGATTTTCCATGGCTCTATTCCTGAGAACAGTAGTTAAGTGTTTCAGTGCTTAGGGGGAAATCCAGTGCCCTATTGCACCACGGAGGAAAATCAGTGATTTTTCTGGAAGGCAATATAACTCTTTTATTAACATCATTTAAACTAGTAGAAATAGTTCATTCATTTCCTACTTGCATTGAGAGAGTTCTAAACTGCTTTTCTTCATCATTATTTAAACCCTACAAAACTCACCAAGGTTGACCTATCATCAATCCTATTTTTCAGAGGAAGAAACTGAGGCTAAAGTTTCCTGATGTGTTCAAAGCAAGTGGAAGAGGGCTTCTATCCCCAGGAATCCAGTCACTGACCATGAAACAAACAGTTACTCTGGCGGATCTTCATCTGCCTCTTCTAGTACCCAGCTGTTAATTTTGCAATCAACCCGAAGCTTCTGTGTTTAGGTTCTGATGCAATGAACTCACTAAGCTGTCATGTTTTGTTATTGTGTACCATTGAGTTGGGACAGACCAATACCTGACCCTCCAGTGGATTTTTGGAGGCAGTTAATCACCCGGGAGGAGATTACCCATGCTTCTCCTGTGGAGCAGCTGGTGACCCTCAGCTGTATGCCTTCAAGATTGCAACACAGCTTCTTGCCACTAGGCCAGCAGAGCTCATAAGCTTTCATATGCATGTTGTTTTTGTTGTTATGTGCTGTCTAGTCGCTTGTGACTCATAGCGACCCTATG
>NW_006399871.1:10202628-10221969 GCF_000299155.1 Elephantulus edwardii
CCCTCTTGCGCCATCCCTCCACCCTCCCAAGCTTGATGTCCCTCTCCAAGGACCTTCCCTCCTTACAACATGTCCAAAGCATGTCAGACAAAGCCCCAGAATCCTTGCCTCCAAGGAGCAGCCTGGTTCAACCCTCTCCAGGATGAATCTGTTTGTTTTCTTGGCAGTCCATGGTACTCTTCACCAGCACCACAGCTCAAAGGCATCAATTCTCCTTCTATCCTTCCTAATCATTGTCAAACTCTCTGATGCATAACAAGTGATTGCAAAGACCATGGCCTGTATCAGATGCACCTTAGTCTCCAGAGTGACGTATGCACTACAAAATAAATAA
This sequence comes from Elephantulus edwardii, assembly GCF_000299155.1. Classification (NCBI taxonomy): domain Eukaryota; kingdom Metazoa; phylum Chordata; class Mammalia; order Macroscelidea; family Macroscelididae; genus Elephantulus; species Elephantulus edwardii. The sequence goes on from NW_006399871.1 coordinate 10,202,963, forward strand.
ATAGACACAACAAAAAACAAATACAGCCACCACTGAGTTAATCTCAACTCCTAACATCCTTCCAACAGGTTTCTGAGGCTGACAGTCTTAATGGAAAGAGACCAATTCATCTTTCCTCCTTGGAGCAGATGGTGGGTTCAAACTGTCAACGTCTGAGTTAGCAGCACAATATCTGACCTCCTACACCACTAGGGCACCTTTTATAATTCCAAAGACACCTGCCCTCTGAGACAAGTTGTGTTAGCACCATTTGTAAGATTTGGGAAGAGTGACATGTGATGTTCAACATCACGAGACTATAAAACCACATGGAGAGTTTTATGGACGTTGGCCTTCACTGTCTAGCTCTGATGGATTTGAAGGTGGGTGAAAGGGTTTTCTGCACACCTTCTGCAGGCGTGCTTCAGAAGGGGGGTTTGGATATGTCCCCACAAATCAGCAGGGGCAGATGGCTGGGACAGCATGTCTCCTGACTGGTCTCCTCACCAGAGCTCCTTGTGTCTCCTTTCTGTGTCTCAGACAGCCCTCTGACCCTTTTATCCAAAAGGTTTACATAAAGCAGCGTCCTTTAGGTAGTCCCTTCCCTGGATAAATAAGGCCTGAGACAGACGAGAAACAACCACAGCTACAACATGAAACTTCTGCCAAGCCTTGGAGAAGGAAAGGCCCCCCACAAAAGAGAGAAAGTAAACCCTTGTGAACACAAGAAATGAAATGCTGACCAAGTCATCAGAGCACACGTCCCCTGCTCCAGTGCTACCCAGTACTCACGCCCCTGCTGATTTCCTCCTGTTCTTTCCCTTTGCTCTGCTTCACTTAGCCACGAATTTATATGCTTAGCTGCTTTCCTTTGTGTACAAGATGAAACAGAGAGACAAGGGTGAGTGTGGTTCCTGTAGACTCTTAGCTCTCTCTAAACCAATGTTTCCGCTTCTTCTCCAAGAAGCACCTTGTTGAGTCAAATAGAGCCTGACCATAGGAGCCATCATCTTCTGCTGTTGGAAGGAATAGCTGGTGACAAAGCCAACTATTGATACCCTCTCATGGGCTCACCCACAGATTCTCCAGAAAATGTATGTCTAATTGTCCAGCTCCTCAGTAGAGAAACAACAATGTCAGTCCGAAGACTAAGGTGTGCCTGATACAGGCCGTGGTCTTTGCCATTACTTGCTATGCATCAGAGAGTTAGACAATGTCTAGGGATGACAAAAGGAGAGTTGATGCCTTTAAGCTGCGGCGTTGGAGAAGAGTATTGAATATATCATGGACTGCTAGGAGAACAAACAAGTTCGTCCAAGAGAGGGTGAAACCAGGCTGCTCCTTGGAGGCAAGGATTCTGAAGCTTCGTCTGACATACTTTGGACATGTTGCAAGGAGAGATCAGTCCTTGGAGAGGGACATCATGGTTGGGAGGGTGGAGGGACAGTGCAGGAGAGGAAGACTCTCGATGAGATGGATTGATTCAGTGACTGGGGTAATGGGGATAGGTGTTTCAGAGGCAATACAGTTGGCAAGAGATAGAGCAGAGTTTAGAGCTGTTGTACATAGGGTCTGTATGAGTCGCAAGCAACTTGACAGCACATAACAACAACAACACTTGTCCAGCTAGGAGATGTCTGCTATGGACAACTCTGGACCCAGAAACTCATGGCCGATGGTATTAGAGGCGTATTTGTTGCTAGCTATCTCTGGATTTCTAATCAAATGGTCCCGGCTAGTGAACATCTTGAAGTTGAATCTGGGGTTTCTCTGAGCATAGGCATCTGTCAGGTCTTTTGGTCCAGGGAGAGCCTGCTTGCTTTCTTTTGCCCTTGCCAACAACAAAATACAGAGTCAGTACAACACAGTCTTTGAGTAGACAATGCCTTGGACACTGGAGGCAGAAATCCTATAATGGGCAGGGCTCTTAGCCAAGACTTATTTGAATAATGTTGATAGTAGCACCTTTGTTTCCCCAGAAGAGGATTCTTTGTCGGCACATAGAGTGCCAACTGGGCAAGAAATCACACTCCTCCACGTTGTGTAGAAGGAGAACTTGAAGTATAAACATATGCAGGACACTCACCAAGGTCATAATATCAAGGGTCTGTCTAGGGAATAGACGGAGTGAAGCTTCCACCAGCATTTGTATTGCCGTAAAGCAGATGACTGTGTAGCAATTACGACACTAGACTTACATAAGGAAGAATTGTTTCTATACAAACCAACGACATGTGGTTTCTTGCCCATTTGGTAATAAAACTAATAACATAGGGCTAATTTTTAAACAGATGGAAAACATAATGATTTTCTTTTTCATTGTCTGTGTCTTCTAGACAGAGCTCTGGTGGCCTAGTGGCAAGAAGCTGTGCTGCAATCCCAAAGGCACACAGTTCAAATCCACGAGCTTCTCTGTGGGATAAAAATGGGCAATCTCCTTCCATGTTGTTAACTAACTGCCTCTGAAAACCCACCAGAGGGTCAGCTATGGGTCTGTTACAATTCAGTGGTATGTTGTTATGTGTCATCAAGTCTCCTGCGACTCATAGTGACCCTATGTACAGCAGCTCTGAGCCCGGCCCAGTCCTGAGACAGTCTCACTAATTCCAACATACCAACCCCCATTACCCCAGTTACTGTATCAATTCATCTCATCCAGGGTCTTCCTCTCATGGACTGTCCCTCCACCCTTCCAAGCATGGTGTCCTCTTCCAAAGAGAAGGGTATGGTGTCCCTCCTGGCCACATGCCCAAAGTATGTGAGACAGAGCTTCAAAATCCTAGCCTCCAAGGAGAAACTTGATTCCAACCTCTCCAAGACAAACTTACTTGTTTTCTTGGCTGTCCATGGTATATTTAATACTCTTTTCCAGCACTACAACTCGAAGGCATAGATTCTTCTTCTGTCATCCTTAGTCATTGTTCAGCTCTTTGATGCATAGCAAGTAATTGCCAAGACCATGGCCTGAATTAGGTGCACCTTGGTCTCTGGACTGATATTTTTGCTTACTTTGGAGAGGCCCCTCAAGGCAGATTTCCTCAGCGCAATTTGTCTTTTGATTTCCTGACTGCAGGTGACAAGATTGTGGAGCCAAACAAGCTGTAATTGTTAACAACCTCAATCTCTTCTCTATCTATCATGGTGATGCCAATTGACCCAGTAATTGTTGGAAGAGCTAGACTCGAAGACCAAGAATGTGGTATCAGGATTGGTGGAAGACTCATCAATAACCTTCACTATGTAGATGACACAACCTTGCTTGCTGAAAGTGAGAACTTGAAGTACTTGCTGCAGAAGATTAAATACTACAGCCTTCAGTAAGGACCAGCATCTCAACATTAATAAAACAAAAATCTTCACCACTGGCCTAATAGGGAACATCATGAAAAATAGTGAAAAGACGGAGACTGTCAGTAACTTCATCTTTCTTGGATCAACAACCACTTGGTACCAGCAGCCAGGAGATCAGGAGATGTATGACACTGGGAAAGTCTGTAGTCAGGGACCTCATCAAATTATTAAGGAGCAATGATGTCATTTTGAGGACTAAGGTGTGCCTGATTCAGGCCATGGTCTTTTCAATCATTTGCTATTCATCTGAGAGCTGAACAATGAATAAGAATGACAGAAGAAGAAATGATGTCTTTGAGCTGTGGTGTTGGAGAAGAGTGCTGAGTTACCTGTGGACTGCCAAAAGAACAAACAGATATGTCTTGGAGAAGGTGCAGCCAGAGTGAGGCAAAGATGATGAAGCTTCATCTCACATACTTTGGACATGTTGCTAGGAGAGGTCATTCCTTGGAGAAGAACCTCATGCTTGGAAAGGTGGAGGGATGGTGAAGGAGAAGAAGATCCTCAAACCCACCTGGGTTGACACAGTGACTGCAGCAATGGCCTTCAGTGTGTAAGAGGTAGGGAGGATGGCACAAGCTAGGATAAATTTCAGGTCTTTTGTTCACAGGGTGTCTTGACAGCACCTAACAACAGCAACAACAACGTTATGCTGTCAAAAAAAGAAATGTGTTTCAATATTTAAAAAATAGATAAATAAAAAGTAAAAGGATGGGTTTATGAGTTGAACCAGGTCCCCTAAAAATATGCGCTATAGTAATAATCTCTCTGATTGTGGTTATATTTTCACTGGGGAATGGGTTGTCTTTGTTATGTTAATGAGGCGGGATTAGTGGAGAATGTGCTTGTGTTAAAAAGATCTCTTTGAGACTTCTGAGGAATCAAAAAGCAGAAACTGAAGAGGCAATTTCTTCCTCCAGAACTGTCAGAGAAAATCTTCCTATAAAGATGGTACCCTGAATTTGAACTTCTAGCCTCTTAAACTGTAAGCTAATACATTTATGTTTCTGAAAGAAGCCACCTATATGTGATATTTCCATTATAGCAGCACTGACTAGCTAAGACAGATGAAGAGAAACCTCACAAATATTAGCCAGAAAGAAACCTAAGTAGCTATTCATTTCAGACAAAGTAGAAAAACAAAGATAAGGAATAATATGGAACCCAAAATATCTAATTAGACAACTGCAGTGTTATATTATTACATCATCACAGAAGGAAAAACGTAGCTTTGTGAACTAGTATTCAAACTGAGCTTTAATTTCACATATGCTTTCTTTTTTTTTAATTGTGATTTTAATGAAGGTTTACAGAAAAGGAAATTCCATTCATTCACTGTTGCACATTTTCCTCCCTACCACCCTCTAATTTCACATATGCTTTTACTTGGGTTTTCTTATTGTGAACTTATGTGTACAAGGAGTCCGGGTAATGCAGTGGTTAAGTACTTGACTGGTAACTGGGACCATCCAGTCTACAGTAGAATGATGAGGCAATCTAATATTGACTTATCTTAGCATTTGGTGCTTTGGGCCAAAGTCACATGCTTTTCAGCTTCCTGCAGATAGTTTACGTTGCTGAGCTTCTGACTTCTCATAATTGTCTTCCTGGACATTGGACTAGTTGGTAGGGAAGCATACCAGCACAGAAAGGGTTATAGGCAGTAAACATTTAGTGTGTTTTCTTCTTATTGTTGTTGGATACAAATCCAGGTGGAAACCTAAGTCAAAGTGAACGAAATTGCATTCTCTGGCTATTGGGGATACTTTCTTACTCATCTGAAAATATGGATTGAAGAGTCTATGAGTTTGTCTCCTATTCTTGCAGTGTTCACCCCCTTAGGAGATATTGCGATCAATACTAAAACATTCTCACATATGCATCTGCCAGTAGGTTGAAGCCATTTGATCTTTGCGTCAAGGGGTCATATTGCTTTGTGAATTTATGTAGGGAAAACAGACGAGTAATCTTGGATCTTAAGGTTTAGATAAAGTGAGACTAGATTAATGATATATTTATAAGCATATTTTGTTGCTAATGTATAGTAATATTCAAAGACTTATAAATATTGAAGCATACATTTGTAACCTAGTGCTATTATAATGCACCAGCTACCATTTAACTAATCTGCTTTCATTTACATCACGCTAGGAGTTTTGAAGTTCTTGATAAAGGGCTGAGAATAAATGATTCCCAGAGGCAGTGACTACAGGTAGAAATTATTCTGACATGCTCATGAATCCATTTCTAATGAAATAGTTATTGGTTAGAAATTATGAATAATTAAAGAGCCTAAAAGAAAACACTCTACTTGGGCAGCCTGTTACCTTGAAGCACCTTGGAATAAATTTGTGTTTACAATGTTACTATTTATGAGTTTCATGAAGGAACCTGCACAGATACTGCAAATGGGCAGCATGTAGTGAACCAGCTCCCGTCACCTAACTGGAGGGCAGGTGTGAGGAAACCGAGTCAGCACTGGAGGCCCTTGGCCTCTGCTTTTATTATTAGCTAATTGTACAATTTCAGGTAAAAATGCATGTGTGTATATTTTTTCTCAGTTTCCTCAAGTGTAAAAAGGCACGAATCCACTTCCCAAAGTGGTCTTAAAAATCAGAGTCAATGAGCTAACAGACAATAGTCTGAGAAACTATTAAAGAGTAACATTACAAATGTGCGATCATCTCAGGAAGTTCTGGTGCCTAGTGGCAAGAAGTTGCACTGCAATCCCAGAGGTATGCAGTTCAAATCCATCAGATGCTCTTCTGAAGAAGGAGGGGTAATCTCCTCTTGTACCAGTCAGATCCGATTTGATGGTACACACAAAAAATAACGAATGTGTGATCATCTCATAATTGAGAAGCATGAACGCTTTGCTTTCCCCCCTCCTCCCTTTTCTTTTCTAGTCACCACGGGGTCCATTCCACTTTGTGGCAACCCTGCAACCCTGTGTGTGTTAGAGCAGATTTAGGCACTGGTTTGTTGTATTTTGGTTTTTTTTTTTCCTTTTTTCTTTTTCTTACTTAATGGAACTGTATTATGCTTTGAGTCAAAGTTTGCGGAGAAAACGGTTGTCCACTCAACAATTCACGCACATAGTTTCCAAAGCCTGGATTTTCTAAAGTCAATCGCCTACTAGGACTTTCTTTCAAGGCACTTCTTAATTCTCCCTCCCTGCCTCTCCCTAAACTGTGTAACCACTTACACTGCTCAGGGATTCACAATTGCCTTCTCTCTCTCTCTCTCTCTCTCTCTCTCCTCTTTCATTGTCGAGTCAGAACTGACTCCAGTGAATTTTTAGAGGCTCGGAGCCTAAGAAGTAAGAAGCTGCACTGTAATCACAAAGGCATGTGGTTAGGACCCACCACCAGTTGTTCTGCAGGAAGATGGGCAATCTCCTTCTGTGCAATTTACCGCCTCTGAAAACCTGCCGGAGAATCGTTATTGGTCACTTTTGACTTGACGGTGCATTATTTGATGGAGATGAAATGTAATGATGTCAAAGAGTCTGACTAAAAAGGAAAGATAAGAAAGCAGGTGCTGTAAAGGTGGAACATTTGCTGACATGTGTTGCCTCCTGACTTCAGCTCGTTCAAGTAATCATTATCTTCACTTGTATTTTTTGCTGTTAAGCAAAGTTCAAAGAGGAAATGGCTTTTTAGAAACCCCCTTGATTGAAGCTCTTACTTCTTTTACCCTCTCCAATCTCATTCTCTTTCTAACTTATCACCATCTGTCAAAAAACCTAAACAGAAGACTAAGTATACACTCAACTCCCTTTGAAAACTATTCTGTTTTCCAAGAACACAGTGGAAAAAAAAATTGCTTTCAATCTTTTCAGCCTTCATTTGCCCAAAGCATAAACTGAATCATGGAGTTATCAAAGCCGCTGTTAAACTTGACCTATTTCTAATTTTTTTTCATTGTACAGTCTGTTAACAGACTGTTTAGAAGGATGCCAATGCAGATACAGACATTTCAAAAAGCTCCCATTGTGAAGCTACTTTCATCTGCTTTAGCTGAATCTCAAGTTATCAAAGCTAAATGTCTAATGCTTGACTTGCTCAAAATGATGTATAAAGTGAGATAGAATCCAGAGTGGTAACCATGTCTTTTATTTGTCCGCAATGCTTTTAAAGTTACAGGTTTGCACATCGTAGCTATGAAAAATACAGGGGAAGGATTCTAATTATGATGAAATCTGATTAGAAACACTTGACAGGGGTTTTCCCAACCTATTGTCATTGTTATTGGGTGATGCAGAGTTGACTAAGATTCATAGTAACCATCGACAAACACCAGATCTGAGCCTTGCCTTTCCTAACCTGAGACGTCCTCTGAGGTGATCTCTGACATCAATGAACCCATTGTTACAGTTCCTGTGTCAAGCCGTCTGGTTGCCCCTTCTCTGGCCCTCCATCTTTTCGCTGGTCCTTCCTCACAACCTAATCAAAGTATCTGAGATAAAGTTTCACCGTCCTTACCTCTCAGGATCACCCTGGTTGCATTTGCTTCACATAGATTTGTTTGTTCTTTTGGAAGTCCAAGAGATATCCAGTACCCTTCTCCAACACTGCAATTCAACTCGTCTTCTGTTGTCCTTATTCACTGTCTGAGTTTTAGTTGCATAAGGAGCAAATAAAAATAACTATAGCTACCCACCAAATTTATAACTTTCAACTACACTGAAACCAGAATTTGATAAGCAGTTAATTGCCAGAATCTAAGAATTTTTGATAAACCACAAGAAAAAACTGGATGCAGCCAAAGAAATATCAGTTGGTGGTCCTTAATTCACGCCGTGATGCTGTACTACTTATTTTAAAAGGAAAATTTTTCATTTCTTTCCCACTGTGTGTCTTCTGGCTCAGACTCTCAGAAGTCGTGCCAGTCAGTGGGATGTCTGGGTAGATGTTCTGCTTATGGGGCTGTATTTTGAAGGGTCAAGGTGTTATTCTTTGTCCCTGTGCCTTTATCCCATGAAAGACATGTGCTTCCATTCGGAGCCTAGAACTTTTAGAGAACATCAGGGCAGGAAGGAATGCAGAGGCTCTGATGGAGCTTGTAGCTTTCCAAGAAATCTACGGCACTCTGAGTCCCTGGGAAGGAGAGAGATAAGATCCTCCCTTGAAAGCCAAACTGTAAATACACCAGATAGTGAAATGGAGAAAACTAGATTGTAAGGAGAAAACTGTCAGAATGGCCCTCTCTTTAGCAGATTGAATGTATCATCATCTAAAGAAGGAAACTTCTCAGAAGAGAGTGCCAGCCATCCAGAAACAAGAGAAGTCACAAGAATGCAAGAATGAAGAGAAGTTAAGCCTTTTCCAGTAGAGAAGGATCCACACCCAACAGACCTGCAGTATTCAGGCTGTGGTGGCAAAGACACGACTAATGTGAAGATGGACTGGATGTGGCATGAGTCAGGAGGGTAAGGCCTGAGACAGCATGGGATTCAGCTGGAAGGACATAGGGACAGGGACATCCTAGCTCCAAACACAGGTGATCACATGACCCATCCTCCCCAGTCCCTCTGTCATCGTCTCCCTTCCCATACACCAGCAGTGACAGCACCTCTGGGGCAGTAAGAGAGGCTCTCTCGACGTCACTTGGTGACTAAAATTATGCGAACATTCAGCTGTGATCCACTAGCTTAGCATTTACGTAATTCATCTGGCTGTTACATAATGATGTAGTTGTAATAACAACAGACTCCCATGAGACGGTCTGATATAATTGGAACAACTCTGAAACAATATAAGAGGATTAAATTAGGGTTAAAGAGGATTAAATTAGTAACACTCTTAATCAGGTCATAGCCCTGATAATCCAGTGTAAGTGAAGTCTCTTCAGGGGTATGACCTGCATTGAAATACACACAACTACATACTTTCTGACAAAGCTAGCGAGCTTTTGTCCAAGCTGAGTCCTACATTTGGCTCAATACTATCCGTTCTTTGTCCATGAGCCAGCAGTCTGCTGTATTGCCTGCTAATCTTGAATTCATCAGTCTCTAAAGGTACTCTAAGGTACTCTAAGGTATGCTACCTTACCTGACAAGCTTGTGTTTGTTACTCAAAATGCATGACTATTGAGTTGGAACTGACTCATAGTTGACCCTCCAGGAGGTTTCTCAAATCATAAATTGCATAGGAAATTGTCTGTTTTTCCCCAAAGAACCACTTTTAGATTTAAACTGCCAGAAAGAGATGGCCTTTGGATCAGCAATACAATTCCCTAAGGACTATGCTACACTACAAATATATAGGTTAAGAGAAGCCTTTTTCCTGACATCTGACCTAAGGATCTGGGACTTTCTAACCTCTCCAAGCAGGTAAATAATTTCCTTAACATAAATATGTCTCTCTTTCAAAATCTGGGTTCCTTATATAGTTTATTTAAATACTGCTGTAGGATAAATTTTTACTTTGGTGAATCTAAAATGAAGAGTAGCCTCAAAGAATGAGTCTATTTAAGAAGAGGAGGAGGAGGAGAGAAACCAGCATCCCAAACAGCAGCCAAGGAGATAATTGGGAAGACATGAAACGTGTGGGAAATTTTAAGTAGAAATTTGGAAGTTCTATAGTTGACCACTGCTCAAGACTGGAAATAGCAAATCTTCGAAGAGTCTTGGTGTAGAAATCACCATGGCATTCAACATGATAAAAAGAACTACAGATGTCCAAGTTATACATGCACTCATGGAAAGTAGAGTACCTGCTACAAGCCCGGGCGGTGAGTACTTTATGAAAGCAACTTCTCCTCCATAAAGCAAGCTCTAGTTCTCGCTGCTCTGAATACCTCATGATCTTATCAAAATGACTCTAACTGGACAGTGTCTTGCTATCACTACTAGATATTTTGATCAACGATTCCATGGTAGTACTCTTAGCAAAAGGAGGAAGGGAGTTTGCACTCTCGACTCTGGAGTCATAGAGCTAATGAACTCCTGAAGCTATTGCCCTGAGATAATTTTTAAGCCTTAAGCCAAAAACATCCACCAAAGTCATCTTAAAACTAAACAACAGTTTAACAATAAAAGCTGTTGGTTGGTTTGGGTTTTGGGGGTTTTTTGTTGGATTTAAAAAAAAAATAGGTCTACTTCAAGAATTCTTTTTTTCCCGTTTCTTTTTTTTTTAATTAATTTTAATAAAAGCTCACAAAGACTGAGGGTTTCCAGTTATTCATTGTTGCACTTTTCTCCCTGCCCACTCCTCCCTCCCAATTCACTCTTCTCCTTGAAAAGTAAAAGAAAGACTCTCATTGTTATACAGTCCCTCCCCTCAAGTCCACTCCACTGTGCAGCCTTCATTCTGGACTCCTATTATGACAATAATACTCAATTATATATTGCTCTTAAACAGTTCTCTCTCTCTCATCTATTTCAATGCAGTATACATCATTCCTCCCCTCCTTCTCTGTCTTCCCTCAGCCCCGATGTCAGTCCCATTTTACAACAGTGGCCCTATGCAATATTTGTCCTTTTGTGACTGAGATACTTCATTCAGCATAATGTCCTCCAGGGTCATCCATTTTGCATAATGTTTCACGAGCTCCTTGTTTTGCAATGCTGCATAGTATTCCATTGTGTGAATATACCAGAGCTTCTCTATCCATCCGTTTCTTGATGGGCACTTGGGTTGTTTCCAGCTCTTTGCTATTGTGAACAAAGCTGCAATAAACATGCATGTGCATAAAAATTATCCTCTTTTAATAACTATCTATATAGAACTAAGTAAAGAACAGCAGCCAAGCTCTTAGGCACTGTGACATCTGACATTAGAACTTGAAAGAGTAGATGAGGTGCTAGGGGATAGTCACTTATGTTAACAAGGAAGAAACAACTCAGAACATGAGAGTGAAGATGGTTGCACAACTCAGAAAACAGGCAAGGGCTGTGAGATGCACATAGGTTGTTGTTGTTGTTGTGTGTCATCAAGTCACCAGCAACTCATAGCAACCGTTTGTATAACAGTTCTGAAGCTTGCCCTGTCCTGAGCCAGTCTCACTGACTTCAATACACCTAGCCTTCATTGTCCCAGTTAGCATGTCAATCCATCACATCTGGGGTCTTCTCCTGTGCTGTCCCTCCATCCTTCTAAGCATAATGTCCTTCTCCAAGGACCAGTTTCTCCTGGCCACATGCCCAAAGTATGTGAGACAGACCTTCAAAATCCTTGCCTCCAAGGAGAAACTTGGTTTCACCCTCTCCAAGACTTCTCCTGGAGGTCCATGGCATATTCAACACATACAAAAACTGTTAAGTTGGTATATATTCTTTCTCAACAACATCTTATAAAATTTAAGGGAAAAATCCCACAAAGATGAGAATATAAGAGAGCAGGGACAATAGACGAATGGACTCAGAACAACCAGAAGAAAAATAGAACGGTCACATAGGGTAAAGAATATAGCAAATGTCATTGAACACCTAGTCTAGAAATTATTGAATGGGAATCTAAGCTATCATGTGAACCTTCACTGAAAACACAACAAAATATTATTTTATGCATGGAACTCTGGTGGCCCAGTGGTAAGAGCCTGTGCTGCAATCCCGAAGGCTTGCGGTTCAAATCCACCAGCTACTTCCACAGTAGAAAAATGGGCAATCTCCTTCCATGGGATTTACTGCCTCTGAAAATCTGCTTGAGGTTCAACTAAGGGTTGGTTCCAACTCGACAATAAACAACAACATATAAATATGTATCTTTTACAAGATGTAAGACTTTTTGTTTTGCATTACATTATTTGTGCCCATGTCTTGTCTCTCCAGCTAGAAAACATACTTTCAGGGACAGAGACTGTGCTGCCTCAACTCTGCGCTCAGTATCTAGCCCAGAGTCTCACACATAGTCGTTGTTAAGTGTCATTGGGTCAGTCAACCCATTTGACTCACACAAATGCTATATGATCATTAGAACTGTCCCATAGGCTGTCCTAAGCATTGCACAAGAGCTCTCACCCATGGAGCCACTGGGTGGGTTTGAATTGTCAAACTCTTGGTGAACAATTGAGCGCCTAGCCATTGTGCCATTGGAGTTCCTTTCGCAGACAGCAGTGCTTAGTAAATGTTGGCTGAAAAAGATACAAATGAAATCTCTCTGTCAGCATTGTTACACACAGTCAACTAGAGAAGGCGCAGGATCTCTCCACAGCACAGACCAGCCTCTGTGCAGCCTGGAATGCATTCAGGTTCTGTTCTTCCACTCCTTGTGCCCAGAGATAGCTAATTGCTCATTTCCTGGCATCAAAGCTGACTGCAAAAATTCTTATCCTCGCTCTCTGTGATTGCTCACAGTGCCAGGTTTTCTGCTCTGGCCACATGGATTTCATCCGCTGCATTTCTGCCTTCCTAGCAGTTTTGGTTTCCAGAAAAGCAAACGAAGGACAGAGCAGAGAAGAGCTTATCTCTATAACACTGGCAGCGGCAATCTGAAGAGGCAGCTCTGACTAATGTTGACACAATGCGGGAAGATAGAGCCTCAGGTGCCAGGCTCCCTGTTCCCTGCCTCTCCAGGCTGGGAGGATGAGATATCAGCTGCTGGCTAACAGTTTGGAGGTTTTTCATTTGACTCCCTTGTCCTTCAGTATTCTGCTGCCAGACCCTCTCTTGAGAGCACATGGTCCAAGACTACCAACCTACTTCCTTGCACATGAGTCCAGATGAACAATACTCTGGAGTCAGCAGGCTTCAACCTGAGCCCTGCCTCTGTTCCTTAACACCTTGGTAACCTAGGGAGAACTACTTAAACCTTCCAAGTCTGAAAAACAAAACAAAAAGTAAATAAAAGTAGAACTCAACTTTGTTCTCAAGAGTGTCTGCTGCATAGGGAACTAAAAGGTCCAACTGAGCATGACTGATATGCAAATGTATCGAACGCTGCTCAGTGCTGCACATGTTAATAGTAAACTCAATCTAAAGTTCAAGGATAAACAGCACTGAAGTCATTTCATGGGTCCCTAGACCAGGACCATGGGGCACATTGAAACAAATGTGGTGCCTCTTAAACGTGGTTGGGTCAAATGCAAACTCATCTACGTACTGCCATAAATGTGTTCAAGCACTGTACACATGCTGGGTACTGGATGCTTGGCAGACACTTTTCTAATTGCTACGGCAAGTCCAAAAATTAGGATGCTATTTCTATAATTCAGGAAAGACATCACGGTTCCCTGAAATAATGGTGGCAGGACTAAAGAAAGATGTTGTTGTTGTTGTTGTTGTTGTTGTTGTTATGTGCCGTCGAGTCATTTGCGACTCATAGCGACCCTATGCACAACAGCCCTAAACCCTGCTCTATCCTGTGCCAATCGTACTGTCTCCAACACTCCCATCCCAATTATCCCAGTCACTGAATCAATCCACCTCAAAGAGGGCCTTCCTCTCCTGCACTGTCCCTCCACCCTCCCAAGCATGATGTCCCTCTCCAAGGACCCGTCCCTCCTGGCAACATGTCCAAAGTATGTCAGACGAAGCCCCAGAATCCTTGCCTCCAAGGAGTAGTTTGGTTTAATCCTCTCCAAGATGAATCTGTTTGTTTTCCTGGCAGTCCATGGTACATTCAATACTCTTCTCCAGCACCACAGCTTAAAGGCATCAACTCTCCTTCTGTCCTCCCTAGTCATTGTCCAACTCTCTGATGCATAACAAGCGATTGCACCTGTATCAGGTGCACCTTAGTCTCCAGAGAGACAGTGTTGCTCTTGAGTACTTTAGAGAGGTCCCTAACAGCAGACTTTCCCATCACGATATGCTTTTTGATCTCCTGACTGCTGGTGCGAAGAGTGTTGACTGTGGAGCCGAGCAAACTGAAGCTGTGAACAATCTCAATCTCTTCGCCATCCATCCTGACACTGCATTTTTAATTGATACTTGAGAAGTAGAATTACTGGAATATTACTAGTAGAATGAGGGAGGAAATGCTGGTGAAAGAATAGATGGAGTCAAGGATAGCTCCCATTTTCTGACCTGAGTAACTAGATAAATGACAGTGTCACAGAGGTCAAGAGTCTTGGAAAAGGAGCAAGTCGGGTAGAGGACTTATGTCACAGTGAGTTTGGAGTCCCTGTTGGACATCCAGTGAAAATCATTGGCTAGATCATTGGGTCTAGAAGTTGGGGAAAGAAATCTGAGTTCTACAAATAAGTTTGGAAATCACTGACATATAGATGAGAGAGTAGAGGGGACCATCCATGGAACATCTGCTTACTGTCAACATCATGGTTGATTCTGGAGATAAAGAGATAGGGAATAGGTATCCTCAGAACTTTCGTAGCCTAAAGGAGGCAGACGCATGCAGGCATGCCCTAACTCCAATGTGGAAATAGTGTAGTGTACAAAAAGGATGCAAAAGAGTGTGATAACTCAGAGAAGGAAAACATTAGTTCTGCCTGGGAAGGCTGGGAAAAGTGTCTCCAACAAGCTAGACTTTGCTCCAGGCCCTGAAGAACACATTCGAAAATGAAGATCCAAGCCTTTAAAGATGATGGAAAGAGCCCAAGAGTAGAGCTGGGCAAATGAGAATAAGCAAGTCCTAAGCTGTGGCTCTTTTTCCATATTGATTTAATCTATATGCCAAGAATTAATTCAAAAAGCCAGACTCCATGAAGAATAATGAAGAATCAAGATCAAGGGAAGTGAAAGCAAAGGGATGTGGATGTGCAGGGGGAGGGAAGGATTAATCATCAGGTTGTAAAATTTGATGGGAGGGGTGAGGGAAATGGGAAGAATTTGTTTGAATTTGTATTTGAATTTTGTAAATAAACTAGCAGGGGGAAAAAAGAATAAACAGAACCAAAAAAAAAAGATCAGAGGAAGACTATCAACAACCTGTTTCATGCAGATAACATAACCTTTCTTACTTGCTGAAAGTGAGGATTTAAAACAGTTATTGAAGAAGATCAAAGAGCACAGCCTTCAATATGGATTACATCTCAACATTAAGAAGACAAAAATTCTCACCACGAGGCCAATAACAACATTATGACAAATGAAGAAAAAATATTGAAGTTGTCGTATTACTTGAATCCACAATCAGTGCCTATGGTAATTAATAGTAATAAAGAAACCAAAATATATGTTGCATTCGGGGAAATGTGCTGTCAAAGACCTTACCAAAGGTGTCAGTTTAAAGATTAAGGTACACCTTTTCCAAGCCATGGTCTTTTCAATTACTTCCTAAGCATCTGAAAGTTGGACAATGAACAAGGAAGGCAGAAAGAGATTGAATGCCTATGAATTGAGGTGTTGGAGAAGAGTACTGTATATCTTAAGGACTGCCAAAGAATAAACAGTTCTGTCTTGGAGAAAGTGAAGCCAGGGTGCACCTTGGAAACATGAATGGTGAAAGTTTGACTCATACTTTGGACAAGTTGTCAGAAGGTGTCAATTTTCTGTAAAAAGACATCATAGTGGCGAAAGCGGAGGGTCAGAGAAGGAGAGGAAGACTCTCAACAAGACGGACTGACACCATGACTGTAACAACAGGATTGAGCATGGTAGAGACCATAAGAATAGCTCACAATAGGGCAAGGCTCAGATTAGTTGTACATAAGGTCACTAGGAGTCATAGTTGACTTAATGACACCTAACAAAAATGACGACAAAGCTGTGGCATTTTTGCATGCACTGAAAAGAGGAGGAGTGGGGCAGCTACAGGCCAGGACAAGAGAAATGAGTCGACAAAGGTGTATTGATGTCTAGTCATTGCAGATTAAGGAAGTTGGTGATTCTGTGGCCTCTGGAGGTTTTCTTTGTTTGTTTATGAGGGAATGAATTCAATCAAGTCAGCATTTTCAGAGGATCACCCTGGCAACAATGTGGAAATTGGATTGAGGAAGGAGAAACGATAAACATGTTTATGTGAGAGCGTGAGCACATTTTCAGTTGATTTCTTCACTTGCTGAAGAGAAAAAGCAAGGCTCAGGAGATAAATCAGGCATGGAGTTGAATTCAATCATTAACCTTTCCTTGCTGTGGGTTCTGTACAAAGCATTTCTGGCAGCATTATAACTGTAAAATGTGTTTCTTACTTAGCCTCAACATAGTCTGAATGAAATCACAAAGGAAGATCCTGGACAGAGTGGGAGAAAACTGTGGGACAAAATTCAGAACCATAAAGTCAGGGCATAGTGGTCTGACAGAAACTGGTAGAACCCCCAAGAATATGATCCCCACTGATCTTTCAAGCCTGGAACTGAACTCATCCGGGAGACTCAACTTTCATTCAAACAACAGGCCTATAAGATGATCCATAACACTGGATGGGAAATACTCCTTGCAACAACAAACCATCAATACTAACTCACACAGGCAGCATTTGATGCAGAATAAAGCTCAGAACGTTGCAAAGGGACAGGAAAGAAGGATTAATGGAAATTGAAAAGACAAGGAGGAAATAAGAAGAGTATTGTCACAAGTGTGCGGATTGCAATCAATGTCACAAAACATAAGGTGCATGAGCTGTTGGATAAGATTAAATGCTGATTTCTCAGCAAAAACCATAAGAGCGAGAAGAGAGTGGAATGACATATATCAAACACTCAAAGAACACAACTGTCAACCAAAAATACTGTACCCAGCAAAATTATCCATTAATATGAAGGAAAAACAAAGATATTCCCAGAAAAACAGAACTTAAGGGAGTTTATACAAACAAGACCAGCATTGTAGGAAACCGTAAGAGATGTTCTTCTTACAGAGGTTCCACAGAAAGCAGGATGAGTCAAAGTAACCAGCAACAACACCAAAAAGAATTCACCAAGTTGTGCAATAAAACCTTGCTTCTCAATAATCACACTTACTATGAATGGTTTAAATGCACCACTGAAGAGAAAAAGAGTAGCAGATTGGATAAAAAAACCAAAATCCATCAATATGCTGTCTACAAGAGACACACCTGAAAAATGGAGATAAAGAAAGACAAAAAATGAAAGGGTGAGGGAAAATATACCAAGAAAATGGCAACCAGAAAAAAGCAGGAGTAGCAATATGAATCTCTGATAAAATAAATTTAAATGCAAAAGCTATCACAAAGTAAAAGGAAGGTCACTACATAATGCTTAAAGGGTCAACAGAACAAGAGGACTTAAGACTAAAAATATCTATGCACCAAATGAAAGATCTGCAAAATATATAAAACAAACATTAACAAAACTGAAAAAGGAAATAGACAACTCCATTATAGTAGTTGGAGACTTCAATAAATATACCACTCTCAAGAAAAAATAGAACTACTAGAAAAAAATTCAACAAAGATGCTCAAGAATTAAACCACACAATAAACCAGCTTAATCTCATAGATGTGTATAGGCTAATGCACCCAGGAAAAGAAAAAAAAAAAAGCACAGCATACCTTCATCCCCAATGGAAGATTGTCCAGAATAGACCACATTTTAGGTCACAAGGCGAGCATCAATAAATTCAAAAACACAGAATAATACAAAGCATCTTCTCAGACCACAATGCTACAAAATTAGAGATTAATAACGAGAGGATAAAGGAGAAAAAAACCATACATTTGGAAGCTGAACAACACCTTGCTTGAACATGAGTGGGTACTAGATGAAATAAAAAATGAAATTAAAAAGTTCCTTGAAACAAATGACAATGAAAACACCACTTACCAAACCTCTGGGAAACAGACAGCAGAAATCTGGGGTCAATTTAAAGCAATAAGCAAACACATCAAAAGGCAAAAAAAAAAATAACCATTGACTCTCTAACCCAACATCTCCAACAAATTGAAAAAGAACAGCAAGAAAACCTGACACCCTCTAAAAAAAAATTGAAATTATAAAAATTAGAGCAGAAATAAATGGAATAGAAAACAGAAAAACAACTGGAAACCATCAACAAAGCTAGGAGTTGGTTCTTGGAAAAGGACAATAAAATCAACAAATCACTAGCAAAACTAACAAAGGAAAAGACACAAATAATCTAAATAAAGATTAAATGGGCAACGTTACAACAGAACCAATTAAAATAAAAAGGCTAACATTGGAATATTATGAAAATGATACTCAAGGAAATGGACAAATACTTAGAAATTTACAACCGACCTAAAGTGACACAAACTGAAATTAAACAGCAGAACAGACCCTTTACAAAACAAGAGATTGAAAAAAGTAATAAAACAACTTCCAGCAAAAAAAAAAAAAAAGCCCTGCACCAGAAGGTTGTACAAGTGAATTTTATCAAACATTCAGAGAAGTACTGTCATCAATTCTACATGAACTATTACAGAAAATCGAAAAAGATGGAATTCTCCCAAAATCATTTTATGAAGCAAACATATACTTGATACCACCAAAATAAAAAACTACAGGACAATATCTCTCATGAACATTGGTGCAAAAATCCTGAATAAAATCTTGGCCAATAGAATCCAATGATACATAAAAAAAAAAAATAATAATAATAATTCACCATGACCAAGTGGGAGTCATAACAGGTATGAAAGGATAGTTCACGATAAGAAAAATAATCAATGTAATTAATCACATTAACAAAACAAATAACAAGAACCACATGATCCTATCAATTGATGCAGAAAAGACCTTTGACAAAATCCAACACCCTTACCTGATTAAAACACTCAGCAAAATAGGGTGAGAGGGGAATTTCTTCAACATAATTAAAAGTATATACACAAACCTGAGAACCAACATTGTTCTCA
>NW_006399871.1:10233445-10241335 GCF_000299155.1 Elephantulus edwardii
ATGACCAATCCTAAAGGTCAGAGGTTTGAAGCCAACAAGTGGTCCATGAGAGAAAGATGCGGCAGCCTGCTTCTGTAAATGTCCACCGTCTTGGAGATCCCAGGGGCTGGTGCCGATCTCTGTCCTATACGATCGTTATGAGTCAAAATAGACTCAATGGCAATAAGTTAGTTTGGCCTGATTTTAACTACTCCCTGAAGCACAGAGGGTCCCACTCCGTTTACAACAGTCTATGGCTTCAGCCATGGCTCTGTGGTGATTTTAAACTCATCAGCTTCACTACAGGAAGAAGATGGACAATCTCCTTTCCTGTAATCTCCAGCCCCACTAGAGGTCAGCCAGGAGTGGACTCCAACTTGACGGCAAAGAGTGAGTGAATGATGTCTCCGTAAAGGAACACAGTGGAACATTGAACTGCTAATCAAGAGGTCAGTGACTTAATCTTATTTGAATCCATAATCAATACACATGGCGCCAGTAGTCAGGAGATCAGGAGCCTCTCCCATCAGGAACCCCTCCAAATTACTGGGAGCAATGATGTCCTTTTGAGAACTAAGGTGCACCGGAATCAGGCCATGGTCTTTTCAGTCACTACTATGTGTCTGAAAAGTGGGGCAATGAATGTTGTTGTTGTTGTTGTTAAGTGCCATCAAGTGGGAGGTGACTCATAGCGACCCTGTGAACGAAAGTCCTCAACACTTGTGTGACTTTCATCCTTTCTCCATGTTCATGAAGGTTTCCAGAGGCAAGCTGTTTAAGGAAGTGGATGCCACTCCTGCTTCCAAGATTATTTTAATCAGGGATCACCACCAAAAACTGTCTACCATGGGTAACCATCATCACATTTGACACATCAGTGTCACAGTGTCCCGCTTCACAATGGCCACAAGTTACCTCAGTACGGCAAGTGGACAGACCAGGGCTATACGACCTAGAAGAATGTTTCATCAAAAACGATTAAGGACAGGCCTTAGGGCCGCAGATTATAGTCACCCACCTTTGGCTTGGTAACATCACTTTCGGTCCACTAGGCCAACTGGTCTCTCTCTATGTTGTTAAGTGCCGTCGGTTTGTAGGTGACTCATAGCGACCCTATAAATGAAAGTCCTCTACACTTGCGTGACTTTCGTCCTTGAACCCTGTGAACCTGGGCCAATGAATAGAGATGAAAAAAAGTAGTGATGCCTTTGAACTGTGGTGTTGGAGAAGAATACTTACTATCCCATGGACGGCCAAAGGAACAAATATGTCTTAGAGAAGGTGCAGCCAGAGTGCCATCTGGAAGCAAGGACGGCAAACCTTCATCTTACACACTCTGAGTGCGTTGCTAGGAAAAGCTATTTCTTTTGGAGAAGGACATCATGCTTGGGAAGGTGGAGGGAGGACGAAGGAGAGGAAGACCTTCAACCAGGTGGGTTGACACAGTGACTGTAGGAAAAGGCTTGTCAGAGGTTGTGAGGACGACACAGGGTAGGACAGGGTTCAGATCGGTTGTTCTTAGGGTCGTTATGAGTTGTACTCAACTTGACAGCACCTAACAACAGCAATACTTGGGCAGATGAGGTGCTCTGCTTTTGTAAAGATTACAGCTTTGGAAACGCTGATGACAGTTCTCCTCAGTCTTGCAAGGTGACTAGGGGTCACAATCAGCTAGACGGCAGTGGACATGTGTCTATCAAAAAAAACATGGACACTTAGAAGATGAATAAATATTTTTAACATTATCAAGTTACTGGGGCTAGTTTTGGTTATTTTCACTGCCACTAGAGCTCCCTCTAATGGCTGTTTATTCAAACAGCACATTCTTTGGGAAAGAAGAGAGTCTTTTTATTTGGAAGAAGGACTTCACTTTTTCCATTATTTAGTGAGCTGTAATTTGTGTGTCTTATTCAATGTCGATTCTACAAGACGATGGCAGCCCCACCTCTGAAGTCACATTAGTATAAGTGAAAACAAAACCTGCCATTTCGAGGAACTTAAAATAAGAACTCTCTGGATCATGCTGTTACCTTCTCAATAACAGCGTAGGTTACTCCTGGCAGCATCAGTCTGCAGACTATTGTGAACTGATTTTACTAATTAGTTGTCAGGTCACGCTGACAGTGAAGCACACTGAAGGAAAACTGAGAGCTCAAAGCATTGATTTCTGAAAGTACCTTATAAAAATGTATTCAACAAGGGCAGTGTGCTGGTATTGAGATATCTGTTTCACATTTCCCATCACATTTGATTTGCTCCTTCCAGCCATTCTGAAAGACAGCGCCCATCTCCTCAGCTCAATATCTGCATCATCTGATTCCCACAGGGTGCCAAGTGACTTCTCACAGAGCACCCTTCCCCATTACAGCCACAATGTCCTTCTGGGCCACTCTGTGCTGGGAGCCAGCAAGAAGTCATACCCCATGCATCTTAACTACTAGGTTATGGTGATTGCCAATTTGAAAAGTGGTACCCCGTGACCATTTTCCAGCTGACAAAAAACTGGGGGGTGAGGGTGGGGGATCAGTGGAAAGGGATTTTCTTGCCTGGAAAAGGCAATTCTGAGTCGTTTTCTAAGATACTCCTAGACAGTTACTAGGGAGCCCCGGTGGCATAGTGCATAACATATGGGGCTGCAAGCTGAGAGGTTGACAGTTCCAATCCACCAATCACTCCGGAGAGGAAAAATGGGAAGTCTCCAGTGAAGATTTTCAGCCTCAGAAATGCAATAATGTCGGAACCAGCTCATGGGCATGGATTTGGCTTGGCTTAAGAGCTAATTCAAAGAAGTTGCTACCAATATACACAGTGAGTTGACCACTGAACAAATACTTGTGCCCAATCATTGTTTTTCAGTTATGTGATAGCTTATTTTTCTTCTTTTTATTGTGATTTGAGTGAAAGTTTGCAAAGAATACTAATTTTTTGTTCAATCATTCATACATATTTTTCCCCCATGCACATATGTTTTATAGGGAGCTCTGATGGCCTATTGGCAAGAAACTGCACTGCAATCCCAAAGACACATGGTTCAAATCCACCAGCTGCTCTGCGGGAGAAGGATGGGCAATCTCTTCACGTGTGATTAACTGCCTCTGAAAACCCACTGGAGGGTCAGCTATAGGTCGGTTCCATCTCAAGGGTGCATAACAAAAACAACATATGTTTTATAACCTTCATCTCCTTCATGTATATTGCCTTTCCCTTCATCCATAAATAGATATTTATCTATTTGTGGAGGGTCAGCAAAAGAGAGGAAGACCGCCGCCAACATGGGTTGGCACAATGACTTTAGCAATAGACTCGAGTGTGTCAGAGATGATAAAAATGGCTCAGGATTGGACACAGCTCAGGTCTGTTGTTCCTAGAGTTGCCATGAGTGGTATGTAACTCCATGGCACCTAACAACATTTATTTTACTGTCCTCTCTCTCCCTTCCCATTCCTGGTAACCATTAGTCTTTTAAAAAGATTTTGCTGTTATAAAATGAGTCATCTGGCAGACTGTGTATTCTAGGACGGGTTCCATGGAATATTATGAGGAGTTGTGTGTAAAGTGTTTCTATGGTCAAATCAACTGTGCTACAATTCTCCCTAACTCATTGCTGGGCATCAACTCATGGCTGACCTTGCAGCAGGTTTTCACATAGATGGAGATTGCAGTCTTCCTCCCGTGGAGAAACTAGTGGATTTGAACAGCCTGCCTTTGGGCTGGTAGCACAGCTCCTTGCTCTAAGCCACCAGAGATTCTCTAAGCAGGTAGAACTCTTTTTGCTTCAATACATAGAACCCTGTGAGTCTTTGGAATCCCTAAGTAGTAGTGCAAGCCATTGATGGGCTCAGCTCCTGACAGAGGTTCGAGTCCCCCCGGAGATGCCTTGGAACAAAGACCTAGTGATCCACTTCCATACATCGGCCACGGACCACTTTCTGGATTCCACTTCTATTCTGATACACATACCATTCCCATGAATGGGATGACAACCGGTGGGTCTTTAGCTCACTAACGGATCTCCACCAACAGAATACATTAATCTATTTTTTGCCTCACTGAAGTTGTTGGAGGACCAGAGCAATTTCTTTACAACTGAGTAGGGTAAATGTGGAAAATTTGTAAAAATACTTTTGGGGAAGGTGCTGCTGGATTCTTTGAGTTTTAATGAATATCTTCTTTAGCCAAAGCATCATTTGAATATCTTCCCTTTGGGGAAGCATCGGAACATATCTGATAAACGTTGTTGGCTAAGCACTTTCTCTTCGTAATCCAGCAAGTTGGAAATCAGCCCTGACTTTCTATTGGCAAGCGGTAATACGAATTGTCTTGGTATTTACCTTCAGTGTGACAAACACGTGTTTGGCCTTGGTCCCGGTAACTTTGACTCTGTCCGTGTATCATTCAGGGGGAAAGTGAGAAATGCCACTTTCTGTCTTTAATTCCTGCTTTCTTTCAGATCATTCTTATTTAAAAGGAAAATGTTTGAGTATTTTATTCACATTGAAAAAAGAGGAAAGAAATAAAAAAGTTAAAAAGACAACAAACACACTACCGTTAGTTCAATGCCAACCTTCTGTCACGTTTCAAAGGCTGTAAGTCTTAATGAGAGAAGATTTCTTAACTTTCTTCTACAAAGAAGATTTCTTAACTTTCGTCTACAAAGAAGCTTGTCGTTCAAAGTGTTATCCTTTCAATTACCACCTTTAATCCTTTCCACAATGCTGATATAATCACTGAAACATCTCAGGATGCGTTTTTTCTGTTTTATTTTCTATTACTAAGAAATATGTGTATAATTTTATGTTCCATTTTGCATTTAGGAATTTATCATAAATGTCTTCCGTTGTGAACACTTTTACAATATCCCTCTAAAGAGAGGAGAACGCATGAATATTTTCATCAGTTTGGATAATATTGATTCTTTCTTGTTGCGTACAAAGGTTTTCCCTTATTTAGAATGATCATGGAGTGGATTTCCCAAAACAAAATGACCAGGCCAAGAATGTGACACTCTTTGAAATCAAACATTTATTTGGAAGTGTGAATCAAACAATCCCTGACAGTTAAAATCAGTCTTCTTTAAAGAAGGATCCTTTGCGCCCCAGGAATTTGTGTGTTCGTCACTGATTCAACTGAATAAAATCCCCATAATTAATTCTATACCTCTCCCTTGAGCTCTGGTGACCTAGCGACAAGGAGCTGCACTGCAATCCTAAAGGCACACGGTTCGAGGCCACCAGCTACTCTATGGGAAAAGGATGGGCCATCTCCTCCCTTGTGATTAAGTGCCTCCAAAAACCTGATAGGGAGTCAGCTATGGGTCAGTTCCAACTCTCCTGTACATAACAACAACAGCAACCTCTCCCTTAATAAAAGCACCCCATCTGGGTTATTGGGTGTACAGTCATTGTTGTTGCTCTTGTTGTTGTTGTTGCTGTTGTTGCTGTAAGGTGCCATCAGGTCAACTAGGACTCATATCAACCCTGTGAACAGTCGACCCGAGCCTTGCTCTGTGCTGTGCCAGCCTCACGATCTCTGTCTCGCTCCAGTCCATCATGGCAGCCACTGCGTCCCATGGACTTTTCCATTCCGTGGACTTTTCCTCCCTTTCACTGACCCTCGACCCTTCCCAGCATGATGTCCCTCTCCAAGGACTGATTCATCCTGAAAATATGCTCAAAGTAAATGCGATGAAGTTTCACTATCCTTGTCTCCAAAGAACACTCTGGTTGCTCTTCCTTCCAGACAAATTTGTTCATGGTTTTTTTTTTGTAGTCCATGAAATAGTCAGTACTCTTCTCCAACATTGCAATTCAAAGGCATCGGTTGTCTGTCATCTTTATTCATCATCCAACTTTCAGATGCATAGAAAGTGATTAAAAATCACACTAGAGAGAGAGAGACCTAATAGATGTCCTTCCAACCATCACCATCAAGAGAGTTATAATTCATGCCGACCTCTTATGTTAAAGGGTTGAACTACTTGATGCAGTTTCTTGGCTATGTTATGCAGTTATGTGATACTGAGTCAGAACTGACTCTTAACTGACCCTCCAAAGGGTTTTCAGAAGCTGTAAACTGCACGTGAAGAGATTGCTCATCTTTCTCCCAAGAAGCAGCTGGTGGATTAGAGCCCAGTGCCTTTGAGTTGGCAACCCAACTCTTTACCACTAGGCCACCAGGGCGGAGCTCTAATAGTCTGTAGAGAGTCGAACTGCTAACCCAAAGGGGATCTGTCTCTGGCATTTCAAATGCAGAAAAAAAGGCACAGTGTCCTTTTATTAAAATGGACAGTGTCCGAAACCCAAGGGGGAGTCACTATGAGTCACAAGCAGCTTGATGGCAATAAGTGTGAGGTTTTGAGTTGAAATTTTTACCATGTGGATATATAAAGTTTATACATGCGAATACGAGCACATTATTTGTGTGTATATTTTTAATGTAAATGCACATTTATGTGGGGAGCTCTGGTGACATAGTGGTAGGACACTGTGCTGCAATCCCAAAAGCACATGGTTTGAATCTACCAGCTGCTCTGCTGGAGAAGAATGGACAATCTCCTCCGTGTAATTAACCTGCTGGAGGATCAGCTATGACTCGCGTCCAACCTGATGGTGCACAACAACAGCATACTTATATACTACATTTGAAACTATGACATTAGTAAATGAAAGAGGAGATAGTATAATGCCATAATGTCAGGCTAGAGTATAAACTGTTTTCAATCATTTCTTTTAAAGATTAATTAATAGAGACTGTGGATTGAGAGATCTCATCGCTGATGTGAGATGAATCGTGAATGCAAGCAAGGAATACCAGAAATGTTTACTTCTATTTTTATCAACTATATGAAGGCATCTGAGTGTGTGGATCATAATAAACTACGGGTAACTTTAAGAAGAATGGTAGACTCAGAACACTTAATTGTACTTATGTACAAAGGAAGCTCTGATGGCTTAGTGGTACGAAATTGCCCTGCCAGTGCAAAGGAACAGAGTTCAAATCCACCGCTGCTCCAGGGGAAAAAGATGGGCAATCACCTCCCATGCGATTTATTGCCTCTAAAAATACAGCTGCAGAGTCAGTCATGGGTCAGCTCTGATTTGACAGTAAACAACAACAACGTGTACATAG
The DNA here is from genome assembly GCF_000299155.1 of Elephantulus edwardii. NCBI lineage: Eukaryota > Metazoa > Chordata > Mammalia > Macroscelidea > Macroscelididae > Elephantulus > Elephantulus edwardii. The sequence goes on from NW_006399871.1 coordinate 10,240,553, forward strand.
ACCAAAAAGCAGCCTTCAAACAGGACAAAGGCAAACACGTGGTCTAAAATCAAGAAAAGAGTGTGTCAGTGTAGCAACCTTTCACTGTAACTAATCATTCTCAGAAATTAATCTGAGAGGTACACTGTGTGGTGAAGAATGTGTCGTCCAGATTGTAGGAAAACTAACCAACAACAAACACAATTTTGTTTGTGAAAGTGAGGAAGACTTGAAGCACTTCCTGAAGAAGATAATTTAAGGGACATATGGTCCATTATATTTTTTTTCCAGACCGTATGAACAAGGACAGTCTCTTCACCATCAACACTCCACCTTGACCGCTGCAAGTCCAATTCAACTCATAAACCACGAGCATGTGTGCTTACTGGGGCACTCATTAGAGTAACACATAGAAGACAAAACTAGAAAAACCTTCAAACCTAAAGTGGTTGGTAAAGACTGTCAGTGATTCCCAGACACTCTAAGCTTCCATCCTTGGATTTATCTATTTATACAAAGCAAAACTTTTCTCTTTTTTTTTTTCTACCTTGATTCTGTTCTATTCCTTTTCCACCCAGCTGTGCTGGACAGTATAATAGAGCTGTCAATGTCTGGCTCAAATTCAGCTTTGACTTCAACTCCTTCTGCAAACGTGCCTTCTCTCAAGTTGTGCGTTTGGCATTATACTTTCCTTTGCTAATGATAAACCTATTACTAGTTGGTTACCTTCCAGTTTGGTGCAAACTATAGTATATGTTTAAGATGTAAATTTTTCAAAGAACCAACTGTTATCATAAGCACCAA
>NW_006399871.1:10242246-10244845 GCF_000299155.1 Elephantulus edwardii
ATAACAACATTTAACTTTCTGTCTCTCTTGTTTCCAATATTTTTGTAATTTTAAAAAACTCTTTAAACAAAATTTGGCCTGTGAATATAATTCATTATTCTATAACCATAAAAAAGTAATAAAGTTCACTTTAACATGGGCAAGTAGTGAAAATATACTAAGTGAAATAAGTCAGCTACAAAAGATGAGATACTATATGACCTCTCTTTTATGAAATATCTAGAATAGGCAAATGCTTAGAGTTAGAAAGTAGGTTTTTGAAGGGTTAGGCACTTTTTTCATGCCCAGAGACATGAGATCAGCTACGCTCTCCTCCCTGGGGGCCTTGTTTCTTTTATTGGAGAATATTTTTAGAAGCCTCGGGGTGCTAAGACTGCAAATAAGGCTTATGCACATTTTCTGTGGAATTTGGCTTGATGACAACAAAAAGCACCCAACAGGATTTTAAAAAACCACTGTAGGGACAGAACACATTAAAGCCTCCTTTAACAAACTGACCTGGATTCTCATTGGTATATTCTGCTGTAATAAGTTCTTTTTTTGCCTTTCTACAAGTTTGTCCTGGAGAGGGTGAAGCCAGGCAGCTGCTTGGAGGCAAGGATTCTGAAGCTTTGTCTGACATACTTTGGACATGTTGCAAGTTGGGATCAGTCCTTGGAGAGGGACGTCATGCTTGGAAGGGTGGAGGGACAGCGCACGAGAGGAAGACTTTCAATGAGATGAATTGACTCAGTGAATGGCATAATGGGGGTAGGTGTGTCAGAGACAGTAAGATTGGCACAGGATAGAGCAGGGGTTAGGGCTGTTATAGATAGGGTCGCTATGAGTCTCAGGTGACTCGATGGGCATGTAACAACAGCAACAACAACATTGTAAGAGGTGGTAGCCTAGGGGGTAAGGAGTTGCGCTAACAACCCAGAGACAGATGGGGTTGAACCCGCCAGTTGTTCTGTGGGAGAAAGATGGGCAATTTTTTCCTGCGTGATTTAGCGTCTCTGGAATCCTGTTGGCAGGTCAGCGATGAGTCGGGTCCTCATTTGATGGCACATAACAACCCAGTAACAAAAATTTATTAATTCATTTTTCACATGTTCAAGAAACTAATTTTTCTTTTTCCATTAATGTTAAAGAAAAAGAAGTCATTTATTACTATACTAAACCACGAGTCTAATTCATTGTCGCCTTCTCAAAATTCAGGACTTATTTATTTTCTTCTCCTCCTCCTTCTTTTTCCTTTTTCTGTCTTGTCCCTCAGCTCAGCCAACTTGAATCAAGCTTCATAGTGTGAGAACCTTGTCAGTTCTTTGGTCAATATCATCTTAACATCAATAACTGGAAGGAAAAAAGCTCCCGCCTCTATCTTGGGAAACACCAAAGACACTAAGAAACATAGACATCCCATATGTTTAATGAAGATAATAAAATGTAGAGGTCTTTGTAATTACTTGCTATGCATAAGAAAGCTGGACAATAACTAAGGATGATAGAAGGATCAATGCCTTTGATCTGTGGTGCTGGAGAAGATAGCTGAACATACCTTGGACTGTCAAGAGAACAAGTTTATCCTAGAGACAGTGAAACCAAGCTCCACTCTGGAGGCAAGGATTTTGAAGCTCCGTCTCACATACATTGGGCACATGGCCAGGAGGGAACAGTCCTTGGAGAAAAACATCATACTTGTAAAGATGGAGGGACAGCACAAAAGAGGAAGACCCAGGATGAGATGGATTGACTGGAGAAATGGCATCAGGTCCGTTGCAGACAGTGAAGCTGGCTCGAGATAGGACAGAGTTCAGAGCTAATGTATGTAGGGTCGCTATAAGTCACAGACAACTCAATGGCACATAACAACAACAACACAAGCAAACACTACTTTTCAAAAATCCTCTGCCGTTTCTTCTTTCCCATTTAGACTCTTCACTTTGAATTTCTTTCGTTGCCACTTAAACTTGTACGATGATATATTTTGAAGGACAACTTCTTGGGGGTAGACTCTAGGGGTTTTTGGGGGGTTGTTTTGTTTTGGTTTGGTTTTATTTTAATGAAAATTTACAGAGACTTTGGACTTCCATTCATTCATTGTTGCATGCTTTCCTCCCTGCCCACCCCTCCCCCCAGTTCGCTTTTCTTTTTGAAAAGTTAAAACAAAAAAAAATTCTTTCATTGTTATACAATCTCCCCTTTCCCTGTCTCCTCCCAACCCCCTCCCCCTGCAGTCCACTCCACTATGCAGCTTTCATTCTGGGCTCCTGGTAGACTCTAGTTTTACAGAGGCCTGTGTATATATACAAAGTTACACTAGAGCTAGTTTGTGCAGACTCATGAGCCAAAGACGCAAAGTGTTCCCAATTCTGCATTTAGTGACAGTAATGTTCACTGCTTGAAATTAACCCAGGGGGAGTATTTACACCACAGAAAGTGGAAAACACTATAAATCAGAACTTTCTATACCCAAAAAGACAGTTGTGATGCATCTCTTAGCACAACTCAGGGTATTCACCTCAATTTTCCCATAAGCTGGTCAGTGTTGAACATAAAACCAATTGTTGTTGTTGTTGTTGTTATGTGCCTTTGAGTTACTTTACGACTCATAGTAACC
>NW_006399871.1:10247038-10250999 GCF_000299155.1 Elephantulus edwardii
ATTTTTTCTGATATTTTCTCTTCATATTTTTCCCAATCCTAGATAATTTTTCATTTTCCTCATTATGATGGTGGCATAACCATATCTTTTTTTCCCTTGTTTGCATATCCCTGAAGGAAGATAAACATCTTCAAATTGAAGAAACTTGAATCCTGAGCAAAATAAACAAAAAAAACTTATAAATAGTGACATCATATTGAAGTTGCTGAACATCAAAGACAAAGGGGGGAAAAATCTTATATGCAATCAAAGGGGAAAAATGTCATTTACTTACATTGGAAGGACAAGCGAATCAGCAGATTTCTCAGTGGCAATTATAGAGGTCAGAAGATGATGGGACGGTATCTTTAAAGTGCTGATAGGAAAAGAAACAAATAAATCTGTCAAACTAGCATTCTATATACATTTATGCAAACCACAATTATCACCCCAGTGCTCATATCTGTATGTTCCGCACTTGCTTCTCCCAAAGTGCTCCTTGAGGGGAGGTCCCTGAGACTTCTCACAAAAGGCATCACACTTAGGGAAGTGGAAGGTCAATGAAAGAGAGGAAGAAACTCAACAAGGTGAATTGAGACAGTGACTGGAATAACAGGCTTGTGCACACCAGAGGCAGTGAAGATAGTGCAGCATCAGGCTGGGCTTATTCTGTTATAAAGAACAGCCACACTTTCTTCTAGAAAGAAATCCTGATCCTAGATATGAAATGTAGACCATTGCTCAAAGCAGGGAAAATCCTAGAACTCCATGCTTCCGAATCACACGTTTCATCCCAAAACTGAACATGTGAGCAAAGAAAAACAGAAAATGCTGGACCCTCTGAATTCTGAGACTAGCTCACACCTGCCTTCTACATGCTTTGGGAGATGTATCCTCATTGTTCCTGTTCATTACAGCTTAAAGTCCTGAGAGGAAGATTTTCTTGAAACAAAAAAGGAAAAGGAGGCCAAATGGGACTTGAAGAAAATGAAAGAGAGAGAGAGAGTGGGTTTAATAGTTTCCAGTCAAAATTAATTTTCTAAATGGTAGAGGACAACTGGAGTGTGAAGATTGGACAGTTATACCCTGACTATTATTAAAGCTGGGAGACAACCAATAATAATACGTCAGATCATTGCTGATCACTAGGTGAAACTCAATAGGCTTCACCTACCATAACTTTCAGCTTGGGAAATAAATACTTGTCCATCTGTCTATATTCCCACCACAACAGAAATCATGTCTATCTGAGTGTTCTTGTATTGCATAGCTTTGGTTTTCTTCCTCCAAGTTGAAGATTATATAATATAGTCCATATAATTACAATATTCCATAACTAGAGAGCTTAAAAGTATTTTTCTCCAACTCATTTATAAATGGGTGAACCAAAAGACCACAGGTAAGTTGTTGGAGCTTTCACAGCAATCAATTTTAGTGGTGCTGTAGTAAGCAAAATGCTTGGTTGGTAATGTCAAGGTTGGCAGTTTGAATCCAACAGCCGTTCCAAGGGAGAAAGAAGAGGCAATCTGCTTCTACAAGTTGAAAGAGAAGGCGTCTGCTTCTATAAAGATTTGAAGCATTGGAAACCTACTCTAGGTAGTTCTACTATGCTTTCCAGGGTCCCTGTAAGCACAAGAGAGGAAGGCCCTAGAAGAAATGGATTGACCCAGTGACTAGGGTAACGGGGTAAGTGTGTCAGAAACAATGAAATTGGCTCAAGATAGAGCAGGATTGAGAGCTGTTGTACATAGGGTCATACGAGTCAGAATTGACTTGACAGCACATAACTACAACAGCAATATGATGGTAAGAAGCTGTGCTGCAATCCCAAAGGCACATGGTTCAAATCTACCAGCAGCTCTGCAGGAAAAGGGTGGGCAATCTTCTCTTGTGTGATTACTTGCCTTTGAAAACCTTCTGGAGGGTCAGCTATGGATGGTTCCAACTCAAAAACAAACAATAGCAACGATGAGTTAAAGTAGACTCAAAGGCAGTGGGTTCTTTTTGGTTTGGGTTTTGTTTTCTCTAACGTTTCTCTAATGAAATGTTTTCTCTGTTGTTGTTGAAATTGACTCGATGATCCTCCATTTGGTTTTCAGAGCCTGCAAATCACATGAGAAAAATTCCCATCTTTCTCCCAGGGGCAGTTTGTGAATCTGAACCTCGTGCCTTCTGCTTGCCAGTGCAACTCCTTACCACGAGGCCACCTCAGCTCCCTGATTCAACACTCTGAGACATCTGAAATAGGGGCGGGGGTGGGGTGGAATCCACCTCTGAAGAAATTAAACCTTCAAGAGCAAAGGAGCAGAGGAATATTTAAGAATGCCCACAGTAATATGTAGAAAGATTTTACTGCCACTACCACCACATAGCTCCTGAAATCTCCTTCCTTTGTCCAGAAACTTCTGATTCTACCTTTGAATTATTAGAGCCACTCATCAAAGCAAACACTGGCCTAATATCTCATGTGTATCAAGCCTACCCCATCTCGGGGAGCTCAGCTCCTTCAGCTGTGATCTAGATGTAACAGTTCTAGGACCCTTGGTGGAGTCGGCAAATCCTTTTCTCCATTCTAACATATTCTAGGTATTGTTCTATATTCATAAATGATAGCGTGCACTGTATGTGACCTCAGTAGTCAGGCGGCTGGAGTTCTCTGTAATTCAAACCAGGTAAGTGGGCCTCTGTCAACTATTGTTAGGTGTCATCAAGTCGACTAGGTGTTGTTAGGTGTCACAAGTGACCCTGTGAGCAACAGTTCTGAACCTGGCCCTGCCCTGCACTATCCTCATGGTCTCTGACATTTTCGACCCCATTCTCACAGTCACTGTGTCAATCCACCCTGTTGAGGGTCTGCCTCTCTTTCTTGGACCCTCCAGCAGATGTATTTTTCCAGGGACTAGCCCCTCCTAACAACATGCCCAGAGCACGTGGGATGAAGTGTCACCATCCTGGTCTCTAAGGAGCCACCCTGGTTCTACTTTCTCTGTCTACTGGTTCCCTCCATAACATTCCCTCTGTAAATATAAGTCCATGTAAGTGTTCTAAACCTTTTAGACCTGACATTTTTTTTCTCTCTTGGTTTACACATGGGGAGGAGGGGTGGGCAGGGAGGAAAGTGCAACAATGAATGCATGGAAATTCAAAGTCTCTGTAAATTTTCATTAAAATTAATAATAATAAAAAAATTCAAAAAAGAGAATATAAAACAGTCACCACTATTCTACTTTCATAAGTCAAATAAATGAAACACAAATGAGTTAAATGAGCCATGTCCCAGCTCAGTTTGTGTAAATCCAATGCCTTTTCAAGAAACTAGTTTTTTCATCTACTTTCTAAATCTCTCAATCTAGTGCTATAAAACCACCAACACTAAAAAAAAATGTACTGTTACTTTACTGGATTTATTTTTATGTGAAAATAGTAAAATTTAAGAAAATGGCAAAAATTTCAATAGCAGAATAAGAAAGACTATCAAGAAAGAGAGTTTAGAGCGCACGCCGCCAGGCCAGGGGAACGCCGCTGCCAGGCCGGGGAGCGCCGCGGGAGGGACCCGGGGGAGACCCGGGGAGAGCAGCAGCCGGCCACCTGCCGTGGAGCTCCAGAGGAGCGAAGACTGCCGGACACTGTGGGACCCCCCTGCAGCCCACACCTGTGTGACCCTTGGCACGTGGGGTGCTGCTGCATGGACCCCCAGTGGCGCACGGGCCCCGTCCCCACCTCTTGGTGATGGTGTCCAGCCCCTGCGCTCCTTGTCCCCTGTTCCCTTGCTTTCCTCCCCTTCCCCCACCCCCCTTGCAGCTCCGCAACCCCCCGCCACAGCCCTGTGGCCTTGGGGCACCACCTTGGATCCGGACATCACCTGGAGCTGTCAGGCGGGCTGTTGGGGAGCTAACCTGGCAGGAGAAAGGCCGGTAGGATCTTATCTGTGTTTATTGGGGCATTGCTGATTACCCGGGAGAGCACCTAAGGGCACGCCCAC
>NW_006399871.1:10258463-10259867 GCF_000299155.1 Elephantulus edwardii
AGTTAAAGGAAATCACCCACTTCTAAACACTCAAGCTGAGGAAGGCAGAGGAAGCTCTGTTGTCCTACTGGTAAGGAGTTACACAACCAACCCAAAGGCAGGTGATTCAGATCCAACAGCTGCTCCATGGGAGAAAGATGGACAATTTCTTCCCACGTAATTTATAGCCCATGAAAACCCATTTGGAAGGTTAGCTACCAGTTGATTCCAACAAGACAGCACATAACAATTAAGGCAGAAGCAAACAACCTATTCAGACTGAGGACTATTGACAGCAAGGGTAGATCTGCCCGATACATTCTCTCTACGTAGACAGTTTATGCATCGTGTTTGACTCGCAGAGAGGCACAGAGTCTCTGGCTACAGATCCCCAAGTGAACACTTTATCCCCTCCAAGGCCAGGGCAGGTAAGACACATATTTTCCCCTAAATTGCAAGGGCACAGGCTCTGTGTAGCTGATTGAGCTAGAGGATGAGGGCTATCTAAAAGGTTTAAGAGGAAAGATTGACAATTTGCTACGTCTTACAGCATGTGGGACTGGTTATGAAAATGCTGATGCTGTGTTAAACCCGAGTAAGAGAAAGGTTAAGATCAGTCTTCAAATCAGTTCATGCCAGTTCCAACGCTGCTGAGAATCTGCCTAACAACCTCCCAAATGATAAAAATGCTGCAAGTTAGAGACTAATTCTGAAAACCAATAATAAGGCAGTGGTTCTTAGCATGTCTTATACATAACCACCTGGGAATCTTTTTAACCCATAGATTCTGATTCTATCTGGAATGGAAATGTACATTCTTTCCAAGGGTGAAGATGGAAACATGCCAATTTGAAAACCTCATTAATAAGATTTCAAAGTTAGATGAAATAAATAAGTTAAAATGAGGAGATAGTTACACATAGTGCCCTCTGCTACACACTGGAACAGACCTGTGAACTTGACCATCTGATGTTATGGTTTGAGTGAGTGAGAATGTTTACTTCCAGTCTTCAATTATACATTCAATATTTTTTTCTTTAATAAAAAAAAATTCAAACTCATTGCCAGTGAGTCGGGACGGAACCATAGCTGACCCTCCAATGGATTTTCAAAAGCTGCAATTACATGTATGAGGAGATTGCCCATACATTTTCATTATTGATTCTGTCAGAAAAATATAAGCTGTTTTTGCCAGCAACCCTCGCAAACTTGTCCATGAACTTCAGGGCATATTATTACTTTTTTTTTTAACTTAAATATCTTTTATATTCTTAATGTTTCCAAATCTTATTAAAGGCAGACTTTTGAGAAAATGGGTGATGAGCAAGAGCTCTTTGTCTCCTGAGAAATTTTAAATAAGGGGCTCAGAATTTAAGGCAAGATTATTTCTAAAGAAAAGAAATAAGGAAGGAAGAGAGGAAGGGA
>NW_006399871.1:10261201-10265982 GCF_000299155.1 Elephantulus edwardii
GTCAGAAGAGAATGGAGTGTGTGAAAAGACAGACAATAGCAAAGTTAGCAGGGCTGGAAAGGTGGTCCATGGGGTAGAGATGCCTGGGGACTCCTAACCTTCTTTGACTACTCCTGCCCCAGCTCCATATCCTCTTTTATCTTGGTCCCAGTGAGACCAAGGAAGAACCCAAATGAGACGGCAAATCTCAGAACCACAAAGCAGCTGAGCTGAGGAAAAGGATGTGGTTGACGTTTTGAACCAATATGCTATGCAGTTCGGTCAGATGAAGCTTAATTTAAAAAAAAAATCTGTAAAGAAAAAAGTCCCAGGAAAGGAAATGAAACCTTTGAAAATGAAGGTTACCAAGGTAAGAAATAAAGAAGGAGGTAAGAATGAGGGCGTCAAATGACCCTGAGAGGCACAGTAAGAAGCGTTGAGGAAGACCACTCACATTCGAAACCAAATAAAGAGGGGTCTGCAAGGCATCATCCGGGAGAGAAATGGGGACGCTGGAAAATTCCTGCTGCCCAAGTTATTTTGGAAATAACCGCAAAATCTTGCAGCTGCCGACAGAGATCCTTAATGACCTCCGTGAGGGGAAAGCGAAGGCTCTGCTCAAGGGTCTGACTCAGAGAGCTGACAAGGCAGGAGAGACAGAACAGAAGTTGTCAGCTGCAGAACAGGATGTTCGCAGAGAATTCAAAAGATGGGGCCTGAATCACAGCGAGAACAGATGATGTAGAAATCTGCTTGATCACCATGAGAAAACAAAACACAAAAAACGGCCTCAGCCTTCCTGTGCTCAATGCAGACAGATTCCTCCCTGGAGAGAAGAGAGATGTTTATCCTCTGGAGACAGAAATTGCTTGGAGCAAACCAAGACATGGGTGTGCTTCAGAGACCTGAGCAGTTCAACCAAACCCAGGCTGACGAGCTCTACCGCTGTATCTGTAAGACATCTGGGAGCTATGCTGGCTCTCGGGAGACACTCTGTGTGAGCTCTGGGGTGCTCTACTCCCCACAAAGCTACCTCCACCTTTGCAGCACAAAGAAGAGGCACCCCTACACGTCAATGCATTGAATAGGCTTTGCTTTAAAGCCTAAGAATGTGATATACCCAAAACTGCAGCCTGCCATTAAACTTGACTGTATCTTGAGCATTCTTATACCATCTGATGACATTTGTTGGTGTTAGGTGTCGTCAAGTCGTAGATGACTCATAGAGACCCTATGAATGAGAGACCTGAATGCATGGTATAACTTTCATCATTTCTCCACGTTCATAGAGTTTCCGGAGGCAAGCTATTTCGGAAGTGCTTGCAAGCTTTTTTTAATTGGGGAGCTCCACCAAATACTGTCCATCATGGACAAATCAGCATTTGACACATCAGCATCACAGTGTTCAGCATCACAGCAACCATGAGTAACTCTGTACAGCAAAGGGACAGACCAGTGCTATACCACTTAGAAGAATGTTTGACCAAACACAATTAAAACCAGGCCTGAGAGCCGCAGCTTAAAATCACCCACCCTGGGCTTCGTAGCATCACTTTCTGATGACATTTAAAACTCTCTAATCTCTTGAGCTTTGTCTCACTTACTTTGGGCCTGTTGCTAAGAGAGGCTAGTCCTTAGAGACGGACATCATGCTCGGAAAGGTGGAAGGTTAGGGAAAGAGAGGAAGTCCCTTATTGAGATGGATTGATACAGTGACTGCAGCATTGGGCTTCAGGGTGTCAGAGATGTTGAGGATGGCACAGGATAGGTCAGGGTTCAGGTCTGTTGTTCATAGGATCACTATGAGTCGTACTTGACTCAATGGTACCTAATAACAACACACTCTCTCGAGGAAGCTCTGGTGGCCCTGTGGGTAAGGAGCTGTGCTGCCAACTCAAAGGTAGGCGGTTTGAATCCACAGGAGAAAGATGAATTGTCTCCCCCTGTGCTCTTTACAGCCTCTGGACACCCACCACAGGACCAGCCATGTGTTGAATTAGTAGCAACCTTTGGAGTTGGGTAGGGATTGCTCTGACCACAAGCTCTTCTAACTCCCCACCTTTCTCTTTCTCTCGGGTCAATATGCCAAACTAGCATCCCTTCCCCAAAACAGCTTCTGTGATTGTTAGGTGCCACTGAGATAGCTGTGACTCATAGGGACCTTGTACACAACAGAACTAAAACTTGACCCACCTTAGGACGTTGAAGGGGGAACTTTACCCTCTGCTATACAAGTGTTATACAAGTTATACGCTGTTATACAAGTGTTCAGGTCTCTCGTTCACAGGGTCGCTATGAGTCGTCTACGACGTGATGACACGTAACGCCAACAAATGTCATCAGATGGTATAAGAAGGCTCAAGATACAGTCAAGTTTAATGGCAGGCTGCACGTGTTCTTAGGCTTTAATTGGGTTTAATTAATGAAAAATTACCAGAAGGTTCTAGAGTCCCACACTACCTGAATGACAGGCCACCACCCCTTCTTGATGACAGACACAATGGTGGTTCTCCATTGTTTCATTAATATGATTAATTAAATAGTTTTGCCTGAAAGGCTATAGGGCGCCACCTGCTGGGCAGAGAGGGTATTTTTCAGTATTGATAGAACATCTGCTTCTAATGTTGGCCCTCCTGTGGTGGCTTCATCAATAATAAGTGGCCCAAAATTCCTTTCCCTTCTGCATCAATGGCTGGCTTGGTCCAGGCTGGTGCAACTAAAGTTCCACCTTTACAGAAATGTCTCAAGAATTAACTCATATCAGGATAAACTCCCACCACCATCAGACACCTCCTAAAACAGGGACTCAGACACACTCATTCTTACCCTTCTGTACCTGTTAAAGGAACTTTTCGCTCTGGTGGCCTACTGGTAAGAAGGTGCTCTGCTAGCTTGAAGGCATTTGGTTCAAATCTAACAGGTGCCGTACAGTAGAAAGAGGGATAATCTCCTCCCATGTGATTTACTGCCTTTAAAACCCTCTGGGGAGTCAGCTATGAGGCGGTTTTGACTCAATGGTACGTAACAACAAAGGAACTTTTAGAAACGTAGACCTTCTTGGCACAAGAAAGAGCAACTTCCTTCTAACTAATTGGCCCCTAATTACTTGAGATGATCTATCTTTCTCTCCAACCTCAACAGTCTGTTTGTTCTAGAAAAGACCTCTTCAGAGAGCATCCTGGATCTTGGACTGGGGTCCACAGGTTTTCAGATCTAGGTTATAAATGAGGAGTTCTGGTGGCCTTGTGGCAGGAAGCTGTACTTGCAATCCTGAATGTAGATGGTTCGAGGCCACCGGCTGCTCCACTCTCCTCCTGTGTGATTAATTGCCTCTGAAAACCCACTGGAGGGTCAGCTATGGGTCGGTTCCAACTCGATGGTACTCAACAACAACAGGTTATAAATGGACTCTTGGGATTACTTATATGCTTTAAAATTCAGTTAGACTTAAACTTAACCTATAGTCTTATGACATTTGAGTGTGAAGAGGTCTTTTAAAGTCAAACCATTGAAATCTGGAATCTGATAGATTGAGTTTAAGGCCATCTTTTTAACTGTGGTCTCTTGTTTTTCCCACTCTCTTCAAACCTCTTTTATGTATTTTGTGTGTGTGTATGTGTGCGTGTGTGTGTGTACCGTCAAATCAGATCTGACTGGTACAGGAGGAGATTGTCCCTCCTTCCCCGGCAGAGCATCTGGTGGATTCGAACCGTGCGCCTCTGGGATTGTAGTTGCAATTCCTTGCCACTAGGCCACCAGAGCTCCCCTTCTTTTATGTATTATTAAAGTACTTTATATCATTAATTTAGTTTATGCAATAATAGAATAGGCATCTTTGACTTCTCAAAAGCATTTACACTTTTGACATATTTTTTTTCTTATTCAAAAAAAGAAACAAACATCCATTCCGTTAACAAGAATTTATTGAGAGTCAAGAACTAAGGATCGTTCGGCCCATGGATCTCCATCATCATGGAGTTGCCGTCATATCGGAAAGGAGAGAGAAACAACAGACAAATAAATAAATGAAAGATGATTCCGGAGAGCTGTAAATGCTTTGAAAACAAGCCAAACTACAGCAAATGAACAGAGAATAAGTGCAGAAAGACACTGAATAATATCTTTGAGAAGATGGCACTCGAGACAAAGGTATCTATGAAAGAAATCAGGGACCAGACCTTCATAGCGAAAACGGATAGCGAGAACAGAACCTGAGATAGGAACAAGCCCCAAGTACATGTGACAATAAAATGATTATGTTTATTACGGGAGAGAAAAAAAGAATATGAAGGCGTAGTCCAGCTGAACAGGGGAGGGTTTCAAGCTACAGGTAAGTAGATCGGACCTGGAGAGAGCGCCCCTTGTAACCTTATATGGGATGGTATCTGCCTCCCCAACCTGTCCTCCTAACTAGAAAAGTGTTGGAGGGGTTACAGAGGAGCTGGGGGAAATGTATTTCCTATGCCTTTCACCTTTCAATACCAATTTTGGAAACCAATAAAGCAATCAACCCAGCTTGGCCTTAACGTAAGCTGGGACGCCATCTTGAATGAACTCAGCAGTGGCCTGAGCTGGGAGGCAGCTGTTCCCACATATCTCTGGTCTGAGCAGAGAATGAAACCCAAGCAGAGCAGCTAGCTAGCCACTGCCAACTTGTTGGACTCAGAACCTCACATCAAGGTCAGGCCTCTGCAGGGGCGTTAGAATGCAGTCTTCTCTCATGACTGACCTCTAGTGATCAGAGTCTCTGAGTCAGCATGAAGCCACGGTGGAAATGAGAGGAGAGCTCCCCAGGATTTGAG
>NW_006399871.1:10266766-10268480 GCF_000299155.1 Elephantulus edwardii
CGGCCCCCACGCCACGAGGACTGTGACCATCTGTAGCTGCCACATTATCTTCGAATCCGGGGAACTTGTCCAAGGGCATGAGGGTTGAGAAGCGCGGAGTCCAGGACCTGGGAGCATCCATTCACCTGAAATCCCTCCTTGATTACTTCTTCCTTGTAGGGGGCTTGCTCCTCCTTTTCAATCTAATTTAGAAAAGAAAAAAGAAAACGCCATTGCGTTGGTAAGTTATATACACACGCTCTCTCCACGCCCAGTTAACACAGCGGTGAATTTACACACTATCTTTGCGGTTTATGTTTCTTCTTGGAAATCCATACGTGGACTTCCCATCTTTGACCTTCTCAGTTCCAGCAGTCTCTGGCCAAAAAAATATCACCGTTTTTCTTCCTGACCTGTCCTTTCTTCTCTCGTCATGTATAATGGAATAATGACCACTTTTCCTCGTTAGCTGCTGTTGACCATTTCAGAACTCAGAGAAACACAAAGGAAAACAGAGCCTGGTCCCCCATCTCCTCGAGAAATCCAGCTTCACTACCCACACACACAAAGCTGAGAAGGTACACGCAGATAAAGCGTAAGTGTTCCCATTTTACAATTGAGAGCATTTTGATGTGTCCTTGGTTTATAGGGGTGAGGGAATCCCTTGTTTTAGACAGGTGAGGGAACTAGAGTATGTCCAAAAAGTAGATAAACAATGCTCACGAAAGGCATTAAACCCACGTATATATGGTCAACTGATTTTCAATAGTGACACAAAGATAATCCAATAGAGAGAAGACAGTCTTTTCAATAAATTACGCTGGAAAAATTGGACATTCGTATAGAAAAAAACAGATCTCAACCCATATCCCACATTACTGATGAAAGATTGATTCTAAATGGATAAATGGACCTAAATGTAAAACTTAAATTAAAATTAGAAAGATTAACGTTTTCTAGAGAAAAAAAAATCTTATGATCTCAGATTAGTAAGAAAGTTCCTATCTACAACACAAAAGCATGGAAGGAAAGAGTAGATCTTTTGGACAGTATTAAAACTTTACACCTAAATAAAGAAAAACCACAACAAACTTTAAACCTCTGTTCTTAAAAAAAAAATAGTTAAGAGAATGAAAAGATAAATAACAGCGTGGGAGAAAACATTTGTGAAACATTATCTGTTAAAGGACTTGTATTAAAAATATATTGTTAAGAAAATACACTGTGAGGGAGCTCTGATGGCCTAGTGGCAAGAAGCTGCACTGCAATCCCGGAGGTACGTGGTTTGAGGCCACTAGATGCTCTGTTAGAGAAGGAGGAACAATCTCCTCCTGTACCGGTCAGATCAGATTTGACAGTACACATACAAAGAATAATAAAATAAATTTTTTAAAGAAAATATGTTGTTCAAATTCTCAAAGCCCCAAATAATAAAAAAGTAACAAATCAAGTTTCAAAGAAAAAAAACCACAAAAAATTGATCAAATACTTCACCACAGAAGGTATGCAGTTGGCCTAGAGGCTCGTAGAAAGATGTTCGACACAGTCGACCACACACTATCAAAAGGAGAGCATACATCACTCAAGGGAGAGGGTTCAGAAGGTGAGAAGGGACGGGAAGAGGATGAGTGGAAACTGGAAACACAGGGGAAGTGGGAAGATTACTGCTATAATGTAGGGATTGCAATCAGCATCAATTTTCTCTGTCCATTTTAATTTAAATTATAATTGACAG
>NW_006399871.1:10269244-10270103 GCF_000299155.1 Elephantulus edwardii
GTAAGCGTAAATCTATTCTTCTACAGTAACAAGGGGAAAGTAGAATGGCTTCTCCCCTATTACAAATGTAACCAGCACGTAGCGATGCTGGTGTTCCTGGCCCTCAACTTTAGAAGTGCCTAGGCTGACACAGGAGGTGATCGCACACCAGGGTTTGCTTTAAAACTCAAGGTGAGAGAATTCTTGGTCTCCTAGAGCTCAGACAAGCAGAGAATCTAAAGTCACTTCACCCTTTTAATTTCTAACAATCCGTGATCTCCCCTGAGCTTGGGTTCTAACATCTGCTGAAATGAAATAAGGGGATAAGTAAGTGACTGAAGACGGAGAGGGTCAGGAAGGCAAAACCACTGGGTGTGGGCCAAGAATGGAAGAAGTCGATCTCAGGGCTAGCTCCTGGAAGGTACCGAGCAGCAGTACCAAGAAAAGGGCCACTCAGAAACGTCACCTGAGCCTCTGAGATCCATCATTTCCTTTCATATCCCAGAGGCTGGTGCACTGCTACGCAAATGGCCTTGAAAAATAGCCTGATGATATATATTTGTATAAATAAGTTGGTCCTCCAGGACCTCTCAGTATGCAGGACTCAATCAAGTACATGAAGACATGCTATGAAACAATGGCTCAAACAAGAGCGCCCTTTACAGTGCAACAGTGAATGAATGGAAATCCAAAGTCTCTGTAAACATTCATTAAAATTGATAATAAAAAAAGAACGCCCTTTATCCAGAAGCAAAGCATATAGCCATGTTACACAAAGGAATCCAAGTGCTAAGAGACCATAGCTGACATCCAAGCAGATATATGCACACCCATGTTTATTGCAGCTTTGTTCACAATAGCAAGGAGTTGGAAACAACCT
>NW_006399871.1:10271073-10273622 GCF_000299155.1 Elephantulus edwardii
AAAAAAGAAGGCCCTTTATCACCACTCATACTCAATGTTGTATTAGAAGTCTGAGCCACAGCAATAGGACAAGGAAAAATATAAGGCATTCAGATTGCAAAGAGGAAGTAAAACTATCCCTCTATGTGGATGATATGATCCTGTGTAGGAAAAGATCACAGAGGCACAGCAAGAACATTACTGGATCTAACTGCCCAATTCAGCCCAGTATCAGGGTACAAGGTCAACATACAAAAAACTCAGTCTGATTCCTCTACAGTAACAAAGTGAACTCTGAAAAGGAAAATGGTGTCATTTACAATGTTGTTGTAGTAAAGTGCCGTCGAGTCCCAGGCGACTCATAGAGACCCTATGAACCAAAGTCCCGAACACCTCCTGTATAACTTTCATCTTTTCTCCAGGTTCACAGGGTTTCCAGAGACAAGCTATTGTGGAAGTGGATGCCACTCCTGCTTCCAATAGCCACCCAAAAGATGAACTATTTAGAGGGGAAAGTCTAACCAGAGACACAAAAGACCTATACAAAGAAAACTATTTCAAGAAAACTGCATAGATGGAAGCCTATACCATGCTCACGGGTTGGAATCTGGAAGATTGTGAAATAGCAATATTAATCAAATCTATTTACAGGCTTAATGCCATTCCAATCCTCACTGGTGGTTTAGCAGTAAGGATTTGCACTGTCAACCCAAGGACATGTGGTTTGAATCCAGCAGCTTCCACAGCAGAAAGATGGGCAATCTCCGGCAGGACGAGTTACAGCCTCTGAAAACCCACTGGAGGTTCAGCTATGGGTCAGTTCTGAATCAGTGATACATAACAATAACAACAACAATCTAGATTTCATCATTGTTCTTCAGAGAGATGGAAAAAGTAATCACCAATGTAATATGGGAAAGAAAAAGACCTCCAGACAAACAAAAGCACTGGTGAAGAAGAAAAATAAAGTAGGAAGCCTGACACTTCCTGATCTCAAAATCTACTACACAGCCACAGGAATCAAAACAGCTGTTGGTAAGGTAGCTCTGGTGGTCTAGTGGCAAGAAGCTGTGCTGTCATCCCAAAGGTGCACAGTTCAAATCCACCAGATGCTCTGCTGGAGAAGAAGGAGCAATCTCCTCCAGTGCCAGTTGGATCTGACTTGACGGTACACAACAAAGAAAAAAAAAAAGACAGCAACAGATGCATCCACCTAGGGACAGTTGATCCTACAAAGAGATGAAATCTTTTACATAGGGAAAAGATAGCCTTTTTAACAAATGGTGTTAACAGCACTAGATATCTATTTTCAGAAAATTGAAATAAGATCCATACCTCACACCATACTAAAAAACTAATTCAAGATGGATCATCAAAGGGCTGGACTTAAAACCTAGACTTATAATATTATTCATCAAAGAAAAAAATTGGAATAAACTTAGGAGCCATAATTTATAGCATAAAAGGCCATCACATATAATAGAAAATGCTCAATTACCAGAGAATAAACTGGATAGTGGAGATCTCCTAAAAATGAAATCATTATGTACATGAAAATACTTTTTCAAAAGGGTAAAAAGATAATCTACAGAACAGGGAAAAAACTTGGCAATGATATATCTGACAAGAAACTTAACTCTAACATTATATTATAGATTCCAACATTGCAACAAGAAAAAAGACACACAATCCTATTTGCCCAAATGAGGAGAGGACATGAAAAAAATTTTGCCAAAAGGAACATTCAAATGGTTAATAAGGACAGGAAGGAAGGGAGAGGGAACTAGAAATTAATAAATAGATATGTTGGATGATGAGAAAGGCAATATATAACAAGGGTTTGATCTTATATTCTAATTCATTAATTACATGAATCAATTGTAGTTAATATTATAAAACAAAATATGATCTCATGAAAAAACAATACAAATTTCTAAAGTTTCACTCACACTTTTTTTAAAATAGTTGGCCAGTTGGGTTGAACATCTCAAGCTATTCAGATGGCCAACTAGCATATTAAGAAATGCTCAAGATTGTTAGCTATTAGAGAGATACAACTCTGCAAATCAAAACAATTATGAGATAACAAAGTTTAACACGAGAGTAAATCACAAATAATGGTGATGGTCTGGAGACACTGGAACTCTCATACAGCTGCTGGTTATTGTTGTCATTGTTGTGTGCAGAGAGTCAAAACCAACCCAAGCTGACCTCTCGACAAGTTTTCAGAAGCAGTTAATCCCACTGGATGAAATAACCCATTCTTCTCCCATGGAGCAGCTGGTGGCTTCGAACCACATGCCTTTGGGATTGCAGCACAGCTTCTTGCCACTAGGCCACCAGAGCTTCCTTTTGCATCTGCTGCTAGGAATGTAAAATGGTGCAACCACTAAGGGAAGTAGTGTGGTGCTTCTTTAGACAATGAGAATAGAAATACCATTTGATCTAGCAGTCCTACTACCAAGTATAAATCCCAAAGAAATAAGGGCTGTAACTTAAGCCTATGATGTGCGTGCCCATGTTGATTGCAGCATTATTTACCATAGGAAAGAGATGGGAACTCAAATTCC
>NW_006399871.1:10276019-10276966 GCF_000299155.1 Elephantulus edwardii
CACTTCTCTATGCAACCTTAATTCTGGATTCCTGTGCTAACCATAATACTCAATCGCCCTGCTAACCCAAAGGCATTGGAATCCCCCAACGGCTCTATGAGAGAAACATGGGCAATCTCCTCCCATGCGATTTACAGCCTCTGAAAACTTCGCTGCAGTCAGTTACACATCAATTCTGGCTCAGCTGCAAGGAATGAGTGAGTGATTAACTCATAGTTCCAAATAGTAAAAGGATTGATATATGTTGTTCTAAGGTGGAGTAAATGAGCTTGGTCTCTGACTCACTCTCCAAACCTTCTCCTCCTTTCCTCTCTGCACGCATCACCCTGTTTTAACCCCTCCTCATCCCAGCCTAACCTCTGCAGTGCACCTCATTCCTGTGGCAGAGCCACAAACTCTGTCCTGGGGTCCCATGGACCAGTGCACACACTGACTGTGATAATAGCATTTATAGCCCACTGTGACTAAGCCACCCTCTTACTTGGTCCTGGTGAGTCACCACCACCTTGGCTTGCTCACTGCCCTATGCCTTCCCTGCAACGTGATATACAGAACTCTGTAGATATGCGACAGGGAACTGCAGTGGTAAGAAGCTGCACTCCAATCCCAAAGGTGCGCCGTTCAAACCCACCAGGTACTCTACAAGAGAAGGATGGGCACTCTCCTCTCAGGGTATTTATTGCTTTTAGAAACCTGCTGGACAATGAATGAATGGAAATCCAAGGTCTCTACATTTTCATTAAAATTAATAATAATCATGTTTTTTAAAAAAAGAAACCTGCTGGAGGCTCAGCTATGGGTCAGTTCCAATTTGATGGCACACGACGACAACAGTATAGGTATTCAATAAGGCTTGATGAATAGGTGAATAAGTGAGCGTACAGATTGAATAGCTGAACAAGTGAACACACAGATGATCTGGCTACTGTGATTAACATCAGATGAGG
>NW_006399871.1:10279625-10280662 GCF_000299155.1 Elephantulus edwardii
GAACAAGGGAGACTGCCGGGAGCTGAAAACACTCGGGATCTGACCTGTGAGGTCATTGTGTGCAGCTATGGAAGGAGCCCTACATGTATAGTGGTCAGCCTCTTGGCTGCGAACCCAAAGGTATAATGTTCTAACCAACCAGCCACTCTGAAGGAGAATGAGGTGGAAGTTTATTTCCATAAAGACTACACCCAACAAAATACTATGGAGCAGTTCTACTCTGTCCTACGGGTTTGCTGCTGGTCAGATTAAACTTAACAACAGTAGGTTTAGATTGGTTATATGTACATGCTTCGTGATAGGAGCTGTACTGCCAACCCCAAGGCACATAGTTCAAATCCACCAGCTTCTTCTCCTCAGCAGAAAGATGGGCAGTTTCCTCTCATGCAATTTACTGTCTCTGAAACGCCATTGGAGGGTCTCTAAGGGGCCTATGACTCAGAATTCCTCCTCTGACTGAATTCTTAATTCCCACTCATAACCCTGACAGCTCTGGTGGTCTGGTGGGAAAGGAGAGTCGCACTGCCAACCCAAAGGCAGGCAGTTCGAATCCACCAGCTGTTCCAAGGACTAAAGATGTGGACATCTCCTTCCATACAATTTACAGCCTCTGAAAACCTGCCGGAGAGTTGGCTATGGGTAATTTCCAACTTCATGGCATATAACACCACCACCAACCTAATTCCTCACTCCTTGTTCCCCAGTGAAATGCCTAGATCCCCTCTCTAACCATTAGACGCCTCCTCGGTCATCTTCCCTGCCCCCGGTCCCCCAGGGAACCAGGTGTCTGTATTTCACGTCATTAGGGAACTGACTTATGACAAACCCCTTGTGTAACAAGGTAGAACTGAGCTCCATGGGGTCTTCACAGCTCATTTGCTGGAAAGAGATGACCAGGCCTTTATCCTTTTTGAAGAATTTCCTTCGTTTTGTATTTGAGTGATAAGAAATTACTGTGTTAAAGCTTTGTTCTTGTCTACAGATCAGTAGGAAATAGTTCATGTACACAAAGGATGTGACTTATTCAATCTAGAATT
>NW_006399871.1:10281412-10281899 GCF_000299155.1 Elephantulus edwardii
GATGAGTCAAATGCGAGAATGGTTACCCATGGTGGAGAGTGTTTGGTGAAGCTCCCCGATTAAAACAATCTTGGAAGCAGAAGTGGCATCCACTTCCATAATAGCTTGCCTCTGGAAACCCTATGAACCTGGAGAAAGGACGAAAGTCACACAAGTGTTCAGAATTTTCCTTCATAGGGTCGCTGTGAGTCGCCTACGGATTAATGGCACTTACCATCAACTATCCAGTTGCCCACACTTTATCCAGCAGAGGGCGGCCTCACCTCTCGCCACCTTTTCAACGTGATTGTAAAACACCAGTTCTCTTCCCTCAAGTACCCTGCTGATTTTCTCTGACAAGCAAATTGAAGGTTCATCTAACTTTAAAGCAACATTTTCCCTCCTCTCATTCCACCTACCCCTTAGAAAAATATTTATAGTCTGTGGAAAGATTCTGGTATACTAACTTTGCCCCCTAGAAGCAGAATTGCAGCATTTAATTAAAGTA
>NW_006399871.1:10283404-10290576 GCF_000299155.1 Elephantulus edwardii
TGGCTTTTTCCAAGGACCTCCTGACAACAAGCCCAAAGCATGAGAGACAGAGTTTCACCCTCCTTCCCTTTAAGGAGCACCTTGGTTGTACTTCCTTCAAGACAGACGTGTGTTCTTCTGGCAGGCCGTGGGGATTCAGTACTGTTCTTCTACAACACAGCTCAAAGGCATGGGTTCTTCTTTTGCGATTCTGTCCCTGGATGGTCCAAGGGACCCCAATGTCCTCCATTGATCCAGATAGTATAGAAGTTTTGAGAAAATGAAGACCAGGGTTTCCTAGGCCTTCCTGCACCTTTTCCCTAATTGTATCTGCACCTTGCTGATTTCTCATTAGAGTCCACAATGGGTGCATCTGTTCCTTCAAATGCCTGGGAACCCTTCTAAAGAATAGGTGGCTGTTATTGTTGTCAGATACAACAAGGTGACTCTGATCCTTTGACACTCTAAGTGCAACCAACAGATAGAGATCTTGCCCAACCTTCCACCACCCTTCCAGTCCCAGCTGGGCTGGAGCCCGTGGTGGTTGTGCCACTGTGTGAATCTATCTCAGTGGGGAGTCTTCCTCTTTCACTGACACTCCACCTTTTCACACATGATGTCCTCTCGCAAGATCTGGTCCCCTCCTAACAGCAAGCCCAACTATGTGAGACAAAGTTTCACAATCTTTAAGTCTAAGGAACACTCTGGCTGCATGGATTACCTACACGAACATCTAGTATTTCAAATAGTGAATGATTTTGAAGGGTGGAGAATTCATTTCAGCTGCTTTAAAATATTTACAAATTCTGAGTGAATTTCTTTCTATTAAAGTTGGTCTCTAATTCACAGTTTAATATTTACCCTGAAAAATCAAAGCCATTGATAGCAATAAAAGCTTTTAACAATTCACTGCTGAAAACACACTCTCAGCTATAATGTAAAATATGAGTCGAAAACAGTAAATTACATTTTCTCTGCCAGAGGTGTGGGGATAGAAAAGGAACATCCCAAACTAATGTCTGTGTATTCTCCCAAAACAGATGTTACAAAGGAATTGCTAGAACATTCAATATTTTTTTCCCTAAAAACCAAGATAAATTATTAAAGGAGATAAGGTAGGAGAAAAGGATGGGGGAAATGGCATTGATCTTACAAACTATGTAAATAGTAAGACTTTAATTTTTCTTTAATTCTTATAATGTAGTAATCATTAAAATGTTAGGTGGTCATATGAAAACAAAATATTAAGCAGTCATTTTGAAAGACTTTTTTTAAAAATTTTATTATTTTTGTGTGTGTGTACCGTCAAATCAGATCTGACTGGTACAGGAGGAGATTGTCCCTCCTTCCCCAGCAGAGCATCTGGTGGATTCGAACCATGCACCTCTGGGATTGTAGTTGCAGCTCCTTGCCACTAGGCCACCAGAGCTCCCTTTTGAAAGACTTTTATGGAAAGATTGTATCGACGTAAGAAAAATACAACTGTGATGCTAAGTGGTAATCAATTCTCCATTACAAGATGAGTTTGACACCGTGACTACAGCAACGAGCTTGGGCGGTGTGGCCGTGATGCACGACAGAGCCAAGCTTCAATCTGCTGTTCTCATAGTGTCGTTTTGCCTCATAGTTAACGGCATCTAACAACAGTCACAGCAATGCTACTTGAAAACTCTTTTCCTGTCACAAGGAAATGTTATTACTTTTCTAACAGCCTCTTAGGCTTTCTTGCCCGATGCCTTTGGAGCCGTTTTCTGGGCTGGGGCTTTCGGACCCTTCTGAGCTTTCGGAGGTCCAGCCTTCTGGCCTGCAGCCTTCTCCTTCTGGGCGGGGGCCTTCTCCTTCTTGCCCGCAGCAGTCACCTTCTTGGGTGGCACCTTCCCAGCGCTGGCAGCAGCTGCGGCAGCTCCCTTCACAGCAGCTGCTTTTTTAGGAGAAGCTTTCAGAAGAGCTGCTCTCTGAAGCTTCTTAACTTCATACTTTATTCATCTGTTCTTCATTTTCTTTGCTTTCCTGACTTGAAAGCCATCAAAAATCTGTCATCTTGGCTTTCTTTTCTCCGGCTTCAATCTTCTTGGCCCGTCTTGAGGCTGCCCATTTTTGGATTGATATTGGCCTTCCGCCAGGCTTGTTAAACGTAGGTCTGGCGGGCGCTGTGTGGGAACTTGAGGGTGAAATCGGTGAGCTGCATGCATTTGGAAGGCTTGCCTCCTGCCTTGAGTGCAGGGTCCGTCAACCAGAGCCCTGTTCTGATCGATAACATCTATGATCGTGACGAGTTTCTCCAGGATGGGGTCCAAAAGAGAAGTGGGCCACCCGGCCAACCTCCAGGTAGGACCTGAACGCCATGCTGGAGGCGTTCAGCAAGAAGATTATTTCTTGTATGCCTACTAGTAACTCTGAGGAGCCGGTTTTCCCATCTGAAGACATCTGAAAGTCAGTGGGGCCAGGCTTGTCAAGAGAGCTTAAAGCTCCCTCAGGTGCTTCCAGGGAGCTCTGGTGGCTTAGTGGTAAGGAACTGTGCTGCCAATACAAAGGTACATGGTTCAAATCCAGCAGCTGCTCCAGGGAAGAAATACGGGCCATCTCCTGCAGTGCAATTTACTGTCTCTGAAAACCCACTGGAAGGTAAGCTGTAGGTCAGTTCTGACTCGACACTAAACAACACCAAGTTCTTCCAGGAGAAGCTCTCTTAGCAGGGGACAGGGGACAGGGAACTCTCAGTATGGACTGGCTTGCTGGAGGACTTAGGGAAGACACCATAACCTGCAGGACTCTGGAAACTTTGTGACACTGAGCTTGGCCGTGAGACTGACGGTCAAACGACCTGCAACTGCAATTGAGATGTTGTTGGGACTGAGAGGGTTGTCTCCTGCTGCCAACCGGAATCATAGCCTGATCACGTCCCAAATAAACCCATACCTGTGAGTATGGCTCTGTAATACCCAAAGAGTTCAAGTGACATAACCGTTTACAAAGACAATGTTCACATTCGAGTCTGATAAGGAGGGACCAGGGTCTGAAAGCTGAGGAGGGGTCGTCTAGGGCCACCGCCACTCCCTGTCCAGAACAAAAAGAAGAAAAGTAAACATGCAAAGAAACAATTTGTTGAAAGGACACGTGAACCCTGTGAATCTCATCTTGCAAGACCCAGAGACCAGATGAACTCGATAGTGCCCCACCACCATCCCCGAGGGAGCTCTGGTGGCCTTGTGGCAAGATGCTGTGCTAAAATCCCAAAGGCCTGTGGTTCGAATCCACCAGCTGCTCCACAGGAAAAAAAAGATGGCCAGTCTTCTCCTGTGTGATTAATTGTCTCCAAAAACCCACTGGAGGGTCGGTCAGCTATGGATCAGTTCTGACTTGATGGTACACAATAACAACAACAACAACAAACCCTGACTGACCTCTCTAAAAAGGACCACACAGCAAAGGGTTGTCAAAAGGATGCCTTTGGGTCCCTGTAACTGAAATATGCGTGCAAGCGCTTGCTGGGAAACTATTCTACAATAATAACTGGATGCTCAAAGGTAACTTCATGGTAAGAGGTTGTGCTTCCAACCCAAAGGTACGTAGTTCAGATCCACTAGCTACTCCGTGGTAGAAAGATGAGCAATTTCTTGTGGAATTTACTGCCTCTGAGAATCTGCTGGAGGATCAGCTATGCATCGATTCTGACTCAAAGGTACCCAACAACAACAATAACAACAACAAAGGTCCTGGAGCCACCGGGCCCTGGCTGTCTTCCCAGAGCCTTCCAAAGAGGACTCAGTCCCAGCGCATCTACTATGAGAAAGCATTGATTTTTCACTGCAGAGTAAATTAATTCTCCAGTCTTAAAGCCTTGCTCATCCTCCCTCAGGCCGTAGGCTTGTGCTTTCCTTTGAATGCGATGTACACAGTCAAAAGCAAAGGCTTCTGTGCTGATGAGTCCACAGAGGCAGCAACACATGTGGGTGGGAAGGGGAGATGACAACTCTACCTGCTCCCCAAGGCCAGTTCTTTGTCTCCATGCACTGTTAGCACCAAAACTCAAAGCCAGCTGCCCGTGCACTGCAGAGCAGGACCTGTCCATATACAGCTCTTAGCTGTAACATTTACAGAAGGTGCCTAGATAGTGCAGTGGGTAAACACTTGGCTGCTAACTGAAAGATAGATAGCTTGAATCCACCCCCCGCTGCAGAGAAAAGGTGAGTCCCGACCTCCATAAAGATTATCGCCCCCCAAACCTACCCTTCCTCACACTGTGGGTAGGAATCAGCTCAACAGACACCCAAGAACTGAACACATTGTCATCAAGTAGCTTTTACAGAAGGAAACTCTCCCTCTGGCTTGAGGAGGTGCTGATGGATTTGCACAACTAGCCTTTTGGCTAACAGCGGGATGCATTACACACTGCTGTTGAGTCAACTTCAACCCCTGGGAGGAGGCTGTCCATCTTTCTCCCAAAGAGCAGTTTGTGGGTTTGAATTACCAACCTTTTTGTTAGCAACACGATACGTAATCCATTATACCACCACGTTTCCTCTGACCTTTAATCTTTAGAGAAGTAGTTTGTCAAGTTTTCCTTCCACAGCACATCATAAAAAGTATTTGTTTTAAAAGACAATGCTTTACTAGGGAGAACAGTATCCTGGTCAGAGAACTTACAAGAGAAAGATGAGAGTGATTGATCTTAGACTATTTTATCAGTAACAGAAGAAGAAACTGGAAGGCAGCAAATAGCAATAGATGATTGAAGGAATGGGCTCAGGGACAAACGGAGGGGGAAGGGAGCTGGAAGTAAACAATTGGAGAGCAGACTTTTGCTTGACAAGGATGATAAGAGATGAACAGATGATCAAGCTTTGCGCATACCGTCAAGTGATGCAATGGAACAAAATGTGCACAAATGAGAATCAAGTCAATACACTTTGTCAACTTTCACCCAAATCACAGTAAACATTTTTAAATAAATTAATTGAAATAATTCAAGTAAGTTGGGGAAAACAGAAAGATAAAGAATTAGATGCTAGACATTTGCACTATTTAATCAGAGGTAGAATAGTTTCAGATGCTGAAAAGGCCCGGGGCATGACAGTAATTGATGGATGAGGCAGAATTAATAATTTACAGAGATTGTGAATAGGTGATTCACATAAGCATTACAGTCACCCAAGCTGATGGACAGATTTGAACTGAAGTGGGAACCAAGGCTGAGGTCATAAGATCATAAGTGAAGCATCAAGAGAGACTAGGATCTCCAACTATCTGTGACTCTTCTAAGTCCTGTTGAAATTTCAACTTCTTTCAGCATCTTCTTGTCTGTGGCCAAAGTCCCCCCAACTCTCCAACTTCTGATCATGATTTTTTTAAGCCAAAGCAGCATTTTGGTCTTTACTCCTGCCAATATTAAAATAGTGTGAAATATACAGCACAAGAGAGTGATCTATCTTGCGTTCTGTCTAAAAGCGTGCACAATCAGAGTACTATGCAATTTAAAGACAATAAAGACACTTCCATTTTAAAAAAAAGAGAGAGAGAGAGAGAGACTAGGAGGCTAAACAGAGGCTGTGCAGAGGAATATAGAGCATGAGGTTTAAAACACAGGTTAACTAGAGACTAGGACACCAGTGACTAAAACAGAGCGTGGACAATTTTTGTAGACATAACCTATCACACAGCCTTTGCCAATTCAGCTTTCTACAGGATTTCTACTTACTAATGGCAATTATGTTAATTGGCTACAACTTTATTACAAAAAAATTATACAACTTGCTCTTTCTCCCCTCTTCTGCTGACAGCATGCATAAGATCTGGCTAAATTCTTGTCTTTCTGGGGGTCCTTCCCCCCTTTTTCTTTCTTTTTCACTTTCACTCTTTTGCATGGTCTACTTTCACTAGCTGTGCCTCTGTTTCATTACCTTAATAAACCTTTACTCACTGGGTTTGCCAAAATGAAAAAAAAAAGTTAACTCTTCTCTTTAATACATGAGAATTTCCAATTACTGCACACAACATTCACAGGCAGTAACTCCTCCCTCCCTCCATTCCACCCCAACTGGTTAAAAAAAAAAAACAACAACCACACAAAACAGAAAAAAAAACACCAATAACAAAACAAAACCAACTCTGGTTTTGAAATACTTGCCTGCTCTTCAGGCTTTGATCAGGAGGTACTTGTAGTATGAAGACCTCCTTTGATAGGATAACAGGTGAACCCTTGTCCCTGAAACTTGATTCCCTTAAGGCAAAGAGCTAAGAAGAATTTCCTGGGTAGAGGTTGAGGATACGGGAAGGGAAACTATCATGGAGGGGCTATTCCGTTGTGCACAGTGTTTATAAGATGGTTAAAGAACTGGAGGGCAACTGCTGAGTTCTCTAAAAGGAATCACAGAGGAAGATCTCGGGTAGATGGGGGGAAATATGGAACAAAACTTGAACACATAGTAAAGGCCACACTTGGTGGTCCAGTAAGACCTGGTGGAGCCCAGCCCACGGTCCTTACCCTCAAGCCTGGACAAGAACTCACACCTGTGGTTTAACTCTCAGTCAAACACTAGACAGACTTATAAAGATGGACAATGCAGGATAACCAGACATCTAAGATCAAAAGAGCAACGCTGGCCCCAGCGTGAAGTCCAGAATATCTAAAAGAGTAACAGAGGAGGATTCACAGAATTAAGAATCACAGGGATAAAGTGAGTCTGATAACATTGTGGGGTTTGTAATTAATATTCTAAAACAAAATGTGTGAAAGGCTGAATGGGAAACATATTTGTTTTGTAAACTTTCACTCAAAACACACATACACAAATGTAAAATTTCTGTCTCACACTGGTTCTCATCATGATGTCTTTGTTTAGACTTCTAAAAATAAAAACAACTTTTAAAAATTTTTTTCAATAGACCACTAAAAAGAAAAAAACAAAAAAAAAAAAAAAAAAAAATAGAACTGAAGGTCATGGTACTTTGAGAGAAAGAAAGGTTTTGTTTCTATTTCTACTCCCCAAACCTAGAATTCCATGAGACACTCTGTTGTTGAGTGTCAACAAGTCAGTTTTAACTCATAATGACCCTGTGAACAAAGAAAACAAAGCACTGTCCGATCACATGTCATCTTTAAAATTATTGCTGTGCCTGAGCTCGAACAAGGGAGCTCTGGTGGCCTAGTGGCAAGAAGCTGTGCTGCAATCCTGAAGGCACACAGTTCAAGG
>NW_006399872.1:0-3266 GCF_000299155.1 Elephantulus edwardii
ATATACATTGTGTTTAATTCTATTCTTTATTCATATTGTTTTTCATACAATCATTCCCATTAATTATGTTTTATAAAATCAATCACCATTGGATCTTGCCCATCATTACCTAGTCTTTTCAAGGCTGTGCCAGATTTTTCCCATTTACCCCATCCCTTCACCCATCAAACTAACTGTACAACCCTAGATTTCACCTCCTCCCACTCCTCCCCTCCTTGGGTCTCCATACAAGTTTACTAGTTTTGATTCGATTTTTACAGTCATGGTCTTATGCAGTATTTGTCCTTATGAGAGTGAGTAAGTTCACTCAGCTTAATGCTCTCTAGTCTCCCCACAGTTATGTAACATTTTTCAAAACTGCAGCTCCTAAGTGCTTCATAGTATTCCATGGTGTGAATTTGTCACAATTTCTCAATCCAGTCAATTGAGGATAGATATTTGGGTTGTTCCCATGTTCTTGTGATGGTGAATAATGCTGCTAATGAATCAGACTGGGGTACTGATCTTCATTTGTGCTTCAGTTCTAATTTCCTTGGTGTATAATCCTAGTGGTGAAATAGCTGAGTCATATGGAGTTTCTATGTTCAACTTTTTGAAGAAATACCCAACTGTCTTCCAGAGTGGTTATACCATTTTATAATTCTGCCAAAAGCTGTGAATCTTAATAGGAAAAACTGCCCATCTTTCTCTTGTGTAGCAGCTGGAAAAGTCTCACTACTAGAGATGCTCATCCTTTTAATTAACAGAAGAATACTGTGAACAATGCTATTAGAAGTCCTTCAAAGGCTATCTAAAACTTTCTGTAACTTACTTTTCTCCCATAAACATTCTATTTTTATTATAGTTCACTTTGCTAAAAAATGAAGGTATAATCTCAATTCCTTAAACAACATTTTCTAAGGTCAGATCATTTCACTCTGTACTAGGAATTCTTCTGCTAGTAACTTCATGGCTCTTTACCTGAGGTCTTCCCTCTGATGTTACCTTCTCAGAAAGAGTTTCCTGGTCAACCTAGCCAAATAGCAATTCTCACCCACCAAACTTCCATTCCTAATTTATTTTTTCCCTTCATCCACTCACTCATTCAGTCACTTATTACCATTGAATTAGAACTTATTCATAACTGACTCTCCATAGGGTTTTAGAGGCTGTAAATTGCAAGGGAAGACAGTGTTCATCTTTTTTTCTTAGGAACATCTGATTCTTGTCACTAGATAAACAGCACGTTAGTGTTAGCTGTACAATTCTGCACAGATTATGCAACCAGATCTGCCTATTTTGTTCTTGTTTCTGTTATTTACTGTCTAGTTGGAACACACTCATAGCTGACCTTCAAATGGGTTTCAAGTCTGTAAATCACATGGAAGAAGATTGTCAATATTTGCATGTATGAAGTTTCCTGGAATCAAAGAAACTGGGTTTGTTTTTGGTTTTGGTTTTTTCTTGTTTTAGCAATTTTTATGTTCTACTTTTTATACCTGCCACACTGACTAGTTTATGTCTTTAGAGACTAAATTATTTTGGATTGTTGATTTTCTGACAGTCTTGTCACAACCAAACTCTTTTCTCAGCACCACGCTCCCAGCTGATGCATAAATTGAGTTCATCAACAATAGCTGAACATGCAGAGTGCATTTTTCAATGTCTTTGAATTTACATAATAGAGACTTAAATTGCTGAAGAAGATAAACACAATCATTGGAGCCATTTATATGTGCTATTACTTCAACTGAGTCAAAATGCTTTTAGAAAAGATATTGCCTATTCAGTGTAAAGGGATATAACTTTTCTACCAATTTACTTTAAATGACAACAATTAGAAAAGGATATAATAGAAGCATTTCGTTTTACAAGATTACCTGGTAGATTTTTATTTTCACTGTTTTGATAAAAATCATCTATTAGAGGCAATAAGCTCAAGTAAACATAAACATGACCTTCTATTTCTGTGGCCCACATGGCAATGATTCAGAAGTGCCATATTCAGAATATCATTCACAGGTAATTATGTTCCATATTTGTAAGGAGCCTAGTACATAAATCTTTAAATGAAGCAGTTTAACCAACTTTAAAAGAATGAAAAACTGAATGGAATTGTAATGATATAATGTAGAAGCATAAAAATTGACGGAGTGTAGTCACCCTGTAAATTTTCTCCATTTCATATTTATGCTCTCTCTTCTATTTATTGTGCCATATATCAAATGATTCTACTTCCTTAGAAACCCATTTTTAGAAAAATAGCTCCATTTATACAGTCAAGGTAAATCTGGAACAGAAACTTAGGAATACATGACCTTTTATAGACTATCTATATAAGATAGCCTTCTATGCTATCTTGTATCATTTAGAAATGCAAAGAAACCCTATGGACATCAGTCAAATGCTGACATTTAAATGTTCACCAACATAAGATTTTCTTGGATACAGAAGGCATTTGGGTAAATGTGCACATTGTAAAACAATTGATTTCCAGTCATCTGCTATACAGTACTGTTAAATAGCTTGGACGAGTCATGAACAATCTGGTAGACTTCCACAAAAAGCTAAATCAGTTGTAACATGAACCAATCCCTTATCCTGGTTGCCAAATTAAAGTTGTCAGCATAGACACTAGCATATAAATACGTACTGATAACTGTTGGTAGGGACTGGATTATTTAAATAACCAGTAAAATACCACTTTTTATTACTTAACCATGATATG
Organism: Elephantulus edwardii; assembly: GCF_000299155.1. NCBI lineage: Eukaryota > Metazoa > Chordata > Mammalia > Macroscelidea > Macroscelididae > Elephantulus > Elephantulus edwardii. Next base: position 2,708 of record NW_006399872.1, read on the forward strand.
CAGAAGGGTCAATCATTTTAGAAACTTGTGTCTAGTAAAATGTTTATGATGTCAAGTATATTGTTGTTGTTATGTGCCATCGAGTCACCTGCAACCCATAGTGACCCTATGTACAGCAGCTTGGAAGCCTGTCCTGTCCTATGCCAGTCTCACTAATTCCAACAGACCAACCCCCACTGCCCCAGTTATTGTATCAATCCATCTCATCAGGTGTCTTCCTCTTCTGCACTGTACCTCCACACTTCTGAGAAAGATACCCTTCTTTAAGGACTCATCTTTCTTGGACAAATACAAAATATGTGAGACTGTGCTTCAAAATCCTGACTCCAAAGAGAAATTAGATTTCACTCTATCAAAGACAGTTCTTTTTGTTTCCTTGGCTGTCCATGGTATGTTCAAGACTCTTCTCCAGCACCACAGTTTGAAGGTACCAATTTTTATTTTGTCATCCTTAGTCAATGTTTAGCTCTCTGATGCATAGCATGAGAAGACCATGGTCTGGATTTAGTGCACCATAGCCTCTAGACTTACTTCAATGTTTTTCAGTACTCTGGAAAGG
>NW_006399872.1:3643-4943 GCF_000299155.1 Elephantulus edwardii
ATTTTGAACCATGCAGTGTTTCCTTGCTCTGTTCTAAGGACTGCTTCCTGGTCCAAGTACGATGTTGTTGTTGTTGTTATTAGGTGCCATTGAGTTGAATACACCTCATAGTGACCCTATGAACAAAAGATCTAAAACCAGTCCTATCCTAGGCCGTCCTCACACTTCCTGACAGACACACAAGAGCCCATTGCAGCAGTCACCTTGTCAATCTATCTGGTTGAGGGTCCTCCTCTCCTTCACCGACTTTCCACCCTTACCAACATCATGTCTTTCTCCAAGAAATAGTGCCTCCTACCAATATGCCAAAAGTATGTTAGGCGAAGCCTCATCATTCTTGCCTCCAAAGAGCAAGTCCAAATTTCACGTAAGAACAATCAAGTTTCTGGGATTCCCGTTTTCCTCAAAGTTAGCCAAAATTTGTTGTAATCCACAAAGTCAAATGTCTTTGTATAGTCAATGAAATACAGATAGACATTCCTCTGTTATTCTTTGCTTTCTGCCAAGATCCATCTGACATTGGCAGTAATGTCTCTAGTACCAAAACCCTTTTTAGACCCAGTTTGTATTTCTGGTAGTTATCCGTTAATGTACTCTTCCAGTCATTTCTGGATAATCTTCAGCAGAATAATCTTGTTAGAATGTGATATTAGTGATATTGTTTGATAATTTCTACACTCAGGTCACTTTTTTTGGAATGGAAATAAATATGGGTCTCTTCCAATCAGTTGGCCATGTAGCTGTCCTCCAGATTTCTTGACACAACCCGGTGAACATGTCCACAGCATTATCTGTTTGCTGAAATATGTCAATTGGTATTCCATTAATTCCTAGGGCTTTATTTTTTGCCAAGTCCTTCAGAGCAGCCTGAACTTCCTTCTTCACCACCATTCCCTCTTGATCAGATGTTTGTTTTTTGAAATCAAGTATACAGCATTTAATATCACTTTCCTTAAAAACATAATTATTATGAACCATTGTTTTATGATTTTAAGGTATAGTTCTTAGTTATTCGTTATAAGGCTAAGTGGTTAGTCTGTTGCCAATAAGTATTTTGTATATTATTTGAGTAGTACCTACTTGCACTGTCAACACAGTGGTGGTAGCTGTTGCTGTTATGTGCTATAGAGTTGCCTGTGACTCATGGCAACCCTATGAACAACAGCCCTAAGCCCTACTCTATCCTATACCAATCTACTATCCCTGAAACACCTACCTCCATTACCCCAGTGACTGAATGAATCCACCTCATAGAGGGTCTTCCTCTCCAATGCTGTCCCTCCACCCTCCCAAGCATGAC
>NW_006399872.1:7118-8438 GCF_000299155.1 Elephantulus edwardii
CTATTCTTGATATCTTCCCATAACTTCCAATTCAATGGTACTTAGTTCAAATACATGAGTTCTTAGCCAGGAGAAACATGATCACTTCCTGTGTGATTTTACTGCCTCTGAAGACCTACTGGAGTGTCAGCAGTCATTAGATTCCAACGTTTTTTGAGCCAGTGACTTTATGAGTAACCTGTGACTCAGAGACCCTATGTACAATAGCACTGAACACTGCCCTATCCTGAGCCGCTGCATTATCCTGAGCCAATCTTTCTGTCTCTGACACAACTACTATCATTACACCAATTACTGTGTCAATCCATCTCATCTGGGATCTTCCTTTCAAACACTGCCCTTCCACTCTTCAAAGCATAATTTCTTCCCTAATGACTGGCATCTCCTGGAAACATGCTCAAGTAGGTGAGACAGAGTTTCAAAATCCTTGCCTCTAAGGAGCAGCTTGGTTTCATCTTTTCTAGAATAGAACTGTTTGTTCACGTGAAAATTCATGGAATGTTCAATACTCTTCTCGAGCAGCACAATTCAGAGGCGTCCATTAGTCTTCTATCTTCCTTATCCAGCATTGTCTAGAGCTCTGATGCATACCAAATAATTGCAAAGACCATGGGTTGGATCAGGCACACATTAGTCTCATTACTCTTCAGAACTCTGGAGATGTGACTGACCACAAATTTTGCTAATGCAATTCATCTATTGATTTCCTGAGTGTTGGTGCCAAGAGTGTTGATTTTAGAACCAAGTGAGCTGAGGTTATCAATAATCTCAATTTCTTCTTTGTCCATCATGAAGTTACTGATTGGCCCAATAGCGAGAATCTTTGTTTTCTTGGTTGAGCTTCAATCCATATTGAAGACTATAGTCCTTGACTTTCTACAGCAAGTGCATCAGTTTCAGCAAGCAAGGTTGTGTCATCAGAATAACACAGGCTATTGATAAGTCTTCCTCCAAAACTGATGCAGCTGTTGTTGTGGTTGTTGTTATGTGCCGTCGAGTCGTTTGCGACTCATAGCGACCCTATGCACAACAGCCCTAAACCCTAATCTATCCTGTACCAACCGCACTGCCTCTGACACACCCATCCCGATCACCCCAGTCACCGAATCAATCCATCTCATAGAGGGTCTTCTCCTCCTGCGCCATCCCTCCACCCTCCCAAGGATGATGTCCCTCTCCAAGGACCCGTCCCTCCTGGCAACATGTCCAAAGTATGTCAGACAAAGTCCCAGAATCCTTGCCTCCAAGGAGTAGCTTGGTTTAATCCTCTCCAAGATGAATCTGTTTGTTTTCCTGGCAGTCCATGGTACATTCAGTACT
>NW_006399872.1:10028-11113 GCF_000299155.1 Elephantulus edwardii
CTCCCACAATTCATCTGGTCTTCGCTCATTAGTGTTCAAGGCCTCAAACCTGTTCCTGAGATGATTCTGAAATTCAGGTGGTATGAAATCAAAGCAATATTATAAATCTGTTATATTTATCCCTCTATCACACCTTTTTGGGCAACTTTAATTTTATTCAGTATATACTTTTATGAGAGAAAAAGAAAATTATTACTTTATTCAAATAAAAAGTCAATTCTGTCTTTTTTTTAACTCTAGTAATAATTCAGATGTGTATAACATTCTAATATTCTACAATTTATAAACTGTTGTATTTACTAAGAAGCCATTTGTCAGGATATTTTTAAAGCTAACACATCTTTTGTATGACATCCATTTTACTTAGAGGTCAAATATGAAACAAATGTACCGAGTGTGGAGCAGATCATCTGATCTCCAGGAACTGCAAGAGGGGTACCAGTCATCATCCTAAAATTTGCAACACATAATCAATTTTTATGAGGTTCCAAATGACACTCCCCTGCCACACCTACTTCTCCAAAGTCCAACACCCACCATCCCTCCCAGGGTACACATTGTTCTACTGTTTGTCCCACTAGTCCATTGTAAGGGCCATAGTGAATTCACAAAACCAAATGCATGGTTATAAGGTTTATTAGAAAAGTTAGCAGGGTACAGTTCAGGTTAGAAATAAAATACAATACTTCAGCTTGAAAAGCTCTTCCATGTTGGATACCAGACATAAAGATGTTCAGCCTGAAAAGTTTAGGACAATGTTCCAAAGTTCCTTTCATTTAAAATAACTGTCTTGTAGTCAATGCCTTCCCCTTAGTTGATTGTCCAGTTGGATTTTGGAGACAGTGAATCACATGAAAGGAGACTGTCTTTTTTTAGTAGATCTCCTTCTAGATTGGGACCAGTCACTTTTAGATTAGAATCTCACATGCCCATTGGTAGGTCTCACATGCTACCTACTGCCAGAGAATCTCCTGTGAAGCCTGCAACAGTGGAGTTCACAGCTCAGAAAGTATCAGTTTAACTACAACGTGGAGATGAAATGGGTGGGCCAAGGTGGACTGAGGCCTGAGTCATCATTAAAGAGC
>NW_006399872.1:35974-51330 GCF_000299155.1 Elephantulus edwardii
CAAAAGTTGGGAACAGAGAAGAAGTTGGAAAACATGGACTCGGTGACAGAAATGCAGCTGGAGAGAGAATGATCGAGTTTTGCACAATCAATGACTTATTCAAAGCAAATACATTTTTTAAGAGACATAAATGCAGATTATATACTTGGATTTCACCAGATGGTGTGCACAGTAATCAGATCGATTACATCTGTGAAAAGAACCTCTGGAGAAGCTCAAATCAGCTGTGAAAACTAGGCCAGGAGCTGATTGTGGAACAGACCACCAACTACTCATATGCAATTTCAAGCTGAAGTTGAGGAAAATTAAACCAAATCCAAGGCAACCAAAATATGACTTTGAGTCTATCCCACCTGAATTTCAGAACCATCTCTGAAACAGGTTTGAGTCCTTGAATTCTAATGACATAGATAGCTGGGTCTATTTCTGGTTTCTCAATTCTGTTCCACTAGTCTATGTGCCTGTCATTGTACCAGTACTATGCTGTTTTGATTACTACTGTTGTGTAGTTGGTTTTGAGAGTCTTTTTTCTATCCAAATAAACTCGACAATTTCCCTTTTAATCTCCTTGGAAAATGAATTTTGTATCTGTATTGGGATTGCGTTGAATATATAGATTGCTTTTGGTAGGACTATCATTTTCACAATATTGAGTCTTCCTATCCATGAACAGGGCACATTTTCCTATTTGTTTAGGTCTTTTATTTTATCTGACAGAAATGTTCCGTAGTTTTCTTTGTATAGGTATTTTGTATCTCTCTGTATTCTTGCGAAGAGGCAGTCTTCTAGGTCATATAGCCCTGGTGTGTCCACTTGCCAGATAGCAGTAACTTGTGGTCACTGTGAAGCTGAACACTGCAACACCGATGTGTCAAATGCGATAACAGTTACTTACAGTGGACAGTGTTTGGTGGTACTCTCTGGTTAAAACAAGCTTGGAAGCAGGAGTGGCATCCGCTTTCGTAAATAGCTTGCCTTCGGAAACCCTATGAACCTGGAGAAAGGATGAAAGCCTACTAGCTCTAACAGGATTTTTACTGAGTCTTTGGAGTTTTCTGTGTACACTATCATATCATCTGCTTGTAGAGATAGTTTAACCATCTCTTTCCCAATCTGGATGACTTTTATTTCCTTCTCTTGCCCTTTTACCTTAACAAGCACTTCCAATATAATACTTAATGGAAGTGGTGACAGTGAGCATTCTTGTCTGGTCCCTGTTCGTATAGAAAAGGCTTTTAGTCTCTCTCCACTCAGAGTGATATTGGCTAAGTAATTTTATATTCAGTCAATTCATATGAGTGTGGAAGTTGAGCAATTAAAAAAAAACTGATATAATGGAATTGTGATATTGGCAAAAAATATTGACTATGTCATTGTTGTCGTTGTTAGGTGCTGTCGAATTGCACACAACTCATGGCGACCCTACAAGCAAATGATCTGAAACTTGTTCTATTCTGTGCCATTATAACACTTCCTGACACACAAAAGCCCATTGTAGGAGTCACTGTGTAAATCTGCTTAGTTGAGGGTCTTCCTCGTCTTCACTGACCCTCCATCCTTCCCAGTGTCATTTCTTTCTCTCAAAACGAGTCCCTTCTAGCAACATGCCCCAGGTATGTGAGGGGAAATCACATCATTATTGCCTCCAAACATCACTCCAGCTGCACCTCTCCAAGACGTACCTGTTCATCCTCTTGGCCATCAGTTGGATGTCCAGTGCTTTTCTCCAACACCACAACACAAAGGCATCAATTATTTTTCTGTCATCCCAATAATTGTTCAGCTCTTGGATGCATAGCTAGTAATAGGAAAGACTATGGCCTGAATCAGACTCTTGCTTAATCCTCAAACTGATACCATTATTCTTCAATAATTTGGAGAGGTCTCTAACCGTAGATTTTCCCAGTGTTATTCCTTTCCTTATTTCCTGACTGCTAGCAAGACGAAGCTGTTGACAGTTTCAATCTCCTCTCCATCCATTGGTGTAGTGGTAAGAATCTATGTTCTCTTGACATTGAGATTCAATGATGATATCATGGACTGTTACAAACAAAAAACAAAGAGCAAGTAAGCAAGGATTTCTTGGGCAAAGTGTAACAAAAATTTTCCTGTGCAGCATGGATGATGATATTTTTACCTCATACACTTTGAGTATTTTAATAGTAAGATCTAGTCCCAGAAGAAATACACCAGGCTTGATAAAGTAGAGGGTAAGTGAAAAAGAGGATGACTTTAAAGGAAATTCGATGTAGAATTGACACAGTGGCTGCAATAATGAGCCTAAACATTTCATAGATATGGGTAAAGTGGCTGAGCATGAGGGGTTACATTACTAAACTGTTATAATCAGGGAAAATGACCTATAGTCATAGTGTGAGGAATTAAGTTTCAACAAAGAATAGTAGCCTGAGACAGATTCCAGAAGGAGGCCCAGGAGCATCATTTGTGTTGAGGAAACTTTGTGTTGAGGAAAAAGACAGTAGACAATAAATTATGGAGAAAAATTGTAATGTCACTAAAGGAAATAAGCTTCATCTTGTTGCCTGAGATTAACAATATATTTTGAAATAAAAATCTCTAGTCTCAAGATTCCTATAAGACACAGTGCACATTTGTTTTCTTTATTTTTTACTTTTAAAATAAGTTTCATATTTTATTCCTCCTCTCAAGATATATAATATGAAAATAGAGCAATATAACACAATAAGTCAACTGCTTGCTAAACTGCAGACTGTTTGTTGGCACAAACTAAAACCCAAGGTTGTTTACACATTAAATCTCAAGCACTATCTGTAGTTTTTCATGTTACTAAATCATATAAACTCATTGTTGTTTAGTTGGAACTGACTCACACTGACTCTCCAGTGTGTTTTCAGCAACTATAAGGGTGCTGGAGGAGATTGCACATCTTTCTCCCATGGAGCCACTGGTATACTTGAACCAACAGAAAGGAATCACTTTTGAGTGAGCACCATAATTTGCTATGGACCATGATGGCACCAGAGTTCCTTTTTTATTATTCACTCTCAAACTCATAGCTGTGAAGTTGGAACCAACTCATAACCTACTCTACAACTTTTTGTGAGGTTGTAAATATTGCTGGAGAAGGTTGCTCATCTGTTTCTTGAACAACCACAGGTGAATTTGAATCACCAGAGACGAGACACCTTTGAGTTAAAAGTGCTACTTCCTTAAAAATGTTGTGGTGTCTGGAGGACATTATGCTGAGTGAAGTATCTCAGTCACAAAAGGACAAATACTGCATGGTGCCATTGTTGTCAAACAGGACTGACATCGGGGTTGGGGGGAGGCTAAGAAAGTTTTGTTAAATAATGTATACTGCATTGAAACAGATGAGGGGGGAAAAAACTGTTTAAAAGGGATATGTGATTGGGCATTTTTGTCATGACGGGAGTCCAGAGCAAAGGCTGCATAGTGGAGTGGACCTGGGGAGACAGATTGTAAAACAATGATAGAATTTCTCTTTTACTGTTCCAAGAGGTGTACTGGGGTGGGGGAGGGTTGGGAGGAGAGAAAAGTGCAACAATAAATGAATGGAAATCCAAAGTCTCTGTAAATTTTCATTGAAATTAATAATAAAAAAGTTAAAAAATTCTGTGGTGTATTAAAGTAAAATTGAGAATCATATTATTCTTTTTTTGTGTGTTGTTTGGTGCCATCTAGTCAAGTACAACTCATTGGGACCCTATGAACAACAAATCTAAACTCTGCTCTACCCTGTGCCATTCTCACAATCTCTGGCACATTTGAGGCCATTGCTGTAATCATTTTGCCAATCCACCTGGTTGGATGTCTTTCTCTCCCTCACTTTCCCTCCACCTTCCCAAGCATTTTGTCCCTCTCTAGTGAATAGCCTCTCCTAGAAACATGCCCAAAGATGAAATTTTGTCATTTTTTGCCTCTCAGGTACAGTTCTCCAAGACCTATTAGCAATCATGTAAGTATTCAGGTAAGGTATTTTCACAGTTTAATAGTAAAGGTAAATGTAGATTCTGATGAAAAAAATGAACAACCACAGAAATAGATGTACTCCATCTTCATGGGAAAGGGGTTAAAAGAAGATCTTTCCGATAAGATTATTTCTGAGAACTTTATAGATAAGCAACAGTTTTATAAGCAGACAAAGGCAGATATAACAAAGTATGTGTTGTAGGCAGATGTAGCAAAGTATATATTTAAAGAACAAAAGGTAGTGAAAACATAGACTCATCGAGATGACAGCACCACTGTAGAAAATTGCAGTATTATTTTATCAACAAATCACTGGTAGAACCTAATGATTTTTCAAAGTATAGATAAAGCCTAACAGAAAGTTCTTCTATATCCTCCTAGAGATCATATAGGCTTCATACTGTAATGGTAGTCATGTAAAAATTTAGCAAGAATATTGATACCTTTTTTAAAATGGTATTTTACACTCTAGCTTTAGTGTGGAAGCCTTTTAGATAGATCAGAATAGATAAGGATATGGAGGCAAGTGAAGGAGGGAGTTATTTTAATAAAGGTACTGAGTAATAGTAAGTACTTAATAGTAAATTTTATGGGAATTTGTGGGCAGCAGTAGAGAAAGGGGAGGAAATGGAAGCTAATGCAAGTATTCTTGCTCAAGGTTTAGGTGAAAGGGACATTTCCATAGAAAACCACATAAGCAAGCCTGATATATTAATTGTGCTGAAGATTCAGCAAATTTTTTTTGTTTGTTCTCTTTTAAATGTGATGTTAGATACTATAGGATATGAAGTTAGTAAGATAGAGGTATTTCTATGGAACTTAGGGAAAAATGCATCCTCATTTGTCTAGTTAAGGGTTCTTAACCTTAACTGTGTTGATCCTAGATGAAATCCTGGGAGTGGAAAAAAACCAAAAAACCCACTCATAGAAAATTGATGTTATAAACTTAAGAGAGAAAACACAAAGTCATAATCTTGAAGAACAATAATTCTATTTGAGAAGGAAAAGACAGAGAATCTATAAAATATCAACAACAATAACACCAAAACAAACTTCACATAAGAAGATGATTATAGAATAATGTGAAACTGAACACTGTGACACTGATGTGTCAAATGCGATGATGGTTACCAATGGTGGACAGTGTTCTGTGGACCTCATTGATTAAAACAAGCTTAGAAGCAGGAGTGACATCCACTCCCATAAATAGCTTGACTCCAGAAACCCTATGAACCTGGAGAAGGGATGAAAGTCATACAAGTGTTGAGGACTTTCATTCAGAGGGCCACTATGAGTCACCTATGACTTGATGGCACTTAACAACAACAACAACAACAACAACAACAACAATAGAGATAGCAGGCAGTAAGATTAGCTCAGGATAGGGCAAGGTTCAGAGCCATTGTATGTAGGATTGATATGAGTCATAGTCAATGACACATAATAACAACAACAACAAAAATGTAAGTTATTTTGGCTTGGGGAAATATGAGAAATCTTTGTGGAAGCGTCAGAGTTAATGCAATTTCTTGAAGGTATGTCAAAATTTATGAAGGAGGAGAGTCAAAGCAAATTAAAATCAATCATATTCTTTCTATCAAGGTAAAAATCACTATAAAGAGGGATGAATAGATAGATATTATGAGCCCTCTAATCAAGTAGGACTCATAGCAACCCTATGAACAACATATCTGGACATTACTTTCTCCTATGCCATTTTCATCTTCTCTAACACCTTTAAGCCTATGCTGCAGTCACTGCTTCAATCCATCTTGTTCAGAGTTTTCTTTTTTTTACTGACCCTCCACCTCTCCAAGCATGAAGGCCTGTCCCAAAGAATAGCCCCTCCTAACAATATTGAAAGATGCTATAGGCAGGGTATTGAATGACCCAGAAAGCATCAGAAGAAGATGGAAGGGATACACAGAGCCAGTGTACCAGAAATAATTGATTGATACGGAAAAATTTCACGAAGTAGCATATGAACAGGGGCCAATGGTGTTGAAAGAGGAAGTAGAAGCTGCATTGAAGAAATTGGCAAAAGGCCCCCGAAATCAACAGGATACCAAATGACTTGTTTCAGTTAACAGATGCAGATTTGGATGCTCTCACAAGTCTATGCCAGGAAATTTGGAAGATGACTATCTGGCCAATGGATTAGAAGAGGTCCATATTTTTTCCTATTCCCAAGATAGGTGATTCAACTGAATGTGGAAAAATTATAAAAAACTATCGTTGATAATACATGCAAATAAATACTGTTGAAGATCATTAGAAAATGGCTGGAATTGTACATAGATAGGGAATTTCCAGAAATTCAAGCAGAATTAGAAGTGGTCGTAGCACCAGGAATATCATTGCTGATGACAGATCCTGGCTGAAAATAAGGAATACAGGAAGAATGTCTATTGGTCCTTTATTGACTACCCAAAGGCATTTGACCTCATCATAACAAGTTGTGGCTGACATTGAGAAGAATGGGAATCCCATCACACTTGATTGAGCTCATGTGGAACTTTTACCTGGATTAAGAGGCTGCTATGAGAAAGGATCGGGGGGCAGTGCATGGTTTGGAATTGGGAAAGGAGTGTGTCAGGAATGTATTCTATCCCCATACCTGTTCAATCTACATGCTGAGCAAATTATCTGAGAAGCTGGACTCTGTGAAGAGGAACATAACCTCAGGATTGGAGGGAGACATCAATAACCTGCATTATGCAGATAACATAACCTTGCTTATTGAAAGTGAGGAGAACTTGAAGCATTTGCTGTAGAAGATCAAGGAAGGCAGCCTTCAGTATGCATTGTGTCTCAATATCAAGAAAACAATGATTCTTACCACTGGACCAATAGGCAGTGTCATGATGGATGGAGAGAAGACTGAAACTGTCAACAGCTTCATCTTGCTTGGTTCTACAATAAACACACTTGATACTAACATTTAGGAAATAAGAGACACATTGAAATGGGAAAATCTGCAGTTAGGGACCTTTCCAAATTATGGAGGAGTAATGGTATCAGCTTAAGAACTAAGGTGCATCTGATCAGGCTAATTGAGTAATCGGTCTTTCTGATTATTAGCGATGCAACTGAGACCTGAATAAGGATGATATAAAAAGAATTGACACCTTTGAAATGTGATGTTGGAGAAGAGCATTGAACATCCCATGGAAAGCCGAGAAAATGAATCAATATATCTTGAAGAGGGTGCATCTTGAGTGCCCTTTGGAAGCAAGAATGATGAGGCTTCGCCTTACATCCTTTGGACATATTGCTAGGAGGTGCTGTTCCTTGGAGAGGGACATGATGTTTAGAAGGGTGGAGGGTTCGCAAAGGACAGGAAGATCCTCAACCAGGTGAAGTTACTGTTCCAATGGGCTCTTGTGTGTTAGGAAGTGTGAGGATGATGCAGAATAGGACTGGTTTCAGATCTTTTGTTTTAGGGTTGCTCTGAGTCGTACTCTATCTAATGGCACATTACAATAACAACAAAAACATGCCCAAAATATGTGAGACAAAACTTTGCCATACTTGCCTCTAAGAAGCATGTCTTAGAGATAGACAGACAGATAGAATTAAACATTATCTCTTTGTAATTATTTTAGTCTATACATGTTGTTGTACCATTGAGTAACCGGCAACTCATAGCGACCCTATGTACAAGAGCCTTAAACCCTGCTCTATCCTGTGCCAATCCTATTTTTTTTGAACACCACCCCCATTCCCCCAGTCACTGAATCAATTCATCTTATCGAGGGTATTCCTCTCCTGCGCTTTCCCTCCACCCTGCCAAGCATGACATCCCTATCCAAGGTCTGGTCCCTCCTTGCAGCATGTCCAAAATTTGTCAGACGAAGCTTCAGAATCCTTGCCTTCTTGTCCCTCTCCAGGACAAACCTGTTTGCTCTCTTAGCAGTCCATGGGTATATTCAATACTCTTCTCCAACACCACAGCTCAAAGTCATCAATTCTTCTTTATCATCCCTAGTTATTGCCCAGGTCTCTGATGCATAACAAGTGATTTCAAAGACCATGGCCTGTATCAGGCACACCATGGTCTTCAGACAGACATCGTTGCTCTCCAGTACTCTGGAGGGGTCCTTGACAGCAGACTTTCCCAAGGTAATACATCTTCTAATTTGCTGGCTGGTGGTGCCATGATTATTGATTGTGAAACTAAGCAAACTAAAGCTCTTTACAGTCTCAATCTCTTTACCATCCATCACGATGATGCTGCCAATCAACATTCAATTGTTATTTTTATTGTTACCTACTATTAACGTGTAATCGACTCGTACCTGACTGTCCACCAAGTTATCAGAGACCACAAGTCACACAGGAATATATTTCTCATAATTCTCCCATGGACCAGCTAGTGAATTTGAACTGTGTGTCTTTGTGTTGGCAGCTCAAGTTCATACCCTCTAGGCCACCAAAGTTCTCTTTATAATATTGAGATAGTACAATACTTATGTAGAATTGCTTTAAAATTGCATAATCACATTCTCAAGCCTTTTTAAAAGTCTGAGAACATTTTATAGTGTTGCACAATATACCCTAGTATGTTTAGGGACTTATCTATTGATAATAGTTCTTTTGTGTTCATTTTCACAATTAAATCATACTTATATGCACACATCCATTTATATACACTTCATATTATTACCTTACAATAAACTTCCAGGCTTTACATTGTAGTCAAACCTAGATTTTTTAATCAACTTTTCAATCATTGTCCCAAATTATTTCTTTTATATAACTTAATGAATAACCCAGAATCAAACACATAAATGAATAAACATAAAGGGAGAAATGTTTTCCTTCTTATTGGATCTCTTTGTTATTGTAATGTTCTTGCTAGTCTGTGAGAAATAATTTTCTGAAAGCACTTGATTTGCTCAGCTGAGCTGATTGAACAGAAATAGTTACAGCAGATACCTGGATTTGGGGTACACTTCCATTGTGGTACATGTAACTAAGAGAAAATTTGATTTATGATGGCATTTAGAGCCAGAAGCACATTCTATCAAGGAGCATCTATGGAAGAATGCTTACTTGGAATATGAATCTTCCTGTGCCTCCCAAATTGTTTCAGAGACTAATAGAGAGCTTCCTTTTATTTGATAATAATATGTGTATCACATGACAAAAGTAATCTGAACTCTTAAATAGATACATAGATGGCTAGATAAAAGGTAAATAGATTAACAGATAGATAAGATGTGGTTTCCAATGATTTCCAAGTTTATGCTGCAAATTGCATTAGAATAAGAGTCAAAAGACTAAGCTAATAAGATTAAGAATATTAATGTTTGAGTTGGCTCTATTATTTACTCATGTGTGAACACAGAAAACTCATTTCATTTGTTTTTATAGTAAAATCTGCTTATTTGTAAAATAGAATTAACAGTATCTTCTACATTTATTTGTTACATAATTAATAATTAGTAATAATAAAAATTATTCCAGCAGGTTTGGAAGCAGGAGTGGCATCCACTTCCTAAATCATATGTCTCTGGAAACTCTATGAACTTGGAGAAATGACGATAGCTATGGAAAGGCATTAGGTCTTTTGTTCATAGAGTTGCTATGAGTCGTGCTCAACTCAATGGAAATCAACAACAACAATAACAAAAATATGTATAATGGCTGATGTTATTTTTGCTGTTGTTTACATGCCACCGAGTCAAGTACAATTCATAGTGACACTATGAACAGACAACTTGTCACGGGCCCTATCTTGTGTCATTCTCATCATGTCTGAGACACTAGAGTCCATTGCTGAATCCAATGTCAATCCATCTCGTTGGGGTTCTTCCTCTCCTTTGCTGACTCTCCATCTTTGCAAGAATGGTGTCCCTCTCCAAGAAATAACCTCATAACCGTGACTTATAATGACCTTATGAACAATAATATAGATCTGAACCTGATTACTATCCTGCATTAATATTAAGTATTGCAAAACTCATCCTCAATAGGAATATATGAATAATAGAGAAGAAAATATTATTTCATATTATGACACTTGAATCTCTGCACTTGGAAAGGAATGTTATTTCCAAAAAGTTAATGAGGTTACAGTTTCCAAAGCTTTCATACGTGTCTCTCTGGTGGCACCATTATTTTCATCTTTTGTTTGTTACTTCCTTGAAATAATGTTGTACATTTTTCAGCAGCTCTTTGTGAACAGACATCAAATCTTCCTTTAATTTATTATTTGGTAGACATTTCATTTAAATGCAAAGTCACATTGAACACATCATTTTTCCCAACATTTACAATTAATGATTTCATAATAAAAATGAAAATGACACTTTGATTCAATCTTACAGAGATTTAACTGTGAAATCCCACTCAAAAAACTTCAGCCTGTACATCTCCGGGTTGGGAAATTGTGCTTTGAAGAACTCTGGATCATTAATAACATGATTCAGATCTTTAGGCTGATGAAACAAACTATATTCTAATTTGAAATGTCACATATCCCAAGGCTCATGCTCATCCTTTCTTTTTAGAGGTCATCTTGTGATCAGTTAGTAATATGTCTTGATGACAACTCATAATTTCATCAGTTCTTTTTTTCTACCTACTAATCCCCAGAATTTCATAGAGATACTCATTGCTTCTTTTATTTTCTATTTTTACTTCTTCCTAGACCTTTGCCCTAACTCAATTTTTTTTATTTCACTTGTAAGTGAAATATTCACAGAATTCAAACAGCTTTAACACATAGTTGAATAGGTAGATTGTGTTTTCACAGGGGCATTAAAAAATTTGGATCTGATATAAATCTGATGCATGATCTCTCACAGATTGTCATTAAATATTTACTTTTCCCCCCTCTAACAAAATGATCCATTGCAACAAAGGGTCTCACAGTGTAGCATTGAAAATAGTACCCATCTAAATGGATACAAAATCTCTCCCAGATGATAGGATACCATATGAAAGCATTTAGATGGACTCCATGGAGCACTGATTTCACCTCAATTCTAATTTAAATTTATATTACATTAAGCAAAAAAGGAAAGGGAAATATTTATGTGAGGAAGTTTAAAGAAGCTGTAAAAATGGTCACCAGTGACAGAAATATATGCCAAAGAATTAAATAAAATTAATAAAAACAATAAATGTCTAAACAATCTTTTTCTCTTTAAGTGGACCAATAAATACATATGTACATATATATACACACAGATAAATAAAACACACCAATAAATATGTACATATATATACACACATAAAAATGTGTTTTGTGGACCCAAATATGTATATGTGTGTATATATAGAGGAAATTTCTATAAATCATGATTATTCGTAGTATATAATAGGTGTGTGTGTGTGTGTGTGTGTGTGTGTGTGTGAGAGAGAGAGAGAGAGAGAGAGATTACTGTACCCAGATCCAAATTTTCAGAAAATATGGTTATCTGTATGTACCTTAAAATAAATTGTCATTTTTGTCAGTTACTGACCTATTTTAGTGCCACTAGTCTGATCCAAAATACTTTGAATCCACGTATTATTTTTGTCCATGGCCTAATTCTCTTCGTTTTCACTTCTTACTATTGAATCAGCATTTAAAGTAACTCTTTTAATATACACTACAAATCACACACATCTTCAGCTTAAATTTCTGAAGACAGCCAAGTCCCCTTCAGGGATCTGAGGCCTGGAGCAGAGATTTAGGGAAACTGGGAAGACAGCTGAGTCCCCACCTGACACTTACAGGCCCAAGGGCCTAGTAAATCTTGGGCCTTGTACAAAGTACCAACACTAAAGGTCCATCTGAGTCATTGTCCATGCCAAATAACCCCATACAGGACCCCACCCTTCTGTACTGCCATGAGTCTCAACTGGGGCAAAAAAAGGGTGTTCCATGTTTATAATATTTATATGTTTGATTGTCGTTATAGTTTGCTTTCAGAGGAATGACACCTATCTGTCAGTTAATTATTAATTATATTGGTGAATTATTTGCATGTTGCCAATTACTTTAGATCTTAGACAGAATAAACTATAATACATCAAGCAAATGCACACCTGTCTGCTGTACTAGTATAACCTGAGGGTAACCATGATGCTAGAAGCTATGTCAACAGTGTCAAAATACGTAAAGGGAACCCATGATAAACATACTGCAGCAGAACTGCTAGATTAAGATCGGTTAGAAAACAGAATTGTCCATCTACTTTCAAAATAATAGATCTTCCAGAAATCCCATGAACAACACAGGAATACAGTTATGGTTGTTGTTGTTCTATTGTTATGTGCCATAGAGTCACAGTGACCCTATGTACAACAGCTCTAAACTCTGCTCTGGCCTGTGACAATCGCACCGTCTCCGATACACCCATCCCAGTTACCCCAGTCACTGAATCAATCCACCTCATAGAGGGTCTTCCCCTCCTGTGCCGTCCCTCCACCCTCCCAAGCATGATGTCCCTCTCCAAGGACCTGTCCCTCCTTACAACCTGTCCAAAGTATGTTAGACAAAGCCTCAGAATCCTTTCCTCCAAGGAGCAGCCTGGTTTAACTCTCTCCAGGTTGAATCCGCTTGTTCTCCAAGCAGTCCATAGTACTTTCAATACTCTTCTCCAGCACCACAGCTCAAAGGCATCAATTCTCCTTCTATCCTCCCTAGTCATTGTCCAACTCTCTGATGCATAACAAGTGATAACAAAGACCATGTCCTATATCAGACACACCTTAGTCTCCAAAGAGACCCCATTGGTCTTCAGTACTTTGGAGAGGTCCCTAACAGCAGACTTTCCCATGGCAATACATCTTTTAATTTCCTGGCTACTGGTGCCAAGAGTGTTGACTATGGAGCCAAGCAAACTAAAGTTGTGAACAATCTCAATCTCTTTACCATCCATCCTGATGCTGCCAATTGGTCCAGTGGTGAGAATCTTTGTCTTCTTGACATTGAGCCTCAGTCCATACTGAAGGCTGCAGTCCTTGACCCTCTGCAGCAAGTACATGAGGTCCTCCTCAGTACCGGCAAGCAGGGTTGTGTTATCTGCATATCGCAGATTGTTGATAGATCTTCCACCAATCTTGACCTCACATTCCTCCTCATAGAACCCAGCCTCCCGGATAATCTGTTCTGCATACAGGTTGAAAAGGTATGGAGACAAGACACATTGCTGGTGTACGCCCTTCCCTATTTTGAACGATGCAGTGTTTCCCTGCTCTGTTTGGACGACTGCCTCTTGTCACTTATGGTATCGGAGATAAAACAAGGATGAAAAGTCACTCATCAATGAGGAGGAAAAGTTGCAAACAACATTAACAATTGGAATGTGTAGAGTAAAAGTACAAATGTAGGAAAACTAGAAGGAGTAAAAATAAAATGGAATGCATAAAGATGAACATTATAGACATTAGTGAAATGAAATTGACTGGAATGGGCCACTTTCAATCAAATAATCATATTATCTACTATACGGAAAATGAAAAAAAAAAACCTGAGAAAGAACGGTGCTGCATCACAAGATTTATCCTAAAAGACAATATTGTGGGTTATAGGTTACTCTTCATACGCAACAAAGAAGACCAGTTAGTATGACTATTTTTCAAATATTAAATATATTCAAGGTCTAAAACAAATGAGGTGGAAATTAAGGATGTCTACCAACCATTGCAGTCTAAAATTGACCAAACATAGAATCAAGACGTGTTAATAATTACTGGTGACTAGAACACAAAATTTAGAAACAATGTACTTTCAGAAAGTACAGACTTGATGATAGAAATTAGGCTAGAGAAAGAATGATTGACTTTCATATGTTCAATGAGTTATTAATAATTTATTCTTTTTACTTAAAAAAAACCCCACAAAAATCTACTTTACACATGGACCTCACCTGATGGACTTCACAGGAGTCAAATCTACTACATTTGCTGGAAGAACGATTGGAAGAGTTAAATATCAGTCCTCAAAAGAAGGCCAGGTTCTGACTGTGGAACAGTCCATCACTCTTGTAAAAGTTAAATTGAAGCTGAAAAATACTAAAATTAGTCCACAAGAACCAAAATATGACCTTGAGTCTATCCTACTTGAATTTAAGAATTACCTCAAAGACAGGTTTGAGGCATTGAACAATTATTGAAGATCAGAGAAATTGTCCATGAAGAGAGTTAAAGATTAGAGAGATGGGGGGGAAAAATAAAAATGGATGTCCAAACAAACTTTGAAAATTGCATTAGCGTGTCAAGGAGGTGAAAAAAGGGAAAAGATGATGAAGTAAAAGAGCCGAACAGAGATTTTAAGTGCAGTTTGAAAAGACTAAGCAAAACAAAAAGGAAAGAACTTCCTGGCATTTTTCAAAAAGAAAAAATTGGAAAACAATTTCAAGCCTCCCATTGCAATACTGATAATTACTGTGGGAGAATTTTTGAATAATCCAGAATCACTGCACCAAAAAGAAAAAAAAATTATCCTGAACAATTTTAGGAAGCAAAAGATGAACAAGAGCCAATGATAATAAAGAAATAAGCTCAAGCTTCATTGAAGGTATTGGCAAAAATAAGGTCCCAAGAATAGATGAGATATGAATTGTTTAACTAATATACGCAGCATTGGATATGCCTACCAGTCTAAACTAGGAAATTTGGAGGACAGCTGTCTGGCCAACTGACTATCGTTATGAGTAGCAAGCGACTCTGTGGCACATAACAACAACAGAGTGTTCTGTGAAGTCAAAGGTGAAAAAGTTTCACCTCACATATTATGGACTTGTTATAAGGGGCTATTCTTTGGAGAAGAATATGATGCTCTGACAGGTCCTCAAAAGAGAGGAAGACTTCTAACCAGGTAGATTGACACAATTTGAGTGTTGCAATTAGATCTTGTGCGTTAAGAGGTATAAGGATGGACGTGGTTCAGATCTATTATTCATAAGGTCACTATGGGTTGTGCTCAACTTGATGGCACCTAACAACAACAAAGATCTTATTGTAGAGTTGGTTTTGTTTCTGAAAATTATTTTTCCTTTAATCCCTAATTTCTCCTTCATATTTGATGGACATCTTTGCTGGGTTAAGTTTTCTTGTATGGTAATTATTTTCTTTCAGTCTTGTAAACATGTCTTCTCCTATTGTCTTGCTCACATGGTTACTGTTCAAAAGTTGGAGCTTAATTTAATTGGCTTTCCTTTGTAAGTGGCACTGTTTTTCTCATGCTGATTTTAATATTCTATCCTTATCTTCTCATAGAGTCAAGCCACCTGGATAATCTGTTCTGCATACAGATTGAAAAGGTATGGAGACAGGATACATCCCTGGCATATGTCCTTCCCAATTTTGAAACATACAGTCTTTCCTTGTTCCTTCTGATGACTGTGGGAGGCTGGGCTCAATAAGGAGAAACGTGGGGTCAGGAT
>NW_006399872.1:59268-60471 GCF_000299155.1 Elephantulus edwardii
CCATGTCCCAATCACTAGTGTCTGCTTACAACTGTTCCTCCTCCTTTGTATTTCCATACTTGAAAGCTTAACCTCAGTTGCCCTTTCTGTTATCTACGTGTGTTCTGTTTTACATAGGGTTTTCAGAGGCCTGCTATTTCAGAAGTGGATGGCCAATCCTTCTTCCTAGTCTGTCTCAATGTGAATGTTCAGATTTGGAGAAGTATCAGACAGACCAGCATTTTATAGAAAAAGTGAAAGGTATATCCCTTATTGTGGAGTTAACCATTAATATCAGTCTCGGCCAGTCAGACTCTTTATGCCCCACTACGCAGCCTGAGGAACGACTTCCGCGCGGGTTTGGCCTCTTCAACGTTACCTGGGAAATGGCGGGGAGTTCTTTCTATGGACCCTTCAGCTGCCCAGCGTCTCCGCCAGACTCTTAAAATTCAACCATCATAGCTCTCTACTTTCTGAGCTTCCTCTATACTTTACTCACTTACTTGCTGTTTCTTAGACATGCCAAGCATACTTCTCTTTTAGGACATTTGAGCTACTGTTTTCTGGATCTAAGTAAAAAATCTGCCCTTCTTTAACATTGGCCTTCAGCAAAGTTCTTGAAATATAAATCTGAAAGTCCACTAATAATTCTGTTTCTTCTGTACTAGAGTGTTGGCTTCTTACAGAAACTCTTATTTATCCTTTGCAATGTTTAATGGATCAAGTCATGGCTGAACATAAAGTGATTTGAAGGATGATTAATCACTGATATTTATAATAATGACTAAGTGTAAAAAAATAACCATGACACATCAAAAAGAAGTTTAATATGGTTTAGTTAATAAGAAAACATCAGCAATTTAATTTTAACATTAATTTTAATAATGGATATTTATATAAAGAGAAAATTCTTGCTAATTTAGGATTAGAAATAAAATTGCTAGACGTCTGTGCTAGAGAGGTTGGAACCAAGTTTCTCCTTGGAGGCTAGGATTTTGTAGCTCCACCTCACATACTTTGAGCACGTAGCCAGGAAAGACTGGTCCTTGGAGAAGGACATCATGCCCAGAAGGGTGGAGGGACAGCGAAGGAAAGGAAGATTCCGAATGAGATGGATTGATACAGTATCTGGGGCAACGGAGGTTGATGTGTTGGAATTAGTGAGACTGGCTCAGGTCAGGGAAGGGTTCAGAACTGCTGTTCATAGGGTCGCTATACGTCACA
>NW_006399872.1:60571-62553 GCF_000299155.1 Elephantulus edwardii
GCAGAGGGTTAAATCAGGCTGCTCCTTGGAGGCAAGGATTCTGAGGCTTCCTCTAACATACTTTGGACATGTTGTAGGGAGTGACTGGTCCTTGGAGAGGGACATCATTATTGGTAGGGTGGAGGGACAGCACAGGAGGGGAAGACCTTCTATGAGGTGGATTGATTCAGTGACTGGCGTAATCGGGATGGGTGTATTGGAGACATTGCGACTGGCACAGGACAGAGCAGAGTTGAGGGCTGCTGTACAACGGGTCACTATGACTTGCAAGTGACTCGATGGCACATAACGACAACAACATCCTTATCTTTGATTTTGGCAAATTTGACTACAATATGTCTTGGTGTTCCTCTTTTTGGATCTAGTCTATTTAGAGTTCTCTGAACTTGAATGTTGATGTCATCATTTTTCATGATACCTTGAAAGTTTTCTTCTAGTAAAATTGTCTCAGTACTTCCCACACCATCTTGTTCTGGAATTCTAAACACACTTAATGTTCTTTTTTTTGATGTTATCTTACAAGATTCTAATGTTTATTTCATTTTCCTTCTGTCTCTCATTAGAAAATATGTTTCTAATGCTTTCCTTATTTTCCTTCCATCTTCTGTATGTTTTTCTTCTAATAACTTCTAACTATTGTTCTCTTCTTCTGGCTCACTATTCCATGTCTTCTGTTCTGTCCTTTAGTCCATCCAGCATGTTGAAAAATTTTACCATTTTGGCCTTCACATTTGGATTGCATTTTCATGCATATCTGTTATTTCTACTACTGTGTTGGCTTTGATATCTCTTCTATGTGATGATTTTTTAAAAATTATTATTTTTGTGTGTGTACCATCAAATCGGATCAGACTGGTGCAGGAGGAGTTTGCCCCTGCTTCCCCAACAGAGCATATGGTTGATTCAAACCATGTACCTCTGGGATTTCAGTGCAGCTTCTTGCCACTAGGCCACCAGAATTCCCTGATGTGATGATTTTTAAAAATTATTTTATCTCTTTTGTTTCCATTTTAATATTGCTTCCATCCTTTTAGCTTTTCAGTAGCAAATTACATAAAATCACATTGACATGATTTTTGTATCTCTCTGTCTCTGGGTATTCATTGTGTCTCGAATCTCCTTTTTTAGGAGGTTTGTTTTAGTTCTTTTTCTGTAATATGTGAACTTACCTACTGCTTCCTTAACATGTGAAATTCTTTTGATATGTAAAGGGGTTTTTCTTATGTCTAGGTAGTTTATTGTAGTTCCTTATATTTACAACACTATTGATAAGTTGCAAACTTTAAGCGTTGCCTTCAATTTCATTCATCAGTGGTGATCTTCCCAGCTAATCATCTGTGGGAGACTCTGTTCTCCATTTCCTGTTTAATATTCTCAGGCAATTGTCTTCTGAGAAGCAGCGAGGTCTCTCCCTTTGCCTAAATGTAGTGGACTAGCTCCTCTGTCTTATGTTTTAATTTGATGAGTGTAGGCAAAGTCTTTCTCTCAGAGACACCAAAAGAAAATAGAGAAACTAAAGCACCTAGCAACAACAGAATAAGGAATGCAGCAAAATGGCAACAATAAAACCTACCAATAATCATGCATTATATGAATAGCTTAAATGCAAGTATTAAGAGAGAAAGAGCACGAGGAAGAATTAAAAAAAAAACAAATTACAACTACAACAAAAAACCCCTCCTCAGTATGTTGTCTACAAGAGACAGATCTAAGAAATGAGGATAGACAAAATAACAAATGTTGGGGAAAAAACATACCAAGCAGATTGTATTTATAAAAAAATCGTGTATGGCAATACTAACCCCTAGAAAAAATAGATTTCATGATGAAAAAAAATCATCAAACAAGGAAAAGCGCTATATAAGGGTTAAAGGCAAAATAAATCAAGAAGATATAACTTTGGTTAACATCTACACACTATTGACAGATTTGGAAAATGCATAAAAACATGGTTAATAGATTTAAAGAAAGAAATAGAGAGC
>NW_006399872.1:62653-63819 GCF_000299155.1 Elephantulus edwardii
TGCCTTTGTATTTAAACGTGATTGCTACTATATTTGGAGGAACATTCTTCTAAGTGTTACAGCACTCTTCTGTCAATTGGCTCTGCTGAGGTAACCTGGGTTGTTGTGATGCTGAACCTTGTGTCATTGGGGTGTCAAATGCCATTACAGTTACAGTGTTTGAGGAGTTACCAGTTGAAGACAGATTTGGAAGCAGGAGTGGCATCCACTTCCTAAACAACATGCCTCTGGAAATTCTATGAACTTTGATAAATGTTGATAGAAAAGCTTCAGGCCTTTTGTTCACAGGGCTGCTAAGAGTCATATTTGACTCGAAGACAATGAACAACAGTAACCTCTTTCTTTAGATTTCTTAGAGTGAAAGAATCCACAAAAATACCTATGTAAAATTTTATAATAATATATGAAAATTTTTTGTGTTCATCTTATACATATTAAATATTATCATGCCTTATTTTAGACTGAGAAATAAAGTAATAATTCTTAAAATAGATACTTTATTTTTGCTTTTGGAAATGACAAAAAACATCATTATAGATGCATAAAGAATTTTACAGTTTTAACAAGGCAATTGAGAAATAAACACTTTAGTGAAGAATCCTCACTTAGTCATTTATCAATATCTGTGTTGTTTTGGAAGCAGGAGTGGCATCCACTACGAAACCCTATAAACCTGGAGAAAGGATTAAAGTCATGCAAGTGTCGTGTACTTTCATTCATAGGTTCCCTATGAGTTGCCTACGACTCGACGGCACTTAACAACATAGAGAGAGACCAGTTGGCCTAGTGAACCGAAAGTGATGCTACCAAGCCAAATGTGGGTGACTCTAATCCATGGCCCTAAGGCCTGTCTTTAATTTTTTTTTCGTGAAATATTCTTCTAGGTCCTATAGCCCTAGTATGTCCACTTGCCATACAGAGGTAACTTGTGGTTGTTGTGAAGCTGCACACTGTGACACTGATGTGTCAAATGTGATAATGGCTACCCATAGTGGACAGTGTTTGGTGGCACTCCCCAATTAAAACAAGCTTGGAAGCAGGAGTGGCATCCACTTCCATAAATAGCTTTCCTCCGGAAACCCTATGAACTTGGAGAAAGGATGAAAGTCACACAAATGTCGAAGACTTTTGTTCATAGGATTGCTATGAGTCGCCGACGACTCAAC
>NW_006399872.1:64145-65374 GCF_000299155.1 Elephantulus edwardii
CCACAATACTAGTAGGAGATTTTAGCACACCACTCTAAAAAAAAAAAGACAGGTTAACTTGAAAGAAAATCAATAAATATACTGTTGGTGCTGTTGTTATTTGCATCAAATCACTTTCAACTCCTATGTGACCCTGTGTTCAACAGTTCTGAACCCTGCTCTATCCTGTGCCAATCTTATTATTTCTTTTTTTCTATTAATGTCAATGAACATTTACAGAGATTTTGGATTTCCATTCATTCATTGTTGCACTTTTCTCCCCTCCCACCTCACCCCCACCCTCAGTTAGCTCTTCTCCTTGAAAAGCAAAAGAAAAAACTCCTTCATTGGTATATAATTCCCCTGCACCCCCCACCCACACCCTGAGTATACTCCACTCTACAACCCTCATTCTGAACTCTTATGATTATCGGAGTGCCCTAAAATATATTACTTTTAAACTGTTCTCTCCCCCATCGGCTTCAATGCAGTATACATAATTTATCCAGTTTTTCTCAGTCTTACCCCCACCTTGATGTCATAACCGACATCCAAGAAGATATATATGCACACCCATGTTTATCATGCTTTGTTCACAATAGCAAGGAGTTGGAAACAACCTAAGTGCCCATCAACAAATGAATGGATAGAGAAGCTCTTGTATATTCACACGATGGAATACTACGCTGCACTGAAAAACAAGGAACTTGTGCAATTTTATTCAAAATTGGTTACCCTGGAGGACATTATGATGAGTGGAATATCTCAGTCACAAAAAGACAAATGCTGGATGGTTCCACTGTTGTAAAATGAGGCCAATCTTCTTATTTCTGATGCACCTACTCCCATTACCCAAGTTGCTGTGTCAATCGATCTCATCCAGGGTCTTTTTTCCTCTCTTGCATTATCCCTCTCTCTACCTTTTCAAACATGATGTCTGTCTCCAAGGACTAGTTCCTCCTTTCTATACGCCCAAAGTATGTCAGTAAAAGCTTCAGAAGAAGCTCTTTCAAGGAGAAACCTGGTTTTATCCTCACTTGGATGAGCCTTTGTTTGTTCTTCTAGTAGTCCATGGTATATTCAATACTGTTCTCCAGCACCACAGCTCAAAGGCATTAATTCTCCTTCTATCATCCCTATTCATTGTTCAGCTTTCTAATACATAACAAGTAATTGCAAAGATCATGGCCTGGATCAGGCACACTTTAGTCTCCAGATTGGGTGCGGGGGGGATTGTGTACCAATGAGGG
>NW_006399872.1:65474-66889 GCF_000299155.1 Elephantulus edwardii
CTAGAGGTAAAAAGCTGCATTGTCAAGCTAAAAGCAAATGGGTCAAATTCACTAGTTGCTCCATGGGAGAGAGTTGGGCAATATCATTCTATGCACTCTGCTGCCTCTAAAAACCCCACTTCAGGGTTGGTTATGAGTTGGTTCCAACTCAACAGAACATTAATATCAGCATATCTACGTCTGCATCTATGACTATTTTATCTTTTGTTCTTAAGTGCAGTTGAGTGCTACTTATAGTGACACTATGAACAGCAGACCTGAACTCTGTTCTAACCTGTGCCATTTTTATCATCTCCAACACAATGCTGCAGTAACTGATCAAACCTATGTCATGACAGTCTTCCTTTCTTTAACTGACTCTCCATCTTTACAAGCCTGATACTCCTTTTCAATGAATAGACTCTCTTAGCAACATTCCCCCAAATACGTGACATGAAGTTTATCCATCCACAATACTAAGGAGCATGCAGGTTGCACATTTTTTAAGCTGGATCTGTCTGGTTTTTTATGTTGTTTGTTTGTTTTTATTTGGGTAGCTCATGGGATGATATTCAGTGATGTTCTCCAACACCACAACTCAAAGTCATCAATTCTCCTTCTGTCATTCATTGTCCAAATCTTAGACGCATAGTTGTTTTGTTGTTAGGTGTGCTGAGTCAATATGACCCTATGAACAACAGATCTGAACTCTTTATCCTATGTCATCTTCATTGCAACAGTCACTGTGTCAATCCATCTGATTGAGCGTTCCTCTCTTTCACGTTCCCAACCATTATGTCCTTCTCCAAGGAATGTTGTTATTGTTGTTGTTATGTGCCTTCGAGTTGCCTGTGACTCATAGTGACCCTATGTACAACAGCTCTGCAGCCTACCCTAGTGATCTAGTCCCACTGATTCCAACACACCTACTCCCATTGCTCCAGTTACTGTTATCAATTTCATCAGAAGTCTTCCTTGACTGCACTGCCCTTCTACCTTTCTAAGCATGATGTTCTTCTCCAAGGACCAGTCCCTCCTAACCATGTGCCCCAAGTATGTGAGACAGAACTTCAAAATCAAGGATTTTCATATTCAGGGATTTTAAAGCTCTATCTCTCCTAGGAATAGCCTCTCCTAACAACTTGTCCAAAGTCTGTGAGATGAAACTTTATCAACTTTGCCTCCATTTGGGCTGTACTTTGTCCAAGACATATTTGTTTGATATTTTGACAGGCCATGGGATGTTCAGTACTCTTCTCCAACACCACAGCTCAAGGGTATCAATTCTTCTGGAACCCTTATTCATTGGCCAGCTCTCAGAAGCACAGTTTGTGACTGAAAAGACCGTGGTCTGAACTAGGCGCTACTTAATCCTCATGACATCACATCTCTTCAATAATTTAGAGAGGCCCTCAAGTGTAGACTTTCCCAGTGCA
>NW_006399872.1:66989-67530 GCF_000299155.1 Elephantulus edwardii
CAATTACCCAACTCAACCTCTTGGACATATTCAGAGTTCTTCACCCAACAAAAGCTCTATTTACTTTCTTCTCAAGTGCACATGGTACATTCTCCAGAACTGATCATATTTTAGGACACAAAGAAAGACTCAACAAATTAAAGAACATTGCAATAATACAAATTATTTTCTCAGACAACAATGATATACAAACCTAGAAATTAACAAAAGATAATAAAATGATAAAAACATACTAAGTGGAATTTAAATAGGACACTTCTTGAGAACAGTTCATTTATAGAGGAAATAAAAAAATGAAATAGAAAAATGTCTTTAAATGAATAAAAATGTAAGTAAAATCTATCAAACTTTCTGGGATACAGGTATGCAGTCCTCAGAAGGCAATTCATAGCAATAGACCAATACATATAAAAAGAAGAAAGGAGCAAAATAAATTACTTAACACCTCCAGAAAATAGAAAAGGAACAATAAGCTAATCCCACACACTCTAAAAGAAAGGAACGAAAATAAGTGGGAGAAAAACCATTGAAACCATCAACA
>NW_006399872.1:75995-77151 GCF_000299155.1 Elephantulus edwardii
ACTTTGGGCATGTTGCAAGTAGAGATCAGTCCTTGGAGAGTGACATCATGTCTGAGAGAGTGGAAGAGCACAGGAGAGAAAGATCCTCGATGAGATGGAATGATTTGGTGATTGGGGCAATGAGAGTGGGTGTATCAGAGACAATGAGGTTGGCACAGGATAGAGCCGGGTTTAGGACTTGGTATGAATCACAAGTGACTCGATGGCACATAACAGAAACAACAACATGATATTTCCTATCCATCTAGTGGTGAGATTTTTTTTTTCTTGCCGTTGAGACGCAATCCATATTGAAGGCTATGTTCTTTGATTTTCTGCTGCAAGTGCCTCAAATCCTCCACACTTCCAGCAAGTAAGTTTATGTCATCTGCTTAAGGCAAGTTACTTATGAATCTTCCTCTGATCCTGACATCACATTCCAGTTTATAATTTGCTAAGAAAATTATTACAGAAGCTCTACTTTATGAAGAGGAATGTGTCAGGTTCATAGTAAGTGATTGAAAAGTCCAAGGTTTGAATTAGGTGCACCCTACTCTTCATACTAACCTTATTGCCCCTCAGTAAGGCAGAGACTTTGAAAAGGTACCTAACTGCATACGTTTCCAATGCAATTTATTTCCTCATATCAAGACTGCTGGTACAAAGGATGTTAATAATGAATCCAAGAAAGATGAAATCATTGAAAATTTCTGTCTTGTCTTCAACTATCATGAGGTTACTTCTAGATCCAATGTGAGAATTTTTGTCTTCTGGATGTTAAGATGCAATCCAAATTGAAGGTTGTATTCTTTGATCTCTGTAACAAGCGCTTCAAGACTTCCTTACTTTCAGCAAGAAGGTTGTATGATCTGAACAGTGTAAACTGATTTTGAATCTTCCTCTCATCCTGATGCTATATTCTTTTTCATAGAGTTCACCTTCATCAATGATTTCTTGAGCACACAGAATGAATAGATATGGAGAAAGGGCATAGTCCGGATATACACCTTGCATGATTTTAAATAATTTAGAGTTCTCTTGCTCTGTTCAGACAACTGCTTCTTGGTATAGGTATTGGTTTCTTATGAAATAACTGTTCTAGGATTCCCATTCTTCTTAATATTAACCATAGTTGGTTATGATTCACACAGTTAAATACCTTCACATAGTCAATAAA
>NW_006399872.1:77986-79324 GCF_000299155.1 Elephantulus edwardii
TGATGTTGAACTTCAATCCATGTTAAAGGCTTCAGTCCTTGATCATCTGCAACAAATGTCTCAGGTCCTCCTCAGTTTCAGCAAGCAAGGTTGTGAGGATATTAATAGTATTGTCCTATAATTTCAACATTCTGTTTGATCAGCTTTATAGAGAATGGGGACAGATTTTCATCTCTTCCAGTCAGTTGGCCAGTCAACTGCCCTCTAAATTTCCTAGCATAGACTGATGAATATGTATCTGTAAATTGTCAATTAGCATTTCATTGATTCCTGAGGCTTTATTGCCAACACCTTGAATGCTGCTTGAAATTCTTGTTTCAATACAGTTGTCTCTTGTTCATAAGGTTATTGTTATTGTTGTTGTGTGTGCCTCTCAGTCTAATATAATTCATAACTGACCCTCCAGTGGGTTTTCATAGGCATGATATCACATAGAAGGAGACTGCGGATACTTCTCCCATGGAGCAGCTGGTGGCTTTGAACTACGTGCCTTACGAATTGCAGTGCAGCTTCTTATGACTTTTAGAAACTTTTCTATGTCAACTAATTCCTGCTAGTACAATGATTCTGTGTATTGTTTCCATTGTTTTGGGATGTTTCCTGGATAATTTAAGATTTTGCCCTTAGCATCTCTCAGTAGTGTAACTTGAGATTTGAATTATTCTCTTTTTATTTTCCAACTCCAGCTCTTTACACATTTCATTTTAATACTTTGCTTTGTCTTACGTAAGTGCCCTTGACACGTTCTGTTCATTTCTTTTATTTCAATTTTTACCACATTTATTTTAGGTTTTTGGTACTCTAGTGCAATTTTCATAGTCTCTTATGACATCTATTTGTCTATCTATATCTATATATACATCTATAAGTATATATGTATATTCTTGGAGCTCTGGTGGCTTAGTGATAAGAAGTCGCACCGTCAAGCCAAAGGCACATGGTTCAAATCTGCCTGCTGCTGTAAGGGAGAAAGATTAGCACTCTCCTTCCATGCAATTGACTACTTTGAAATACGGTCAGCTATGCGTTAATTCCAAATTAAAGGTACATAGCAATAACATATCTATGTCTGTCTCTATATATTTTTTATATATTTATTTCTCTGTGTTTTTTTTTTCTCTCTGTGTTGTTTTGTACCATCGAGTTGAAGCCAACTTCTAGCTGACTTTCCAGTGGATTTTCAGAGACAGTTAAATGACTGGGAGGAGAATGCCAATCCTTCTCCTATGGAGCAGCTGGTGGCCTCGAACCATGTGTCTTCAGAATTACAGCACAGCTTCTTGCCATTGGGCCACCATAGTTCCAGTTATCTTTCTCTATATTTACATAAATGTTGTT
>NW_006399872.1:79999-92872 GCF_000299155.1 Elephantulus edwardii
TTTTTTTAAATTTTATACTGGTTTACTTGGAAGCAGCAGTGACATCCACTTCCTAAATAACATGCCCCTGGAAACTCTATGAACTTTGATAAATGTTGATAGTCGTAGACAGGCTTTAGGCTTTTTGTCCATAGTGTTGTTATGAGTCATGCCCAACTCTAAGGCAATCAACAACAATAACAACAACAAACTGGATTACTTACAAAGTCCATATACATTGGTTTCACACTGGATCTTTCCCATTTCCTTTATCCATCACTTCCTTTAGTGTGTGACCCTATTATTATCCCCCTGCCCATCCTCACCTCTCTGCTCCTACATACTCCCCTTGGATCCTCACACTTGTTTTACCAGTTTTCTATTTCTATAATAAAGGTCTTATGCAGTATTTGTCTTTATGGTACTGAATTAGTTCACTCATCATAATGCTCTCCAGTCCCTCACAAGTTAGGTAGTGATTTTCAAAATCATTGCTCATGCACGCTGCATCCAGTAAATGTACCCTAATTTCTCAATACATTTGATTGTGTTTAGACATTTGAGCTGTTTTCATGGTTTGGTGATGATGAATAATGCTGCTATGAACATTGGTGCACAAATCTCCATTTGTGCTACAGTTCTTATTTTCTTGGGACACTAGGGATATTATAGCCAATGTCAGATGGATCTTGGCTAAAAGTAGAGAGTACCAGAGGAATGTCTATCTGTGTTTCATTGATTATGCAAAGGCTTTTGACTGTGTGGATCGCAGCAAACTTTGGCTGACTCTGAGAAGAAAGGGAATCCGAGAACATTTAATTGTGCTTATGTAAAACCTATACTTAGACCAGAAAGAAGTCATCAGAACAGCGCAAGAAAATACTGTATGGTTCAAAATTGGTAAGGGTGTGCATCAAGAATATGTCCTACCTCCATATCATTTTAATCTATATGCAGAACAGATTATCTGGGAGGATGGGTTCTATGAGGGCAAGTGTGGCATCAGGATTGGAGGAAGACTCATCAACAACCTGCAATATACAAACAACACAACCCTGCTTCCAAAAACTGAAGAGGACCAGAAGCGTATGTTGCAGAAGTTCGAGGACTGCAGCTTTCTCTACGTAGTGAAGCGCAACATAAAAAAGCAAAACAAAACAAAGATTCTCACCACTGGGCCAATTGGCAGCATCATGATAGATGGGTAAAGGGATTGAGATTGTTGACAGCATCAGTTTGCTTGGCTCAACTGTCCACATTCTTGGTACCAGCAGTCAGAAAATTAAAAGATGAAATGCATTGGGAAAGTTTGCTGTCAGAGATCTCTCCAAGGTACCGAGGAGCGAGCAACGATGTCAGTCTGGAGACTAAGGTGCACCTGATACAGGCCATAGTCTTTGTCATTGCTTGTTATGCATCAGAGAGTTGGACAATGACTAGGGATGATAGAAGGAGAGTTGATGCCTTTGAGCTGTGGTGCTGAAGAAGAGTATTGAATGTACCATGGGCTGCTAGGAGAATAAACAAGTTGTCCTGGAGAGAGTGAAGCCAGGATGCTCCATGGAGGCAAGGATTCTGAAGCTTTGTCTGATATACTTTGGAAATGTTGCAAGGCAGGATTAGTCATTGGAGAGGGACGTCATGCTTTGGAAGGGGAGGGACAGCATAGGAGAGGAAGAACCTTGATGAGACAGATTGATTCAGTCACTGGGGCAATAGAGATAGGTGTGCTGGAGACAATAAGATTGGCAAGGGATAGAGCAGAGTTTAGGGCTGTTGTGCATGGTGTCTCTATAAGTTGCAGGTGACTCAACGGCACATAACAACAACAACAACAACAACAACATAACCCAAGCAGTGGAATAGCTGGGTCATATGGAATTTCCAGTGTCAGCTTTTTGAGGAAATGCCAAACGTCCTTCCAGAGTGGTTGTACCATTTTACAGTCCACAATAATATATCAGAGTTCCTATCTCACCACATCATCTTCAAAATTTATTACCTGCTGTCCTGTTAAACTTTGCCACTGTTACTGGAGTAAAATGGTATCTCACTGCGGTTTTGATTTGTGTCTCCATTATCAGTACTGATCTTGAACATTTGACCATTAGAATATCTTCCTCTGAAAATTCTTTCCATGTCTCTTGCCCATTCTGCAATTGTATTATCAGTCTTTCTTTTCTTTTTTTTTCAAGGAAGCCCTGTAGTATTCTGTAAATTTTAATATGAGACTCTTGTCTGAAATGATATTTTGAAACATTTTTCCCCCAGTCAATAGGCTTTCTTTTCACCATGTTGGCAAAAGGTTTTGATGCACACAGGGATTTAATCTTTAGAAGGTCCCATTCTTCAATTTGTATCCTCTCCAGATTGTACATTTCTGTTTTTGGTAGTCTCTTATACCATAGACTATACATGCCTTCTAAGACTGAATCTGGTTTACCTCTGATGAACTTTATGGTTTGAGGCTTTACTCTCAGGTCTCTGATCCACCCTGAATTGATGTTTGTGTATGGTGTGAGATGTGGATCCTGTTTCAGCTTTCTGCAGTCTAGTTTTGCCAGCATCATTTGTTGAACAGGTTGTCATTTCACTAATAGCTAGACTTTATTTCCTTGACAAATATCAGTTGAATGTAGATACATGGGTCCATTTCTGAGTTCCCAATTCTGTTTCATTGGTCTATATGCCTGTCGTTGTACCAGTACCATGTTGTTTTTGTTACTACCACTGTGTAGTAGGTTTTGAGGGCAGGGAGTATTATATCTCTCACTTCATTTTTGTTTTTCAGAAATGCTTTGCTTTTTTCAGGGTCTTGTTTCTCTCTAAATAAACTTCACAATTTCATTTTGGATCTCCTTGAAAAATAAACTTTCTACCTGTATTGAGATTGGGTTGGTCATATATGTACATATGTTTTACACAATCGTTCATTTACATTGTATTTCACTCATTTATAATGTGAGGTTTTCCCCTTACAATCATTTGCTAATAACTATGTTCATCAAAGAATGTAAGCTAGCTACATTATGCCTTGAGCCTCAATAGCCCTACTTCAAATAGCCAATTTCTGGTTTGCCAATCCCTATCAAACCAGTAGACTGAGGAAACAAGAATATCCCTTTTGCTGAAGAATCTTCTGTTCCACTTAGAAAATTTGAGCATCTGCACACACGAAATCCGGTCCTGAGCAAGTTATCAGTTTGCATCAATCAATCTTACTTCACGCTATGGATCACCCTCTGTTTATCTGGTTGGGTTCTGCTCATATCATCTCCAGCTGCCTGTTGCTATGTTGAAGGAGTCATCAGCCACAAACTCAGGAGTCTACACTTCACTCTGTGTTCCAGACTTGTTGGTTTCTTCCCCTAGCCCTAGCTTCCATATGAGACTAAGTTAACAAACCAGAGGTGCTCATGATTACCTGCTCCTTAAGCCAACAACTCTTTCCTGCTTATGCATACGTCAGTGCATGCTAAGGGAACAGCACTAAAAGAACCATTAGAAAATGTTTATAAAAGTAGAAGGATGATAACTAATAAGACTTGTATAAATATCCATAAGGGAAAGGGAAAGAGATAAGGGGACAGAAAAAGAAGAGAGTTGGAAATTACTAGAATATCAGAGTTTATTGCGCAGATTCGGGGAAGGAGGGGAAGGAATAGGAAAATTAAAATGGAGACTTGGAAAATCAGTTTAATATTCTCTTCTAAAAAATGTTTCCTAAATCTTCATAGGTCTTGGTGGCTCATTGGTTAAAATTCTCAATCACTAATTGAAAGGTCAGAGGTACTTACGTAAAAGACTATATAGCTGGTTTCAAGCACAAATAGATTGAGAAATTGTCATATGTTCACACGATAGGATAATACCTATACAGCATGTATGTAGAAGCAATGATTTAAACAAAATTACTGCATTACTTGGGAGGGTCTGAAGTGCATTATGTTAAGTGAACTAACTCATTAGGACAAATATTGTATAAAACCATTATTATAGAAATAGAAAGATAACTAGTGAAATAGGTATGAGGGTCCAAGGGGGGAAGTTAGGAGGAGAGGGATAAGGAGGGGCGGGGGGGGGTAATCATAGATTTGCACAATCTGATGGAGTGAGGGAGAGGTGGGTAAAGGAAATGGGAAAGATCTGGTATGAAAAACAATTTATACAAACTTTGTGAGCAAATCAGTATAAAATAAAAATTTATTTAAAAGGGAGGGAAGAATATAGCAGGCTGCTTCTATAAAGATTTCAACCTTGGGAACTCTATGAGGTAAGTTTGTTCTGTAAGGTCTCTCTAATAACGGATTTAAAAGCATATAATAGTACAATCTCTAGGTTCTTATGAGACCAGACTTGTGCTTTAATTTCCAGCTCCAACCCTTATCCTTTCTATCCATAGTTACTATTCAAGCTCCTATCATACATACTTGTAGTTTCCTAAATGATCTGTGTTCTCTCTTACCTCTAAGCGTTTATAATTACTATTCCTTCTGTTAAAACACCTCTTTCCTTTTTTTTTTTTCTTCTGTGGCTAGATATGAGTGTAGCATCCACATATTATCTAGTGTTCTCTCTGTGTTCCATTCAGGAGAGTGAATCAAAGAAATGATAACTAAGATAATTTATTCCAAAGTAGAAATAGTACCAAAAATATAAAGGGTTTATCAGCAAGAGTTACCTAATATCAAGGCTTGAATAAGATTAAAATGTCTTTTGTAGCATTTAGCCTAACTAAGGCTTGTACTGGATACACACTACCTAGTTCTCAGTCAGAAACAACATGAAAGTACTTTTAATAATTTCTCTAGATGATTGATAATGTGGAAGACCAAGTATATAATAATTTTCTGTGAAATTACTCTCTATGCATTTTATTAGGTACATCAGCAAAGAACTTACAGCTACCAGTCAAATCTGAAGACTAGTACTTTTGAAGTATTTACAAGTATTTAGAAAAATATAAGTATTAAAAAGTCGTCTTCTGAAGACTTTTCTCACTCTTTTTCATTTCACCGTTTAGGTTGAATGTCGTTTCTGTTGTTCATGTCAGCCAATATTTATCTCTAGGACAGCTCAATTGCCCTTAAATTCCTTATGTGTCTATTTATATATGTCTTGTGTTCTTCTAGGACAAAGACAGTAAATAATATTCCACTATATGTGTTGTTAGGTGCTATCACCTCAACAACTTGTACCAATTTTATGAACAACAGCTCTGAACCTTGCTCCAACCTACATCATTCTCAAAATCTCTACTCTGCTTAAGTTCATTGTTAAAGTCACTGTGTCAATTCATCTAGTTTGAGATTTTCTTCTCATTTTCTGATGACCCATCTTTCCCAACATGATGTCCCTTTAAGAGGACCAGCCCTTCTGATAACCTCCCCAAAGCATGTGAGACCACATTTCACCATCCTTTCCTCTAAAGAGCATGCTGGTTGCACTTACTCCAAGACAAACGTGTTTGTTTCTGTTGCAGTCCATGAGATAATCTATTTCTCTTCTCCAACACCCTAATTCAAAGGCACGAACAATTCTATTACTATCACATAACATTAAGAAATGCCTTCAAATTGATTCCAACACATAATGACCACAGATGTCAGAGTATAACCATGTTCCACAATGTCTGTAATATAGCACCCTCTGGGGGGAAAAATGGGGACATGGTAGAATACAAAAGATTTAAATAATGGCTACAGTATATTTATCCTTACACTGCTACAGAGAAAGTAAAACCAAACAAATAAAAGTTGAGGATAACACTTCCTTGGATGAAACTTTCTCAACTTACTTGGTTAAAACCCTGTGGTTAAATTCTTTATATCAGTTATTACATGGTAGTGCAATAGTCATAGTTACTATCTAATGGTTCCAAATCTCAAAAGAAGAAAGGTGTTTGTCATTAACTAAGATGTTATCTAGAAGTTTTTCATTGCTCTTGTTAGATGCCATCAAGACAATATTTTATTCATAGTAATCCTATAAGACAGAGTGAAACTATGTCACAGGATTTTCTACGCTATAATCTTCCTAAAATATCATTGGTATGTCTTTTTCCATAGATCCATTTGTGCATTCAAACCATCAACCTACCAGCTAACAGCAGAAGTCTTAATCATTACACCATGAATGTTTTACACAACACTGGAGAAAGTTTCTTCTATAAATTATTTTCTAAAACTTTGGTATAAGTAGGGTTAAATTTTGTCAAATGCTCTATTTCTATTACAACTATTTTCTATTATTGTCTTACTGAATTGACATTAAATTTGGTCAAGAAAATTTCATATGAAACAAAAAGCATTCCTGAGATAAACGCAATTGTATCATGGTATATATTCCTTGTTAAGCATTATTTGATTTGTGTTTAAAAATAATCTTATGCTTATTTCATTAGAATTATCCTAATATTGCTCGATAGATTCTAATGCATGCAAAAATTGAACAATGGCTATTGAAGAAAAATTCTCAGATTTGCTAGCAAGGAATATTTCATTCTGAATAATACTGTTGTTGTTGCTAAGTGCTTTGAGTTGCAGGTGACTCATGGCGACCCTATGAAGGAGAGTCCTCGACGCTTGGGTGTCTCTCATCCTCTCTCCAGGTTCTTAGGGTTTCCGGAAGCAAGGTATTACGGAAGTGGACGCCACTCCTCCTTCCAAGCTTGTTTTAATCGGGGAGCTCCACCCCACTCTCTGTCCACACTGGCTAACCAGCCATTAACACATTTGACACATCAGTGTCACAGTGTTCAGCATCACAACAACCACAAGTGACCGCGGTAGGGAAACTTGTACACCAGGGCTGTACGACCCAGAGGAATGTCTGAACTAAAACAATGAAAAACAGGCCCGAAGGCCGCAGATTAAAAGTCACCCACCTTCAGCTGGGTAGCATCGCCTTCCTGAACAGTATGAGCAAAGAATATTTATTGTATCATGGAATTTCAAAAGAACAAACAAATTTTTCTTGGCAGAGTACAATCAGAATATTCCTTAGAAGCAAAGATTGTAAGAATTTTCATATTTTGATCATTTTATCAGCCAGAACTTGAGAAGGAAAATATTAATTTGGTGAGCAAGGAAAAAATATGAGTTTGGTGAGCAAGAAGAAAAAGAAAAGGTCCTCAACAAGATATATTCACACAATGATTACAATAATAGACTTAAATATAGCAGAGGTTGTGAAGATGGCATACATTTGAACTCTTTTTATCATACGGAATTATTTTGGATGGCGTGAGTAAGAGTCAGAATGAATATGATGGCATGTAACAATAACATTATTATGGACTAAATTATTATTCCCCCCAAAAAGGTAAAATGTTTAATCCTACAAATATGAACTTTTTTGGATTTTATTTAGTTAGTTAACCAGGTCATATCGAAGTAGTGGTTGTTGTGTGCTGTCATGTCAGAACCAACCTGTACCTGGCCCTCCAGTGGGTTTTATGAGACAGTAAATCACACAAGAAGAGAATGACCATCCTTCTCCAGCAGAGTAGCTTGTGGATTCAAACTGTGTGCCTTTGTGATTGTAGTACAGCTTCATACCACTAGACATTCCTTACTTCTGAATACCAGAATAGAATGGATCCAAAGTCTGATCTGTTAAGTGTTTTACAAAAAGAACATAAAAGAGACAAACATCCAGGGAAATATAGAGAACAAATGATGACTCTTCCATAAGCAAAGGAAAATCAACAATTGCTGACAGAAAAAAAGTGATTTATCTGGCTGACACATCGATTTGGAATTTTAACCTCCAGATATTTAAGGGGGAAAATTATGTTCTTTAAATCCAACCATAGTGCTATTTGTTTATGGTCACTATCAAACCAAGTAATTGTAGAACTTCTCTGTTCATCTCTCTTGTATTGGAATTTCTTGCTTTGGTTTCTTTGCATTCCAATTCAAGTTGCAGAGTCTCTTTTGACATTTATTTTGGTATTTTACCCCTTCATTTTCTTTTAATGCTTTCTTCCTGGATGATATCCTTGATGTCATTCTACAATTTGGTCAAAAGTATTCAATATATTAACTATATTCTTAAAATATTTTTAAATTCAATTGTGATAGACTCAGGATCATATTTTGGTTCTTAGGAACTTGATTTATCTTTTTTTTTCTAGCTCCAATTTGAACTTGCATAGGAGTAGTCAAGACCAATTTATTCTTGGGGCTTATTTCTTATAAATAACAAATATGAATTGCTTAACTTCCTTTTTTTAAACATAAAAGGTGAATGGACTTTAGTGAAATCAGAGCAATAATTTTCAACTTTGGATGTCTGTTTCAATGATTTGGGACACAGATAAAACTGAACATGCCAATTTTACTCTCAAATATTAGACTTATGATTTGTTTTTTCTTTGTATTTTCTTTAATTTTGAACTCTAGATTTTCTTGTAATAGTCATAGTAGATGACTAATGATTTTCAATTCTTAATTCTAAAATTTAATTGGCCAAAATTAGGATAGAATATATTAATTAAAATAAATTATTTACATGTATATATGAAGCATAGATTAATTTATAGTCCTTCCACACTTACCCATAAGCACACATAAATACCATTTGCAATTGTTTGATGGATACGTGCATAATCCCAAGTGATTGCTTTTCACATTGCCATAAGTTTTGAGCTGTCCATATAAAATTGCTTTTTTTGAAACTGATATTAGTTGTGAAGAAAATTACACTCACATGTTTAAAAATTTGTTAAGTATTCTGTACAAAATCTACACATGGGTTTGTTCCCAGAAGTTCTCCACAAAGAATACTTTTATTTTGTACCTTTTTGTATTTTGCGACAAAATGAAAAATTAACAGGATGTAGCTCTCTAGGTTTTGTTAAAATAGTTACTGAAAAATTGAGCAGTTGTTGGATATAAATGCATTCACAAACATTGCTTATGTGAGGATTATTTGTAGCTTGTGAGAATGTATTTATGTTGGCTTTAGTGAGACAATTCAGTTTCACCTTTGCAGGTCAGCACATTGAGTTTGAATCTTATCCCAAAAATGCACTATAGCAACTTGGAATCTGATGTCATTTTTTTATCTGGCAATAAGAGGGAAAACAAGTTTTTATCCACACAGAGAGTCACAGCAGTCATAAGTTACCTCCAAAATAATACTGTTCTTCTTTTGGTATTCTCTACTGACTGTACCCAAATCACAGGAAGCACAATTTCCCTACTGAAAAGATTCTGAAATATGCTTGTAGCACTTATGAAAGAAGAATTGATACCAATAGACTACACTAATTGGCACCTTAACACAGTAGTGTCAATACTGAGATAGTGAGATCAAATTGATCACATAAAAGAATTATGACAATTGACAAGTTCCATTGTGTGGGCATTAAACTTAGAATTACTGTGGATGCCACACTCAGAAAAATACAGATAAACCAAATAAGTAGCCACAAAGAAAGAAAGGGCGATAAGATTATATTTTTAGACGTTATTTACTTTCTAGAGGGAAACACACACTCTGTGTGTGTGTGTGTGTGTGTGTGTGTGTGTGTGTGTGCTTTCTATATATTTAGGGAAAGGAGCTACCATGCAGCAGAAGATATGATTCACATGTGAGCTTCAATTAAGACTATCAAAGAGCACCAAGGGAACAAGATACAGTGGTAAGAAGGTAATTAGAACTTAGTCTTCACATTCTAATTGCCAAAGCTTTATCAGCAGCAGATGGTAGTTAGCATGGATTTTTTGGGAATAGCCACCTTTTTGACATTATCTCTAATTAAAAAGGCTTTCTCAGCTATCAGAACAAACTTTGAAATCATTGTATTTTTCCCAGGTCAATATTAACTCAGAAGGTGTAATGGAGTATGTTTCCCTTCTGTCTCTCATTTACTCTAGCTGCTTCCATCTGTTCTAAGGTGAAAAGATTAACTTTTTAATGATTCACTTTCAGGCTGCACTCAGGGGCCCCTCAATGACTCATGAGTGTTACTTATTATTGGATACATTTTGGGGAGAAGAACACTAATGACACTATTAAGACATGTCTGGGAAATGGCAAATCAGTCTCTCATATGCCAGAGCACCATCAGGTCATATCAAGGGAATTTGATGTAAAAGAATAATGAAACAAAACACTTTATTCTTCAGCTTGAGTACAGAACTATTTCAGGGAGAAGGAAGCCATTACAGACTAAGACCAGTGCAGAATGGTTGAAACATTTGCTTCTTGTTGTTAGTTGCTGTCAAGTCAGTTCTGACTTGTAATGACCCTGTGTACAAAAGAACAGAACAATGTCCAGTCCCAAACCAGCCACTATGTTTATCCATATCATTGAGTGTCTTCCTATTTCCACTAATTCTTTAGATCTTCTCTGGACTGATGCCTCCTGATAACATATTCAAACTGTAAGAGAAAAAATTCAACCATCCTTACTTCTGAAGAGCATTATGGCAGTGTTTCTTCCAAGATCAATATGCTCATTCTTCTATCAATCTACAGGATGTTCAATATTTCTCATCAACACCCTAATTCAAAGGCATAAATTTTTCATCACTTCTTTATTTATTATCCAGTATGCAGATGCTATATAATTGGCAATAACACGATTTGGGTCAGGCACACCTTAGTCTTTGCATTTTAACCCTTTAATGCTTTATTTCCTGCTTCGCTAGTCACTTACTTGGCAGACTAACTCTGCCTAGAGAGTCCCCTTTGCTAAATTCCTTTAAATGCTTATGTGATAAATAGCCCTGATAAATTTGTCTTGTATACTTAAGAGATTCCTTAACATTAACATTAACTTAAGAGATCACTTCTTTGTAAAAACATTGGTGGTTACTCTATGACAGTAATTCCCAAAATACAGTCTTTAAAAACTTACATCAGTGTGATCTGGGAAGTTATTAGAAATGTAAATAATCATGTTATTTCACCAGATCTAATGAATTAGAATCTACCAAACTTGGAGGTAGGTTTCATATTCTAGTAGCACAATTTTCAGGTGTTTTTTAACTAAACTAATTCTGAAGTGATGATTAAAGGGATAGGCATTAATTGATATAAAATATCACATTAAAATACCATATAATATCATATTATAACCTCTTAATATCATATTGAAGCCCTTAATTCCAACTTCTGTCAACCTTCCATCAGGTTTCCAAGATTGTGAATTTTAATTGGAGGAGAGTCCCATATTTCTCTTGTGAAGGGCAGGTGACTTCAAGCTGTTATGGATAATTGTGACAGTGATACTTTTAAAACTGTCATATTAACTGTCAGTTAATTATTATGCGAAATAAGTGTTATCATTGCATCACCCCCATTGTGTAGGACAGAAATTACAGGATTATTGGCAAGATTAACTTTGTCAAAATGTTGTTATTGCTGTTGTTGTTGTTATGTGCCATCAAGTCACTTGTGACTCATAGGGATCTTAAGTACAATAGCCCTAAACTTTGCTCTATCCCTGGCCAACCTTATTGTCTCTGATGTACCTATCTCCGTTACCCCAGTTACGGAATCAATCCATCTCATCGAGGGTCTTTGTCTCCTGCATTGTACCTCCACCCTCCCAAGCATAACATCCCTCTCCAAGGACTGTTCCTGCTTTGCAACATGTCCAAAGTATGTCAGAGTTTCAGAACCCTTGCCTCCAAGGACCAGACTGGCTTCACTCTCTCCAGGACAAACGTGTTTGTTCTCCTAGCAGTCCATGGTATTTTCAATACTCTTCTCCAGCACCAAAACTCAAAAGCATAAATTCTCCCTCTATCATCCTTAGTCATTGTCCAGTTCTCTGATGTATAGCAAGTAATGGCAAAGACTATGGCCTGTATCAGGTGCACCTTAGTTTCCAGACTGACATCATTGCTCCTCAGTACCTTGGAGAGGTCTCTGACAGCAGACTTTCCCAATGCAATTCGTCTTTTAATTTCCTGGTTGCTGGTGCCAAGAGTGTTGATTGTAAACACAAGCAAACTGAAGCTGTCAACAATCTCAATCTCTTCACCATCTATCATGATGCTACCAATCGGCCCAGTGGTGAGAATCTTCGTTGTCTTTTTTTGTTTTGTTTTTTAATGTTGAGCTTCAATCCATATTGAAGGCTGCAGTCCTTGAATCCTCTGCAGCAAGAACTTCAAGTCCTCCTCAGTTTCAGCAAACAGGGTTGTGTCATCCGCCACACTTCTCCTCATAGAGCCCAGCCTCCTAGATAATCTGTTCTGCATGTAGATTGAAAATATATGGAGATAGGACACATCCTTGATGCACACACCCTTCCCAATTTTGAACCATGCCATGTTTTCTTGCTCTCTTCTGATGACTGCCTCCTGGTCCAAGTATAAGTTTTACATAAGCACAATCAAGTGTTCTGGGATTTCCATTTTTCTCAAAGTCAGCCACAGTTTTTTGTGATCCACACAGTCAAATGCCTTTGCATAATCAATGAAACACAGGTAAACATTCCTCTGGTACTCTGTGCTTTTAGTCAAGATTCGTCTCACATTAGCTATAATAGCCCTAGTGCTACAGCCTAAATACAGCCTGCACTTCAGGCAGTTCTCTATTGTTGTGGTGTGCCAGGCATTTTTTAATGATCTTCGGCAGAATCTTACTTGCATGTGATATCAATGATATACTTTGGTAATTGGTAGCATGTTAACGTGATAGATTTAGTAAACTAGTTTTCTTTTTTTTTTTATGCTGATGAAGTTTATTTTAATTGTTTCCAATAAGAGTTGATCAAATGTGTGCTCAGCTCATGACAACCTTAGGTATCCAGCCAAGTCCTATGCAATCCTCAGTTATTGCTCTGTTTAGTTCATTATTACAGCTTTTGTTTCTATCCATCTTGCTGGAGATCTCCCTTTTTGCTAACGCTTTACATTACCCCTCATGATG
>NW_006399872.1:94237-96488 GCF_000299155.1 Elephantulus edwardii
AACCTGTGTTATGCAGATGACACAACCTTACTTGCTGAAAGTGAGGAGGATTTGAAACACTTATTGCAGAAGATCAATGAATACAGCCTTCAATATGGATTGCATCTTAATGTCAAGAAAATAAAAATTCTTACAGGTAGACTTAACATCATGATGGATGGAGAAAAGACTGAAACTGTCAACAACTGCATCTTGCTTGAATCCAAAAGTAACATCCTTAATACCAGAAGTCTGGAAATAAGGAGACTGATTGCACTGGGAAAGTCTGCAATTAGAGACTTATCCAAATTAGTGACATGTAATGATGTCATTTTGAAGACTAAGGTGCATCTGATTCAGGCCATGGTCTTCTGATTACTTGCTAAGCATCTAAGAGCTTGACAATGAGTAAAGATGATAGAAAAAGAATTGACACCTTTGAACTGTGGTGTTGGAGAAGAGCACTAACCATCTCACAGACAGCCAAGAGAGAAAACAGATTTCTAATAACTAAGCAAAGATGCTACTTTAATAACTGAAATGTACTTGATGAAAGCTCTTAAGGTAGCATTTTCAACTGCTTCATAGCATGTCAGAGTTGTCCAATAAATAATGAAGATTAAAAAATTGATGTTTATGAATTGTAATATTGACAAAGAATACTCACTATACCGAACCACCAAAGGATACGTATCTGAAAAGGTGATGCCAGATTGCTCCTTGGAGGCAAGGATGGTAAAGCTTCATTTCACATACTTTGCATGTGTTGCTAAGACAGGATATTCCTCAGAGAAGAACATCATAATTGGAAAGTAACAGGACATTGAAGGAGAGGAAGAGCCTCAATTAAGTGGATTAACACAGTGACTGAAATAATAGTCTCGAGTGTGTCAGAGACTGTGATGTTGACACAGGATAGAACAGGGTTCAGATCTGTTGTTTTTAGGCTTGTTATGAGTTATACTCAATGGCACCTAACAACAGCAACAACATCAAAGGAACAGATTTATCTTGGACGAGGTGCAGCAAGAATTCTCCTTAGTGGCAAATGTGGTGAGATTTTTGTCTCACATACCTCGTCTTTCATACTTTTTCCAGGGAAAGATATGATTCCTCACTGTCTGTCAAGGAGAAAAGAATATTATCAATGAGCAGGATTGACACAGAAGTTTCAACAACAAGTCCAAGGACAGCAGTGATTGTGAAGATGGTACAGAACAGAGCCGTGCGTGATTATAATATACATAAGATTACTATGAGTCAGAACTCGTTTAATGGTGCCTAACACTATCAACCACATTTTGTCTGACTAGCCCAAACTCTTAACCACTGAAGAATACTCAAAATAAAGAATTTCTCTAATTATATACTTATATATACTCTATAACTATGACCAGTTGGAAGCAGAAGTAGCATCCACTTCCTAAACAACGTGCCTCTGAAAAAATCTATGAACTTTGAAAATGACAGTTATCGAATGGCTTCAGGTCTTTTGATCACAGTGTTGCTATGAGTCATGCTGCACTCTTCAGCAATCAACAACATGAAAGTTGCAGCATTATGAAAAAGTACATTATAGGACTATGGAAAAGTCAATAATAGAGTACAAATGTAAAAGGCTACAAAAAGGATTTTTGTTTATTTTTAGGACAAAACTCTGAGAATTATTACTTGATCCATAAGAATCTGTGCTGCAATCCTGAAGGCACAGAGTTCTAATCCATTGGCTGCTCCATAGGAGAATGGACAATTTCCTCTCATGTAATTTACTGACTTAAAAACCCAGTGGAGGATCAGTTATAAGTCTGTTGTAACTTTGTGGCACACAACAACAACTGAGAAAAAATAAACTCCCTTCTAGAAAGAAAACCTCCTATCTTGTTAGCCCTGGTTGTGTTGTGCATCATATGTTAGATAGCCTGATAACAAGAAGGTCAGTGATACAAATCAACCAACCACTCTATATTACAAAGGTGAGCAGTCTCCTTCCATAAATATTTACAATATAGAATAT
This sequence comes from Elephantulus edwardii, assembly GCF_000299155.1. Taxonomy (NCBI): domain Eukaryota; kingdom Metazoa; phylum Chordata; class Mammalia; order Macroscelidea; family Macroscelididae; genus Elephantulus; species Elephantulus edwardii. The sequence continues at coordinate 96,231 of NW_006399872.1, forward strand.
CTGATAGAAAGTTTCTGTAAGATAGATTGCACTCAGTGGAAGAAGGTTTGGTTCTTCTGTATGTTGTGTTGTTCTTATGTGCTGTCGAGTCACTTGCGACTCATAGCGACCCTATGTACAACAACCCTAAACTCTGCCTTGTCCTGTGACAATCGCACCATCTCCGATACACCTATCCCAATTACCCCAGTCACTGAATCAATCCACCTCATAGAGGGCCTTCCCCTCCTGCACTGTCCCTCCACTGTACCAAGCATG
>NW_006399872.1:97893-115683 GCF_000299155.1 Elephantulus edwardii
CGCTATGAGTCGGAAACGACTCGACGGCACTTAACAACAACAACAACACAATAATAATAATAAGGGTGACTAGAATGTAAAAGTTGGGAACAAAGAAGAAGGATCACTAGTCAGAAAACATGCATGGACTTGGCAACAGAAATGAAGCTGAAGATAGAGTGATGTAATTTGCAATTCAATGACTTATTACTTGAAAGCACCTTTTATAAGAAACACAAATGACAACTATGCACATGGACCTCACATGATGGTCCACACAAGAATCAAACTGATGACATCTGGAAAGAGAAGCTGTGGATTGTGGAACATACCGTAACTACTCACATGCAAGTTCAAGCTGAGGCTAAAGGAAACTGAAAAAAAAAAAAATCCACAAGAACCAAAATTCGACCTTGAGTCTATCCTACTTGAATTTAAAAACCATCTCAGCAACACGTTTGAAGCCTTGAGCACTATTGAAAAAGAACAGATAAGCTGTGGGATAATATTAAGAACATTATAATGGAGAATGCAAAAGGTCATTGAAAAGGAAGAAAAGATAGAGATGGATGTCAGAAGAAAATCTAATTGCAGTGAAGTCTGTTGCAGTATAATCTACTGCAATAGAATGTATTATAGTAGAATGCTGAGAAGTCAAAACAAGAGGGGTAGTAATTAGAAAGTAAAAGAGATGAACAGAAGATTTCAAAGGGCAACTTAGGAAGATAAAGCGAATTATTGTAATGAAATGTGCAAAAGTCTGGAGTCAGAAAATCAGAAAGGATGAACTTCCTCAGCATTGTTTATGCTGAAGAAAGACAAGCACAATTTCATTCCTAGAGTGGCAATACTTAAAGATCCTATAGGCAGAATTTTGAATGATCCAGGAACTATCAAAAGAAGATAGAAGGAGAACAGAGTCACTGACCAAAAAGAAATGGCTGACACAGAAGAATGTCATGAAACAAGGTATGATCAGGAGGCAATGATATAGAAAGAAGAAATTCCATCTTCTCTGAAAGAATTGGCTAAAAAAAAATAAAAAAACCCTGGAATTTATGGAATAACAATTGACATATTTTGACAAACAGATGAAACCCTGGACATGCTCAGCAGAAGTAATCTGAAGGAAAGCTACCTGGCCAACTGACTGGAAGAGGTCAATATTTATTCCCATTAAAAAAGAAAGAAAAAAAAAAGATGTGGAAATTATTGAACAATTTCACTAATATCACACTCAAGAAAAATCCTGCTGAAGATTATCCAAAAATGATTGTAACAGTTCATCAACAGAAAACTACTAGACATACAAGCTTGATTTAGAAGAGGTTGAGACACTAGGGACATCATAGCCAATACCAGAAGGATCTTGGCTGAGAGTAAAGCACATCAGAAAAGTGTCTATATGTGTTTAATTGAAAATGCAAAGGCATTTGACTGTGTGGATCACAAAAAATTGTGGTTAAACTTGAGAAGAATGGGAATTCCAGAACACCTGATTGTGCTCATTCATAACCTATTCTTGGACCAGCATGCAATCATCAGAACAGAGCAGGGAAACACTGCATGGTTCAAAATCAGGAAAGGAGTTCATCCAGGATGCATCTTGTCTCCATACTTTTTAAATCTTTACATGTAACAGATCACTCAAGAGGCTGGACTTTAAAGCTCATACTTCTAGAAGGAGTATGGCATCAAATTTGGAGGAAGACTCATCAACAACCTGCGTTAAGCAGATGACACAACCTTGCTTGCTAAAACTAAGGAGGACATGAAGCGTTTACTGCAGAAGGCCAGAGTGCAGTCTTCAATAGAAACTGAAGCTCAAACTCAAGAAGACAAAAATGCTCAACCTGAGCCAATTGGCAGCACCATGATAGTTGGAGACGAGTTTGAGATCATTAAAAATTTCAGCCTTCTTGGTTCTATAATCAACACTCTTGGCACCGGTAGTCATGAAATCAAAAGATGAACTGCATTGGGGGAATTTGCTGTCAGGGAGCTTCCCTGCATGCTAAAGATCAACCATGTCATCCTGGATACTTGGATGCACTTTATCCAGGCCATGGTCTTCACAATTTCTTGCTACGCATCAAAGAGCTGAATAATGACTAAGGATGACAGAAGAATTGATGCCTTTGGTCTGTGGTGCTGGAAAAGAGTGTTGAACATTCCATAGACACTGCCAAACAGGACAAACAGGTTTATCCTGGAGATAGTGAAGCCAAATTATTCCTTAAAGGCAATGATTTTGAAGCTCTGTATCAAATACTTTTGACATGTTATCCAAAAGGATTAGTCCTTGGAGAAAGATTTGGAAGGGTGAAGGGACAGTGTAAGAAGGGAAGACTCTGGATGTGATGAATTGACATAGTAATTGGCATAATGAGGTTAGATGTGTTGGAGAAGATGAGACTGGCTCAGGATAAGGAAGAGTTAAGAAGTAATATGCATTGGATTGCTATGAGCCACAGGTGATTCAACTGCATGTAAAAACATCAACTACAGTCTCTTGAGACTAGCCTCATTTAGGGACTTGATGTATTAGTTGAGGTTTGGAAGGAAGGGATAGCCTGCCTTTTTCCAGAAGAGACTTCTTCAACTTGATGTATTTATTTTTTCTTTTTCTTGCCTTCCCTTCCTATTTCCTCTGAGAAACCTTGCTCTTAGTACTGTCCTATGGAAATGGGAGTGAAAGAGAAAGAAAGACAGAAATACCTATCAGATAGCAGTTTTTAAATTACAGTCCTTTCCAACACTACTCCTAACATTTCTTAACTTCCTTGAACATGTTGACCATGACATTTTTCTTTGATCACACCACATAAATACTCTTAACAAACATCTTTAAGCAAATAATTCCTTGCACAAGCTATAGTCTTGACCCTTTCTCCTTTTGGGTAACAAACATTTTTAATTGGACAACATTTTATATATCAAGAGGAATCAGTTCCTGAAAAAAACATTTACTTAATAAGGAAGTCAGTCTCCAACACTAAAACACAAAAATACTAATTCTTTTTTTATCATCCTTAGTCATTCTTCAACTTCGAAACATGTAGCAAGTGATTAACACTAGTTTACTAGGTTTCAGAAAGAAACATCTTCTCTTCATCTGTTTGAGTTCTGGTCAATGCATCCTCAACCATCCATGGCTAGGTCTAAATAGGCATCAGCTGCTCACTCATCTTCCTGTTTCAGACTTTCTGGTCTCCTTATTCATTCCCACATGAGTCAAATCAACACATCAGGGATTATCAGGACTCCCTGCTCCACACTAGTAATCCTTAATTTACCTATTCATCATGCTAGGTGGATGGTGCTAAAGGAACAGGTCCAAACTCAACCTGTCTCTTTTATTGCATACCCCCATTTCTTTTTTTTTATTTTAAAAGCACTAAGTTTTACATTTTTTAAATAATTTTAATGAACATTTACAGAGATTTTGGATTTCCATTCATTCATTGCTACACTTCTCTCCCTGCCCAGCCCTCCCCCCACTCCATCCCCAGTTCGCTACTCTCTTTCAAAAGTAAAAGAAACACTCCCTCCCTGGTACACAATCCCCCCGCACCCCTCCCACCACCCCAAGTACATTCCACTATGCAACCTTAATTGTGGACTCTTGTTATAACCATAATACCCTATCATACATCACTTTTAACATATTCACTCCCTCATCTGTTTCAGTGCAGTATACACAATTTATCCAGTTTTTCTTAGTCTTACCCCAACCCTGATATCAGTCCCATTTTAGAGCAGTGGCACCATGCAATATTTGTCCTTTTGCGACTGAGATATTTCACTCAGCATAATGTCCTCCAGGCTCACCCATTTTGAATATTATTGCATAAGTTCCTTGTTTTTCAATGCAGCATAGTATTCTGTTATGTGAATATACCACAGCTTCTCCATTCATTTGTTGATGGGCTCCTGGGTTGTTTCCAACTCCTTGCTATTGTGAACAGAGCTGCAATAAACATGGGTGTGCATATATCTGCTTGGATGTCAGTTATGGTCTCTTTGGGATATATTCCTAGTAGTGAAATGCTGGGTCAAATGGTATCTCTATTTGCAACTTTTTGAGAAAGCGCCATACAGCCTTCCACAGTGGTTGCACCATTTTACACTCCCACCAACAGTGAATAAGGGTTCTAGTTTCTCCACAACCTCGTCAGCACTTGTTGCTTCCTGTTCTGTTAAATTTTGCTATTCTGACTGGGGTGAGATGATATCTCATAGTTGTTTTGATTTGCATCTCTCTTAGAGCTGGGGATTTTGAACATTTCTTCATATGCTTGTTTGCCATCTCAATGTCTTCTTTGGTGAAATGCCTGTTCATATCCTGTGCCCATTTTTTAATTGGATTATTTACCTTTATCTTGTTGTGGTGCTCAAGTGTTTTTTTAATAAACAATTTCTTTAGAGCATTAGAAACACTGAAGTTTGATTCAAAATGGAATTTAATATGGACCTGAGGAAGCCATTTTATTCTGGTCAAATGGCTCAGTGCTTAGATTCATTTACGGGAAAGGTGTCAGTTAACTTATATTCTTCCAAACCTCTTTTCTATCTCATAGGTATAAAATGATATTTATGATATTCTGAGTTCTAACGCAGATTCTTACTGAGATTAACAAAAGTATGGTGGGAATGCTCTCCTTCTCTTGACAGCATTTTGCTCTATTCATTGTTCTTTTTTGATTTTGAATAATGTGAATTAATTGCCCAGGGTTTAAGCACTCTGAATAAATTAGTGTTGTTATTAGTGGCCATCAAGTCAACTATGACTCTTGGTGGCAATATCACCTAGTCCTGTAACATCTTTATAATAACCTGCATATTTTAATCCATCAGTGAGATGCTTTATCTTATTTCATCTCATGAGACTCTCCCACAACCACGTTGGTCCACAAACATGTGTATGTTTCACAAGCATAGTGTCTTCCTCCAACTGTGGATCCCTCTTGATTACATGCACGAAGTAAGTGAGTCAGTCAGCATTCTATTGTAATCTGTAAGGTTTTCAGTAGCCAAATGTTGGATTAGGTAATCAAATCTTGTTTCTCATCTGTCTTAGACTCTCTAATGTGTTCACTGTACATGTTCTTGCTGGTATTTAAGATAGAGGTGACAAAGCTCCAATTATCATGAAAGCTACCACATGACAAAACATATAGGGTATGAGAAGGAATTAACAGAAGTATTTTTTCATACTGGAAAATAAAAGAATTAGTAACAGTCACAACAGAAACTAAAATAGAATTGCAGTGCTCGTAAGAAGGAGACACTATCTGATTATGTTAGCAAGCTCATTCTGTTTTCATTCTAAGTCCAGAGGGGCTCCTGTAGCCAGAATATTGTGTTTTACAAGTATATTTGTCAGGGAAAGTAAGTTAGTTGAGAAAGATGGAGCAAAGGTGTTTGCCACTTGACAAAAGTACAGTTGTGAAATGATGATTAAATCAAGATGGAGACCATGTTTGGAACCTGTCATTGTTAATGAAGATTTATTCACTAGTGACATTTGATCAGATCTACTGGGGAGATTCTTAGATGTCATTAGTTAAGGATATAAAGCAGTCTGTCTGATTAAAGAGGGGAAAACAGTAGGGAGTACTCATAAATTACCATCGCTCAATTAGGTGTAGACAGTTTAGTGAGTGTTTATTACTAGTACAAAGGATGATTTTCCAATTAGATTAAAGGGGATTGAAAACAACAGTTATAAGCACAGTGATTTAGACTGATCACTGATCACTAAAATTATGCATTGTGAGACATTTTATTGATTAAAAGTGAACTGATAAGTTATTTACCATGTGTATTGTTTATCAGGAGAACTCCCTACTGTGGGGTATCATTTTCCTCACAAGATCAATGCGAGGACAAGGCTAATTTCTTCTTGCCCTGGAAACTGATAAGAATATAAAAGGCAGCCATATCACTGCTGAAAATATCAGCATGTTTTATTCAAGGTAATCATCAAGAAAGTGACATCACATAAATCATTGGAAAAATATCTTGCCAGGCTGGGCACTTCAGGCTTACTTCTCTGTCACAAGTTGGACCAACGAGAGACAAAAGGATGCCTAAGATTTAATCAGCAAAGGTCTTTATCTCACTGAGATGTCATGTGATATTAAAAAAAACATGGAAATGGCAAGAAACAAAAGAAGTTGCATAGATATCTTCTCAGATTACTTGAATTATGACAAAATTTTGATGGGAGGGAACTGAAGATGCAGAATGGTGGATCATGCATCTTTAAAGGGCCTCATAAGGTTTTCATGAGGATCAGACTAGTTCGAATTCTGTTCCACTTGGCCATACGTTTTGGAGTAGGGATTTTATTGGCCATAAACTACTATCTGGCCACCAGATGCGATCAAACATGAAAATATAGAAAGAGGAGAAATAATATTTGTTTACCTGGATTCTGCAGATGCATAAATACTAATGCTGTGTATAGACATTACTCTATGTAAAGAATGGTATAAATAAAGGATTTTTCTCAAATGTTCTTTTTCCTTAAAAAGTTGGTTAGAAATGACCAGATTCTCTTTTTCATGTCTCTGTTGAAGAATAGCTTGAGGTTTTCCTCCTGATATATTTGCCTCTGTGGTTCTATTCTTTCTCATCCACTTTTTCTAACTTTGACTTTCCTAACTGAACTTTCTAAAATCAGGAAGCAGCACAGTTTGAAACATCCAAAGGGTAGACTCAGGAAACAAACTAACATTCCATCTGTTGTGACATTTAGTATGTGCTTTTACTGAGAAACTGCTTAGTGAATCAAGTCATACAGGCATTAAGAAATTAAGATTTTTTCAATTTGCATCTCTCACACACGTACATTTCTCCTGGATCTGGAATCAGACTGCCTTCTTTGAATGCTTAGACTATCTTCCTAGAACCACGTGTATATATTCCTCTCACTCTCTCTAAACTTCACATTGGATGCCTGTAAAATAAAACTATAACTTAGAACAAATATGTTTGCTTTAAAAAAAGTGTTAAATAATATAAAGTGTATTACCAACAACACTTGATATATAAAACCATTCGAATCAAGTAGATTCTGATTCATAGAGACCCTATAGGAAGAGCAGAATTGCCTCACTGGGTCTTCAGAAGAGTAATCTTTATGTAAGCAGAGTGCTGCCACTTTCTCCTTTGCTTGCTATTGGTGGATTTGAACTACTGATCCTTCACTTAGCAGCAAATTGATTAAATACAGAGCCATCAGTACTCCTATTTGGCACATGTTGCACTAACTAAGTCCCATTAGGCAGGACTACATATTAATAGTTTTCATCTTAAGTCACTTGCTTTCATCAGAAACAACTACATTGACTCATGATTTGTTGAAGAAATATAAACATTTTTCCAATATTTTATGTCTAAAATTTGTATCACTAAATTAATTCTGATATGAAAAACATACCAAAAAAAATTCCCTTCTTGTTGCAGTGAAATGAAGCATTTTGAAGATGAAAAAAGAGAGATGTAATACTCCTCCAATCTCATCCATATACTCAGAGATTTAGAAGTTAGAACAAATAAATCTGGAATAACTGCCCTGGGGAATTTAAAAAGCCAAAAGCAGCCCATGATAACGAAACAACATCTTTAAACTGATAGAAATTAGTGATCAGTAAAAGTCTCTAGTAAAACTATCTTGCTTTTGTTTTCACAATAGAAATTTTTCTCATTTACTGTTGCAATGTGGGTGTTCTCTGGAGAAAGGGGAGGAAGAAAGATATGAACAGAAGCCAACACATTTTGAGTGCCAAAGTCCCTGCCTAAGATCAGGAAGGGGCCATTATTAATGCACTAACTCCATGAGCCAGGTGCTAAGTGAATGACTGTTTTCCCTTGTAAACTGTAAGAAAATTGTAAGAACTCTATTAATGGCTTCCTGGAACAGTTTGTAACATGGTTAAACTGAATACCTAACTGAGCATTTAGATTCAGCACATCCCTTATTTTTGTTAATAATCGTTTTTCAGGGGAACAAATGTCGTGCAGAAAATAGATCTAAGGTACTTCCCCAGACAACTTTAATCTTCACATGGAGGTATTTTTAGACTTGTGGAGTAAAAACAGCATATTCATTTTATTTCCATTCCAAGCTAAGCAGCTATTTAAGTTCTTAGACATTATGTAATAGTCTTCTAGGATATATTATTGAGATTTATTCCTTAAGAGACAATCCTGGAATGCCATAAAGTCTTTGAATGTTTGTGTTGGTAATATTTGTGTCTAAGAACACTCAAGGAACAGAAATCAAAGAAATGGTAATGAATTATCCTGTTGTTGCTGTTATATGACATCGAGCCAATTGCAACCTATAGCGACCTTATGCACAATCGTTCTGAACCCTTATTCTAAAAGTCAGTCTCGATGTCTCCAATGCATGTATTCTCATTATCACAGTTATTGTATGCATCTACTTCATCTAGGGTCTTACTCTCTTGTACTGTCCTTCCACCATGTCAATCATGATGCCCTTCTCCAAGAACTGGACCTTCCTGGCATCATGACAAAAGGATGTGAAACAGTGCTTCAAAATCTTTGCCTCCAAGGAACAACTTGGCTTCACATTCTCCATGAAAGTCCTCTTTATTCTTTTGGCGGTCTATGGCATGTTCAATATTCTTCTCCAGCACCACAACTCAAAGGCATCAATCCTTTTTTTTTTTTTTGTATTAACAGTAAAATGTATTGAGCTATATCTTACAGCCAGACATTCTGCCAATTCTTCTTTAGCAGTGAAACCAGAAAATTGACAGCCAGGTAGATGTTGTGAAGTTTTTCATCTATCTGTTCATGTGGCCAACAACCACTGCCAGACACAGGACATTTTTTATCCGGAATTTGATGATGGACTTCACCTCATCTACTTTTGCCACCATGTTTTTATTGTGGTAAGGAGAGGAGGGAACTTGCCAGCCTAATTCAGTCCTGGGCATAGGATTCTTGGGATCTGACTGATCAGAAATTCAGAAGCCAGAAAGTCATCATACTTCTTGGACAGCTTTTTGACAAGCTTCTTATTCTGGTTTAGTTTTTCCAGCACTTTGATACCATGTGGGGTACATCCACAGCTTTGGCTTCATCACAGTGCTGTGGATCCCCAAGAACATACAATAATAAAGTAGGGCATGGGATGAACTTAAGCCTAATGGTCCCCAAGAAGCATTTGTCCTTCTGAGGGTCATAATTCTTTAAATTGATCTCCAGCTCCACTATTTCCAAAACCTTTCTTCATTTTCTCTGGTTCTCATGCCAGACTTCCAGCACCACCTTGTAGAGGATCATGAGAGACTTTGTTGTTCATGATTCTCAGAACCACAGTAACTGGTTAATACCAAAGACATCAATTCTTCTGTCATCTATATCCATTGTCCAGCTTTCTGAATTAGGCACACCTTAGTATGTAGACTAATATGGTTGCTCTTCAGCACCCTGGAGAAGTCCTTGTCAGCAGATATTCCCAGTAAAATTAATCTTTTGACTTCCTGATTGCTGGTGCCAGGGTTGTTGATTGTAGAACGAAGTAAGCTGAACCTTACCAACACCAAACTGTTGTCTTTTGTTCCTGAGAAATAACAATGGAAATTTTCTGGACAATCAAAATACCCTTTTTTCTTAAAAAACCATCAGGCAACACTTGAAAATGGGTGCAATTAACTGAAGGCAGAATACTTAGTCAGATAATCTCGGGAAACTGTTAGTAGGTGTCACTACAACTTGTAGGACCCTATGAACAATAGATTGAATAACCAACTACATAAGGTCAAAAGAGCAGAATTTTCCCTAGATAAAGTCTAGAAGTTACAGTGGAGACGGGATAATGGAAATGAAAATTACAGGAAGGAAGTGAGAATTGTCTTGTTGCACTGTGAGCATACATTTTATAAAACAAAATGAAACTTATGCTTAGACCAGGAAGCAGTCATCAGAATAGACCAAAGAAACACTGCATGATTCAAAATCAGGAAAGGAGGCTGTAAGGGATGTGCCCTGTCTTCACATGTTTTCAATCTACATGAGAACAGATCATTTGGGAGAAGTATTTTCACTACATACCTGTTCAATCTGTATGCTGAGCAAATTATTCTATAAGCTGGACTCTATGAAGAGGAATGTTACCTCAGGATCAGAAGGAGACTCATCAACAACCAGTGCTATACAGATGACACAAACTTGCTTGCTAAAACTAAGGAAGACCTAAAGCATGGCCTAAAGCATTTATTGAAGGTCAGGGACTGTAATCTTCAATATAGATTGAAGTTCAACATTAAGAAGGTAAAGATTCTCACCACTGGGCCAATTGGCAGCACCATAATGGATAGAGAAGAGATTGAGGTTGTTAACAATTTCAGTTTACTCCAGTCCACAATCTTTACTCTTGGCACCATTAAGTCAGGAAATCAAACGACTAATTTCTCTGGGGAAAGCTGATGGCAAGGGCTTCTCCAAAATGCTAAAAAACAATGATGTCATCCTGAAGACCAAGATGTGCCTGATTCAGGCCATAGTCTTCACAACTACTTACTAAGTAACAGAGAGCTGGACAATAACTAAGGATGACAGAAGAATTGACATCTTTAAGTTCTGGTGCTGGAGTAGATTATTGAACATACCACAGATTACCAAGAAAACAAAAAGGTTTATCCTAGAGAGGATGAAAATAGACTGCTCCTTGGAGGCAACTCATAAACTTTGGGCATGTGGCCAGGAGGGACCAGTCCCTGGTGAAGGATATCATCCCTGGAATGGTGGAGGGATAGTGCAGTAGAGGAAGACCCCAGATAATATGGATTGCCACAATAACTGGGATAATGGTGGTAGATGTGTCAGAAATAATGAAATTGGCTCAGGATCAGGCAAGGGTCAGTGGTATTATACATAAGAGTCACTACGAGTCGTAGGCGGGTCAATGGCACAACAACTATTAAACAACAACAACAATTAAAAATAATATCAATCCTCTTTATGGGTGAGAAAAGATATTTATTTAAAAATCATGACCTCATGCACTTGCTGCGAAGGGTCAAGGACTGCAGCCTTCAGTATGGACTGAGGCCCAATGTCAAGAAGACAAAGATTCTCACCACTGGACCAATTGGCAGCATCAGGATGGATGACGAAGAGATTGAGATTGTTCAGTTTGCTCGGCTCCACTGTCCACACTCTTGGCAACAGCAGTCAGGAAATCAAAAAGCGTATCGCAATGCGAAAGTCTGCTGTTAGGGACCTCTCTAAAGTACTCAGGAGCAACGGTGTCTCTCTGGAGACTAAGGTGTGCCTGAAACAGGCCATGGTCTTTGCAATCGCTTGTTATGCATCAGAGAGTTGGACAATGACTAGGGAGGACAGAAGGAGAGTGGATGCTTTTGAGCTGTGGTGCTGGAGAAGGGTACTGAATGTACCCTGGACTGGCAGGAAAACAAACAGATTCATCTTTATTAAGGCACAAAAAATACAGAAATTATTCTGCAAAGAGTATGAAGAAGTATCAGTAAGAGATGTGAGTAAAAGAAATTTAAACACTTTAAACAAGACATGCAAAAATCTAAAGAGAGATAGAACTAACTTCTAAAAATTATGGAAAGAATGAAGATATAAACATGGTCTCAAATAGAAATTGCAAGCTATAATGTGTTATTGCTTCCTGTTGTTTGAATAAGTTTCATTTGTATTAACATTTAACTTTAAATATTAAATTAATTTATTATTAACTTAGAAAACAAAAACTTAAAATTGTGTTTATTATATCAGTACAAAGTAGTAATTTAATTTTTTTCAATAAAAAAAGGAAATTTGTAAAAAAAATTATAAACTATAACATTATAGTGAATTATTAGGAATAATTGTGATGTTATTGTGCCTATGTATAAGCTTTGAGGCTGACTTCATGAAGAAGAATCTGCTATTAAGAATGAAAAGATTTTACATTATGATATTAAAGGGATAAACACTTGAGGTTATAGCTTGTATATAAAGCAGGGATGATTTTCAAGATTTAACTTCGAAAAATTTCCCAAGACTCTATATCTCTTTGTATAATTTTAGTCACTTTTAAAATGTAGGCATAATGGAAAGGATAGAAATACTGTGGCCACACATGGAAACAGCATATTGTCTCATCCCCTCTAGCAGTCTGAAAAAAAATGGTGCCTTTGATGGCCTGAGAGAGTTTAATTCATATCCCAGATGCCTAACTTACTCCCTGGAAGTAGATTACTCATTGGCAGGACAAGGTCATTCTTCATTTTAACCATTATCATAGCATTTTATATTGTCAAGTGCTATGTGGTTTTGCAATCCTTAAAATTCCCCAGTGATGTAAAGGGGATGACAAACACAATTATGTCTGATTTACAGACTAGGGAACTGGGACCAGACAGGAGACAAAGCCATTACTGGTAAGAGCCATCCCAGAAGGCAGGCACGCTGGAACAGGTCTCTGTTGATCCTACAGAGTGCAGGAATAAACCTAAGGGACATCAGCTATGCATATACTCCTTATATTTATTGAAACTGTACTTCCAACCTAATTAGATCCTTGGCAGCAGCCATCTGTCAATGAAAAGCAAAAAAAAAAAAGAAATAAAATGAAAGTTAAATATAATTTGTTTTCAGTGTGTAAGAATTTTAGCCATTCAGAATTAGAGAGGTCTGAAAATTAAAAGATACATTGCTATTTAAAATTGATTGCCTAAAACTGTATCATGAAGGCAGTGGTTAAGGAGTTGTGCCACTAGCTCAAAGGCAGTAAGTTCTAGCTGCTGCATGGAAGAAAGATGAACAATCTTCTGTGCAATTTACAGCCTTTGAACACTTGCTGAATGGTCAGCTATGAGTTGGTTCTTACTCAAAGGCTCTTAACAACAACAACAAAGACAATTTGGACGTTCTGGTGATCTTGTGGTTAAGGAATTGCACTTGCCCATTCAAAGGCGGGCAGTTCAGTCCACCAGTAGTAGTCCACGGAAGAAAGATTGGCGATCTGAATGATGGGCAATCTGTTTTGTGATTTATGGTCTCTGAAAACTCAATGGGAAGTCAGCTATGAGTCTATTCTATCCCATGACCACGTCAGAAAGACAAATGCCCTTTATTATTTGTTATTATTTTGATGGGTGATTAATAGATGAATCTAATTAGATGTTTCAGTAGAGAGATATGCAATGGACCAAGAAAGCAGAGCTTAGAAAAAAACACAAAACATAAATACCTCACATTTAATAAAATGTCATTTTAAAACCCATACTTACTTGGGGAAAAAATAAAGAAAAAACCAACTATTTCTGCTTTCCATTTCAATATGAGGTCACCATTTTTTCTTTTATTCCAATAAGCATTTTTACTCACTCTAACAATGTATGAAATCAGTTTTTCTCAAGCTATTCCTTGTAAAATAGTCTCAGGCTGTGTGCTTTGAGTATTCTAGAAAAGCAATTTCATATCTAACCTTCAACCTAGAAACAAAGCTCTTGATATCTGATAAAAATTTCAAAATGAAATACCTGAACAAACCTTTAAGAATAAGTCAACATTTGAGTCTCGTATGGAATCATGAGCTTTGAGTAGCAAAGTCAAGGTGACTGGCCAATATTCACGTTTCTGAGGCTGAGTGTTGGGTTTTTTTTGCCTGCCTTAAGCTAAAGTCAAAGATACAGGCTGTCAGAGAATATGTGAATTCATGTAATTTAATGTTGGTTTGGTTTTATTTTATAAAGTTTGGGATGATCTCTTTTTCCTTCCTGCTGCCAAGCAGAGAAGCAGTTTTGCTCTGATGTCCCATTAGCTCCAAAATCAATTGATTGTGCTGCTACTTCTCAGAGAGCATGATTGCTATTTCACAGGTGACTTGTCTGCGTTTGATCAATTTTACCAAAGAATGCAACAGTGTTAAGAATCAGTCTATTTACATTCATGTCTCACTAGTTTTGGAAAGTCTACAACTCACAAAGCACAGGATTTGCAGACGGATGTTACAATTCAGAAGGAGAAGTTCTGAGTGTCAAAACAGATGCCACACATCTATGGCACGGTGTACTCCAAAACTTACTTGAATTGGTTTATAATTCAGTAAAATAAAACCACAATTGTGGTTATTTAGCTGAGCTAAATACATTTTAGACGGCATGAACAGATTGGTTATCATTATATTGATTCATTGCTTAAGATATAGTAGAGGTGTTAACATTTTAAAACTAGCAGCATACCAACTAGGTGTAAAGTGGTCTTTAGATGTTATTTCATTATGGTTTCAAGGTAAAAGCTCATTAACTATGAGGAATATAAGAGTTAAGAATTTGTTGGGACTTCTATAATTTTCTAATGGTAACTGTCAACACGTATATAGAAACTGCATTTAATATACTCACAAATTTGAGCAACCATTACCATTAATTAGGTGCAAAACTTTATTTCACTCAAAAAGAATATTTCTGTTGTACCAACTAAGCATTCACTTTTCCCATCCCCCTAACTACAAATTAGATTAATTGCACTTTTTTTTCCTGTGGAGCAGCTGGTGGATTAGAACCCTATGTATTTAGGTTAGCATTGTAATTCTTTACCACTGAGTTACCAGATCTTGTGTGTGTGGTGTGTGTGTGTGTGTATGTGTGTGTGTAAAAAGAAAATGAAAAAAAAATGACAATCTCTTCCTTTACGAATTTTTGCCTATGAATTCCTCCACGACGGTCCAACATGACAGTTGCTGTTGTGTTAGGTGTCCTATGAACAGCAGACATGAACCATGTCCTATCCTGGGCCATCTTCTGACACACTATAGCACATTACAGCAGTCACCGTGTCAACCCACGTGGTTGAGGGACTTCCTCTCCTTCACTGACCCTCCATCCTTACAGGGCTGCATCTGTTAATTGAAACAAGTCAGTTGGTAACCCATCGATTTTGGGGGCCTTATTTTTTGCCAATGACTTCAATGCAGTTTCTACTTCCTCCTTCATTACCAATGGCTCCTGTTCATTTGGTACTTTCTGAAATTTTTCAGTGTCAATCAATTATTTCTGGTATAATGATGCTATGTATTCTCTCTATCTTCTTTTCTATATATTACCCATAGCATCTTTCAATATTGTGAACCAAAGTATAAATGTGGAGTTTTAGTTTTCTTAGCTTGAAAAATGCATACTGAGTACTTCCTTTGTAATTCTGCAATTCCTTTTTTTTCTTTTGACAATCCAGGGAATGTTCAGTACTCTTCTCTAACACCACACACAACTCAAAGTCATCAGTTCTCTTTCTGTCATCCTTAGCCAGTATTCCATTTTCAGAAGTATAGGAAATAGTACAGTCCTAGACTTTCCTAGCAGATTGTGCCAAGAAATCTGGAAGACCGCTGACTGGAAGAGATCCCATTTTTTCTCATTCCCATTAAAGATGATCTGGCAGAATGTGAAAACTATTGAAAGAATATCATTAATATCACATGAAAGACAAAGATTCTTACCGCTGGCCTAATTGGCAGTATCATGATGGATGGAGAAGAGAGTGAGGCTGTTAACAGTTACAGATTGCTCAGATCCTGACACAAGCAGTCAGAAAATAAAAAGATAAATTACATTAGGTAAATCTGCTGTTAGGGACCTTTTCAGAGATTGCTAAGAAGCAACGATGTCAGTCTAGAGAGTATGGTGCACCTGATCCAGTCTATGGTCTTTGTCATTACTTGCTATGCATCGGAGAGCTGGGAATGACTAAGGATGACTAAAGAAGAATTGATGCCTTTAAGTTGTGGTGCTGGAGAAGAGTCTCAAAAATACCAAAAACTGCCTAGAAAACAGTTTTGTTTGGATAGGGTGAAGCCAAGTTTCCTTGGAGGCTAGTGTTTGGAAGCTCCCCATCAGATATTTTAAGCATGTGGCCAGGATGGACCAATCCATGCACCAGGACATCATGTTCAGAAGAGTAGGGAGACAGCACTAAAGAGGAACGCCCTGGATGATGTGGACTGATACAGAAACTAGGGTAATGGAGGTAGGTATGTCGGAACCAGGGAGACTGGCTCAAGATAGGGCAAGCTTCAGAGCTATTGTAAATAGGGTTGTTATGAGTCGCAGGTGACTTGACAGCACATAACAACAACAATATCACATGCAAGCAAAATCCTGCTGATGACTGTTATAAAGTTACTTTCAGAAAAGCAGGCTGGATTTAGGAGATGTCATGACATTCGGGATTTCATTGCAAATGTCAGCTCTTGGCTGAAAGCAGAGAATACTAGAAGGATGTCTGTTTGTGTTATATTGACTATTTAAAAGTGTTTAACTATTTGGATAACAACAAATTATGGAAACATTGAGAAAAATATGAGTTGTTAGATCGTTTTGTAATTATGTTTAATTTTTTTTAGAACAAGCAAACTGTTTTTGACAATGGCTTTACTATTTTGTATTGCTATTAGCACTGTACAAGTTTTCCAATATTCCTCCATTTTCACCAATATCTGTTATTTACTTTTTTAAAAAAAATTGTCATCTTCTTAGTGAATGTGAAGTGTTGTTTCATTGCGGTTTGTATTTGTATTACCTGGATACCTGGTGGTTCATTGGTCAAATCTATTGATTTCTAATGGAAAAGTCAGCCATCCAAATAAACTAGCCACTTCACTCTGGAGGAAGGCTATATGTGTTCATAAAAGTTTACAGCTTTGGACATTTCTTAGGTCAGTTCTATTCTGCCCCTATTGAGTCTTTAGGGTTCAGACTCAAATTGATGACACTGAGTTTGGCTTAATGATTAAGGAGGTTGACCTTTTTTTCTTCTTTTGTGAATTATCTAACCAAGCCTTTTGTCTCTTTTTTTATTTGTTTGCCTTTTATTATTGTTCTGTAAGAGATATTTATATAAATATATATATTATTTAGATATATATTTATAGATATATTTAGATAGATAGATAGATAACTAGATAAATTGATGTTTTGTGCTTGCTCTAGATCTCAGCTTTTGTCCTGAGAAAACTTCATAGAAGGAATAAGCAAATCCCTGCCCTGTCCTGAACTAGTCTCACTAATTCCAACACATCAAATCCCATTGCCCCAGTCACTGTATCAATCCATCAAAAATATGGAATGCTTCACAATTCATGTTATCCTTGCACAGGGGCTATGCTAATCTTCTCTTTATCATTCCAATTTTAGTAAATGTGCTGCCGAAGTGAGCACTTGTAGATAGTCTGAGAGGGATTTCTAGTGGTCTAGTGGATAAGTAGTTGAACTGCCAAGCCAAAAAAAAAAAAAAAAAGACAGGTAGATTGAATCCACCAGCTGTTCCAATGGAGAAAGAGAAGCAATCTCCTCCCAACCAAATTACAGCCTCAAAGAGTCAAAGGCACTTAACAACAACAATGTAGTTTTGGTAATGTCATCCTTAGAGAAGTGCTACAAAGACACATCTTTCTGGGAATTCGAATTCACCATCAGCTCCCTGAGAGAAAGGTAGGAATCTCCTCCTTTTCAGCTGTGAGTGGTTCTGACAGGACAGCAATGGTGAGAGCTGAAATATGTTGATACATGTAAACTGGATTTTTTTTTAAATGGGGGTTTTCTGTGACTAACTTCAGAATTATTCTTCTGATAATTAAAGACATTTCTATTGAAAAGAGATTGAGATTGTTAATAACTTCAGCTTGCTTCGTTCCACACTCAACAATCTTGGCACCAACAGTCAGAATATCAGAAGATGAATTGCACTGGGAAAGTCTGTCTCTCTAGAATACTGAAGAGAAACTATGTCAGTCTGGAGACTAAGGTATGCCTG
>NW_006399872.1:115783-130834 GCF_000299155.1 Elephantulus edwardii
TGTATGTATAATTAAAAAATATTTTCTTGTGTTATGTGAGTTTCCTAATCACTGTATAATAATTCCCCTTGATAAGTGAATGTTTTTGAATTGTATAAAGTCTAATATTTCTTGTTTTATTTAATTTAGTGCTGTATCAAATCCATTGACAAATACAGGAGTACAATGTTTTACTTCTGATTTTCTTCCCAATATTATTCTGATGTTAGTTTTTATATTTAAATATTGAAATTTAGTGAATTTATGTGTATTTATGAGGGAATAATCTAACTTCATTCTTAAAATATAGATATTTAATTGTCTTGTAACCACTTATTGAATGTAGTTGGTATCCTTGCTAGAAATCAATTTGCTACGTTGCATGATTAAGTTAGAACCAAATTATAGCTGACCATTCAGAACATTTTCAGAGGCTATAAATGGGCTAAAAGAGGCTGAAAGTTGCTTGTTTTCCTCCTGTGAAACAGCTGAACAGATTAGAATTATGTGCCTTTCGGTTGGTAGTGACTTAGCACTAAGTCACCAGAACCCCCTAACTTGTCATAGATGTGTGATTTTATTGTTGGTCCCTCAGTTCTATTCCACTGGTTTATATGTGAATTTTTTTACTATTATTATGAATTTCAAAGAACATCTACAGAGATCTTGGAATTCCATTAATTCATTGCTGTACTTTTCTTCCCGTGTCCCCGTTGACCCCACCATCCACCTCTCTGCCCCAAAAGCAAAATAAAGACTCCCTCACTGGTACACAATCCCCCGCACACCCCCACCCCCACCCCAAATATACTCCACTCTGCAACCCTCATCTCAGACTCTTATGATAATCATAATGCCCTAAAATATATCACTTTTAAACTGTTCTCTCCCTCATGGGCTTCAATGAAGTAACATAACTTATGCAGTTTGTTTATTCTCACTGTTTACTGGGGCTTTGCCCTAAGTTTTGAAGTCAAGTAATTGTCATCCAAATGTGATACTCTTTTACAATATGGTTTTAACTATTTGGGATCCCTTGAAATTCCATGTAAATTTTGTTGTGTTGTTAGGTGCCTGAGTCAAGTATGACTCATGACGACCTTATGAACAAAAGATCTGAGCCTTGTTCTATGCTGTACCATCTGCAATCTTCCTGACACATATTTCAACAGTTACTGCGTCAATCCACCTAGTTGAGGTCCTTTCTCTCCTTTGCAGACCCTCCACCCTTCCGAACATCATGTCTTTCTCCAAAAATAGTGTCTCCTAGCAGTATGTCCAAAGTATGTGAGCGAAGCCTCTCATCATTTTTGCCTCTAAAAAGCACTCTGGCTGCACTTACTCTAAGACAAAGCTGTTTGTTTTCTTGGCCACCCACATGCTATTTTCCAACACCACAGCTCAAGGTGTAAATTCTTTTCCTGTAATCCTTCTTCATTGTCTAGCACTCAGATGCATAGTAAATACTCAGAAAGACTGTGGCCTAAATCTGATGCATCTTAGTCTTCAAACTGACATCATTACTACTCAATAATTTGGAAAGTCCCTAACTACAGATTTTCTCAGTACAATGTGTCTCCTTATTTCCTGACTTCTGGTACCAAGGGTGTTAATTGTGGATACAAGAAAGATTAATTTGTTGACAGTTTCAGTCTCCTCTCCATCCATCATGACACTGCCTATTAATCCAGTTGTAAGAATCTTTGTTTTCCTGACATTGAGACACAAGACATACCTAAGGCTGTATTCCTTTATCTTCTGTATCAAGTGCTTCAAGTCGTCCTCACTTTCAGCAAACAAGATTGTGTTATTTGCATAATCCAGATTACTGATTAATCTCCCTCCAATCCTGATGCCACACTCCTCCTCATGAAGTCCAGTGTCTCAAAATATTTTCTCAGCATATAGAATGAATAGATGTGGGAAGAAAATAGAACTTTGGCACATTTCGTTTCCAAATTCCAAACTACGCAGTGCTCCCGTGCTCCATTCACACAACATCCTCCTGGTCCAGGTATTGGTTCTGCGTGAGCACAATTAAGTGTTCTGGAATTCCTATTCATCTCAATATCAGCTACAACTTGTCATGATCCACACAGTAAAATGCCTTCGCATAGTCAATAAAGCACAAATAGACATCCTTCTGCTATTCCTTACTTTCAGCCCATCTGACATCAGCAATGATATCCCTTATGCTACGACTTCTTCTAAATCTTGCTTGAACTTCTGGCAGCTCCCTATCTATGTACTGTTCTAGCTGTTTTGAATGATCTCCAGCAGTATTTTACTAGCATGTGATATCAATGATATAGTTTGATAATTTCCACATTTGGTTGGAACACCTTTCTTGGGAATTGGAACATATATGGACCTCTTTCAAACCATTGGCCAGACAGCTATCCTCCAAATTTCCTGGCATAGAATGTTGAGTGCATCCAAGGCTGCATATGTTAATTGAAACACGTCAATTGATATTCCATAGATTTCTGGTGCCTTATTTTTTACCAGTGTCTTCAGTGCATTTTCTTCTTCATTTTCATTCACTCCTGTTCATATGGTTCTTCCTGAAATTCTTCAGTGGCAATCGATTCTTTCTAGTACAGTGACTCTGTGTATTCCCTCCATCTTCTTTTGATGTTTTCTGGATCATTCAATATATTGCACATCATATCTTTCAATATTGTGACACGAGCCTTAAATTTCCTTTTCAATCTTTCAGCTTGAAAAATACAGAGTGAGTTCTTCTCCATTTCAGGCTCCCTGAACATTCCATTATAATACTTTATCCTCCTGAGCTACCCTTTGAACTTGTATGTTTAGCTCTTTCACTTCAACATGTTTTCTCTTGTTTTAGCTTCTTGACAATCTTTAGAGTTCCTTTTTTAAAATTATTAATTTCAGTGAATTTCAGAGATTTTGAACTTCCATTCATTCATTGTTGCACTTTTCTCCCCGCCCACCCCAGCCCAACCCCCAGTCCACTCTTCTTGAAAAGCAAAAGAAAAACTTCATTGATCTACAATCCCCCCCACACCCCCACCCCCACCCCGAGTATACTCCACTCTGCAACCCTCATTCCGGACTGTAATGATAATCGTAAAGTTCTAAAATATATTACTTTTAAACTATTCTCTCCCTCATCGGCTTCAATGCAATAAACATAATTTATCCAGTTTTTCTCAGTCTTATCTCCACCATGATGTCAGCCTCATTCTACAACAGTGGCACCGTATAGTATTTGTCCTTTTGTGACGGAGATATTTCACTCAGCATAATGCCCTCCAGGCTCACCCATTTTGAATAATATTGCATGAGTTCCTTGTTTTTCAATGCAGTGTAGTATTCCATTGTGTTAATATACCACAGCTTCTCTATCCATTTGTTTTTTGATGGGCACGTAGGTCGTTTCCAACTCCTTGTATTGTGAACAAAGCCACGATAAATACGGGTGTGTATATATCTGCTTGGATGTTGATTATGGTCTCTTTAGGGTATATTCCCAGTAGTGGAATTGCGGGGTCAAATGGTATCTCTATTTGCAACTTTTTGAGAAAGCTCCATACCACTTTCACAGTGGTTGCACCATTTTACGCTACCACCAACAGTGAATAAGAGTTCCAGTCTCTGCACAACTCACCAGTATTTGTTGCTTGCTGTTCTGTTAAATTTTGCTAGTCTTCCTAGAGTTCCTTTTGACAACCATTTTGATTTTTTCTTTCTCTTCTGTTTTAATAATGACCTTGTGCTTTCTTCAGGGATGATATTCTTGTTTTCATCCTATGACTCATCTGGTCTTCAATCATTGGTGTTCATTGCCTCAAATCTGTTCTTAAGATGAACATGAAATAGAGATGGAATTGATCAAGATCGTAACTTGGTTGTAGATTTCTTTTCATTTTCTTTGGCCTTAATTTGAACTGACTCACAATCTGCCCCTGGCTTCGGAGTTTTTCTCCTGTGCTTTTGTTTGTTTGTTTATGCTGGTTTGTTGGGTTCTTTTTTCTTTCTTTATTTGGTTGGGGTTTTTTTAGATTTTAATGAAAGTTTATATAGAGAACTTCTGTTTCCATTCTTTCATTGTTGCACATTTTCCTCCCCACCCGCCATACCCCACCCCAGCTAATTCACTTTTCTCTTTGGAAAGATAATCCTTTCATTGTTGTATAATTCACCACCCCACCCCAGTCCACTTTACTATGCAGCTCTTATTCTGAACTGTGGTAATGCAAATAATATCTAATTATATATCCCTTTTACACAGTTCTTTCCCTCATCTGTTTTAATGTGTGTACATTATTTATCCGCTCTTTTCTTAGTTCCTTCACAGCCCTCATGTCAGTCCTGTTTTATAACAGTGGCATTATGCAGTATTTATCCTTTTCTGACTGAGATATTTCACTCAGCATAATGTCCTCCAGGGCCATCCATTTTGTATAATATTTTATGATTTCCTTGTTTTTTAGTGTTGCATAGTATTTTGTTGTGTGAATATACCACAGCTTCCCTATCCATTCATTTGTTGATGGACATTTGGATTGTTTCTATCCCTTTACTATTGTGAACAATGCAGCAATAAACATGGGTGGGCATATATCTGCTCGAGTGGCAGTTCTGGTTTCTTTAGAGTATATTTCCAGTCGTGGAATTGCTGGGTCAAATGGTATTTCTATTTATAACTTTTTTAAAAAGTGTCATATTACCCTCCACAGTGGTTGCACCATTTTACACTTGCACCAACAGTGAATAAGGGTTCCAGTTTCTCTACAACCTCGCCTGAATTTTTGCTTGCTGTTGTGTTGAATTTTGGTATTCTTACTGGGGTGAGATGATATCTCATAGTTGTTTTGATTTGCATTTCTCTTAGAGCTAGGGATTTTGAATAGCTCTTCATGTGTTTGTTGGCCATCTGAATGTCTTCTTTGTTGAAGTGTCTGCTCATATCTTGTGCCTATTTTTCAATTGGGTTGTTTACCTTTGTCTGGTTTTGGTGCTCCAGTAGTATATAAATTCTAGATATAAGTCCCTTATCAGACATGTCATTACCAAATATTCTTTTCCAGACTGTGGCTTTCCTTTTCACCTTGTTGGAAAAGTTTTTGAATGTGCATAGGGATTTGATTCTTAGAAAGTCCCATTCATCTATTTTATCCCCTCCTGGTTTTAGGTCCTGGCCTACTTTTGAGGGCTGATATTGAGCTTCTCCAACAATTTCTTCTATATGTATTTAATTTGATTCCTATTCAGGTGAGATCCACATGTAAAGTCATCATTGATGTCTTTTTTAAAAAGTATTTGCAATGAATAAATCACTGTAAAAACAAAATTCAGTCATTCTATTTCCAGCCACATTTCTTTCACCAAGCTACTATTTCTTCTTCACTCTTTCCTACTTTTGCATTCCAGCCACCAATGATCATTAACTCGTCTTAATTTTATGCTTGGTCAACTTTACACTGCAAACTTTGGTAAGAATTCTCAATTGCTTTCTTTGGCTCTAGATGTAGAAGTATATTTTGAATAATAGTCATGTTAACTGGTATTACACTTATGTATATGGACATTATCATATCACTCACAATATTATATTCCAGGATAGAATTAGAAATTGATTCTTAACTTTGAATGCAACACCATTTTTCTGTTTTTCAATCCCTGCATAATATACCACATGATTATCTGATTCATAGTGGTCAAAGCTGGTTCATCTCATCTCACTAATGCACGTTGTTATTGTTACATGCTGTCAAGTTGCCTACTATTCATAGAAACCCTATAGACAATACCCCTGATACCTGTTCTATCGTGTGCCAACCTTATTGTCTTTGACACACCTACCCTCAATACCCCAGTTACTGAATCAACTTATCTCTTTGAGGTCCTCTCTTGTGATGTCCCTTCACACATACAAGCATAATTTCTCTCTATAAGGACTTGTCCCTCCTTGCAACATTCCTTAAGTATGTTAGATGAAGCTTCAGATTCTTTGCCTAAAAGGAGCAGCCTGATTTTACCCTCTCTAGGTGAAACCTAGATGAACCTATTTATTTTCCTTGTAGTCCATGGTATATATATATATATATATTTAATACTCTTCTCCAGCACCATATCTAAATAGCACCATTTATCTTTCGATCATACCTAGTCATTGTCCAGCTTTCTGTAGCATAATAAGTAATTGTAAAGACTATGGCCTGGGTCAGACGCACCTTAGTCTCCAGACTGGCATAGGTTTTCTTCAGTACTCTGGAGAGGTCTCTGAGAGCAGACTTTCCCAATGCAATTCATCTTTTGATTTCCTAGCTGTTGGTACCAATAGTGTTGATTGTGGAGCCAAACAAACTAAAACTGTTTTTGGTAGCAATCTCAGTCTCTTCATCATCTATTGTGATGCTGCCAATCAGCCCAGTGGTAAGAATCTTTGTTTCCTTGATGTTGAGATTCAATATTGAAGGCTACAGTTCTTTACTTCTGTAGCAAGCACTTGAGTTACTCCTTAGTTTCAGCAAGCAGGGCTCTGTCATATGTTGATGCAGATTGTTGATGAGTCTTTCTCCAATCCTAATGTCATAGTCCTCCTCATAGAGCCCAACCTCCAGGATGATCTGTTCTGTGTATAGATTGAAAAGGTATGGAATACCAGCATATTCCTGGCATACACCCTTTCCAATTCTGAACCATGCAGTTTTTCATTGCTCTGTTCTCACTACTACCTCCTGGTCCAAGTATAGGTTTTGCATATGCACAATAAGTGTACCAGGATTCCCATTCTTCTCAGAGTTGGCAAGTTTGTTGTGATACACACAGTCAAATGTCTTTGTATAGTCAGTGAAACACAAGTAGACATCCCACAAATAGAAATTCCTCCACTACTCTCTGCATTCAGCCAAGATTCACGTAACATTAGCTATAGAATCCCTAGGATTGCATTAAATCTACATAATTCTTGAGAGAATTACTTCCATTTCATCAATATAAAGTCTCTTAGTTGATAAAAACAAGGTATCTTTGAATTTTCTGGATTTTCTTTGGTTTCCCTTAGCTATGTTTTGCTGTTTTCAAGATTGTACAACTCTAGAACCTACTTGCTTAAACATTCTTTTAAGTATTTTCTTCTTTTTATGCTTTTGAACGTGGAATTATTCTTTAATTATATCTTTTGAGTGTGCTTGATGATGCATAGATATATATCTAGTTTCTATGAATCTTATTCTTCCTAATCTTGCTAATTAATTAATCTTGCTATTTTTTTCCGTAAAGCAATTGTTGTGTTAACTAATAAATTATAAGTTTGAGAATAGTTTGATGGCTTGAGTACATATTTTTGTTGTATGTCGTAGAATCAGAACTGGACTCTCCAGCAGGTTTTCAGAGGCAGTTTAATTACATGGGCGGATAATATACCAAATAGGGTCTTACCTTCATATATTTTCTTTTACTAATGTTATTGTTCCAGATTATCAAAAAACGACGGGTACAGCACATCAATAGAGAACTACCAGAAGTGCAGGCTTGGTTTAGACGGGGTCGTGGTACTAGGGATATTGTAGCTAATGTTAGAAGGATCTTGGCTGAAAGCATGGAGAACCAGAAGAATATCTATCTATGCTTCATTGATCAAAGACATTTGACTGTGTGAATCACAATAAACTGGTTAACTCTGAGAAGAATGGGAATCCCAAAACACTTGATCATGCTAATGAGAAACCTATACTTAGACCAGGAGGCAGTCCTTAGAACAGAGCACGGAAACACTGCATGGTTCAAAATTATGAAAGGTGTAGGCCAGGGATGTTTCCTATCTCCATACCTTTTCAATCTTTATGCAGAACAGATTATCTGGGAGGCTGGGCTCTATTAGAAGACATGTGGCATCAGGATTGGAGGAAGACTTATCAGCAATCTGCATTACGCAGTTGATACAACCCTGCTTGCTGAAACTAAGGAGGACCTGAAGCACTTGCTGTGGAAGGTCACGAACTGTAGTCTTCAGTATGAATTGAGGCTCAGTATCAAGAAAACAAAGATTCTCACTACTGGGCCCATTAGCAACATCAGGATGGATGGTGAAGAGATTGAGGTTGTTCAAGTTTTAGTTTGCTTAGTTCCACAGTCAATACTTTTGGCACCAGCAGCAAGGAAATTAAAAGATGTATTGTGAAGGGAAAGTCTGCGGTTAGAGACCTCTCTAAAATTCTGAAGAGCAATGATGTCAGTCTAGAGACTAAGATGAACCTGATACATGTTGTGGTCTTTGCAATCACTTGCTATGCATCAAAGAGCTCACAATGACTAGGAATGATATAAGGAGAATTGATGCCTTTGAGCTAGGGTGTTGGAGAAGAGTATTGAATATAACAAGGACTACTAAGGAAAAAAACACACAAACACATCTGTCCTTGTAGGCAAAGATTCTGAACCTTCGTCTGATGGACTTTGGACATGTTTCATTGAGGTACTAGTCCTTAGAGAGGGACGCCATGCTTGGGAGGGTTGAGGGACAGCACAGGAAAGGAAAACCCTCAATGAGATGGATTGTTGCAGTGACTGGGGAAATGGGGGTAGGCACGTCAGAGACAGTGAGATTGGCACAGGATAGGGCAGGGTTTAGGGCTGTTGTTCATAGGGTTGCTATGAGTTGCACGTGACTCGATGGCACACAACAACAATGCTGTTGTCATTATGTACTGTTGAATCAGAACCAACTCATAACTGTTCCTTCACCAAGTTTTCAGAGAAAGTAAAGTTCATGGTAGAGATTGCCTTTCACCCATGACCAGATGCCTCTGGAATGGCACTGCAGCTCCTTATCAGTAAGCCACAAGAGATCCCCTTAGTAGTAAATTTTAAATAAAGCCTCTGTTTGTGAGTGAAATAGTCAGAAAATTTATTTAAAAACTCTATTATTCAACAAAATATTTGAATGCTGGGGAACATGATAATCTTATGGCTCGTGGAAGAAAACATAGGTTTTAAATAAAACAGATTTGTAATAAAAAAAAAAACAAACCAACAACGGTGAGGGATATGTTGTTGTCATGTGCCATCAAGTCAAGTACTACTCATAGTGACCCTATGAATAACAGACGTGGACCCTGTCCTATCCTGGGCCATCCTCATCATCTTTAGCAAACTAGATCCCTTTGCTGCAGTCACTATGTCAGTTCGTCTCATTGGGGGTCTTCCTCTCTTTCACTGACTCTTAAGTACTTTGGAGAGGTCCCTGACAGCATACCTGTCCAACACTGTATGTCTCCTGATCTCCTGACTGTTGGTTTCAAGAGTATTGATTGTTGATCCAAGCAAGTTTAAATCACTGGCACTTCAATACTTCCTTCATCTATCATGATGTTGTCTGGTAGCCCTGAGGTGAGGACCATTATTTTCTTGGTGTTAATAGTCCTATTTATATATGATATGGTTATAGATATTTCTTGTGCAAATTTAAATAGGATTTTAGTTCTCAAGAAGTGATAGATGTGTCTATGGGTTTAACTGTAGAAACCTCGTAGTTATACTGTATAAATTTGCTGCTCACTGCAAAGTATACCATTACAAAGAAAAGAAATGCAATATTACTGGATTACAAAGCATTAAGCAAATTTTATTGAAACATGAAAGCTTTCTTTTTCTAAATAAAAATATTAAGGATTAAAAGAAAAAGAGACTGAGAGCTACAGAATTTAGCTCAAAGATAATTGTATGGCTAGAAAGATAGAGAACAGGTATTTAATTTTCTAACAATCTGAGGCAGAATGGGTTGTTTCAGGGAAGTAACTGACCACAAATAAAAAATGAGTTAGCTAAGTATTTAATGATAAAATACAG
This sequence comes from Elephantulus edwardii, assembly GCF_000299155.1. Lineage (NCBI taxonomy): Eukaryota > Metazoa > Chordata > Mammalia > Macroscelidea > Macroscelididae > Elephantulus > Elephantulus edwardii. The sequence continues at coordinate 125,588 of NW_006399872.1, forward strand.
GATGGAAATCCAGGAAGTACATTATACTTTATTAGATTAGTAGCCAAATTAAGCAGCAAACAATGTGTATACAAAGTCTAAAAATCCAACCTGTTAGACATTGTTATCCCCAGTCATAATAGTGTATCTGAGGTTCCTCGGGCAGAAGAATGAATAAACTAGTTGAAAATATTTTGTAGATGTAAAAAAAGGATACTTTTTTGGTATTAAGGACATGATAGTTTAAGTAACTTCTTAATATCTCCGCTTAAATTCCCTTGAGTGATACCAGTAAGATGTGATCAATGACATAATAAAAAGAATCTGTTCTTTAGAGGCTGCTCTGTGTCTGTTTTATCATGCTGATCTAATAGTATTTGAAAGTTCAAGTCAACATTCATCAGTGTGGAAAATCATTTAACACTCAAAATTTCAGGGACATTTATAGATAAAGGTGAAAGCTGCCTCCAGCAAGGTTACCACGTGACTATATCAGATATCTGAAAATTAAAATTAGTGGGCGATTATGTATTTTGCAAATATAATTCTTAATATCTAAAACTTCTAAGTGAATTATCCTTTGTTGTTGTTTGTTGTGATATGCCATTGAGTCACTTGTGACTCATAGCCACTCTATATATAATAGCCCTGAACCCTATTGTATCCAGTCTAGCACTACAGCTCATCATAGCTATCATCCCTAGTCATTGTCCAAATCTCTGACACATAGCAAACAATTGAAAAGACTGTGGTAATTAAAATAATTCCAATTTATTTTTAAAAATTCTCATAGATATTAAGAATGCTGTTCTTTGCCATGAATTGATTCTGACTCATAGTGACCCTGTACACTACAGAGCAAAATTGTTATATGGGATTTTCTTGCCTACAATCCTTACTGAATCATACTGTCAGGTTTTTTTCTTCCACGGTACCACTTGGTAGGTTTAACCTACCAAGCATTAGTTTAGCATTTGAGCACAAACTATACCACTGTAAACTCATGAAGATAGTAAATATCCCATGAAGTGGCCATTGTTATGTAGTGCTAGATCATTTTTAACAAAAGACTTGACTTCTAGGAAGTACTATATCATCTGACAGTTTCCAACTGTCAGCCCCTTCAGGGATTGCTTCAGCTGCAAAAAACCACTTGGTACAATGTCACACTCATTTTTTCAGATAGCCCATATCTAATGAATGAGCTGTAAGATGTATAAAGGTGGTCATCTTTGAAGGCCTTTAGATGTGTTTTTTTTTTCCTTTTTATCTTAGTCCAATATAGTACACCACAAAAAAGACCCTTCTGTACTTTACTTAATTGAGTGAACATAACTTTATGCTTGAATTGCAGCTTAATTATCCTTCTGCTTATTCCTCTCTTATCCTATTTTATAAATGTAGATTCTAAGGATCTTTAAAAACCATCTGCAAATTAAACTGTATAGCAGAGTTTGTCGTTCAAAAAACCCAATAAATAAAATTATAGAAGACATATGAAACAAAACTGTCAAGAGATAATGTGTTTCAATCATATAATCATATACACAGTTAAACAATATTTAATAAGATAGATAGATGATAGACAGATAGATAGATAGAGATAGATATAAACTTAAAAGAAACTGAAGAAAATAAGAAGGAAGGAATTGAAGGATTCAGATCTTTTGGAAGAGAGATTTTCATTCCAAACTAATATTAACACAATGAATAAAATATATGTAGTATATTCTAAATGAATTTCAAATTTTTATAAATTACTATTATTGGAAGGGAAAAAAGAATGTTTCTCTTTCCTTCTTCAAACCATAAAATACAGAGTACACTTGCACTTACATTGTGAATCCACCACTGGTCTGTTAGTGTGTAATCCTGTGGTGTCTTGCCTATTGCTGTAATATGGGAAGTTATTTCAAATACCATCAGTATTCCGCATACCAGCAAAATTACCCATAGGAAGCAGATTTCAGTGGAGCTTCCAAGCTAAGACTAGGGAAAAGAACCTTGTGATGTGCTTATAAAACTAGATGTCAGAAGACATTCTGACACTCCAGAACAAAGATTACCAAAAGTAGAGGGAAACAATAATGAGGTAAAAAATGGTTGTTAAAAATGGTAATTTGGATGCCCCACTAATGAATCATTCTCTAGGAAATTAAACAAAGTAACATTGTGTAAAAATTCAACAAAAGATCTCCTTAAAGTATCTAAAAAGAAATATAAATGTGCATCAATCAAAGCATCTCATTAAAACATGTGAAAAGCAAAAATATTGTTTTGATATATAGGGTAGACCTGACCCCAATCATATAATTTTTTTTAAGTTTCAGGTGCATTAAAAATTGGGACAATGAGAAAAAAAACACTAATTAAGAACTGAAGTCTTTTAATTGTGATGTTGATTAAGACTCTTGAATATATACACTATGCACTACCAAAAGAATGAAGAAATATATTTAGGAAGAAAAGATTTGTATTCCAATGTTCATCGTAGCATTATTTACCATCGCAAGAAACTGGAAACAGCCCAAATACCCACCCATATGGTCTAAAAAATTACTACATAACTTGGGAGGGACTGAAGAGCATTATGTTAGTGAACTAACACAATCACATAAGGATAAATATTGTATAAGACCATTGTAAAAAGAGAACCATAGCTAATAAAATGTGTATGGGAACCAAGGGGGGAAGGGGTGGAAGCAGAGGGATGATGATGGGCAGGGGGAGTAAAGGAAGTGGGAAAGATCCAGTGGGGGGAATTTTGGAAAGAAAGGGTAATGGTGGTCATAGTTTGATGGTGATTCATTTTATAAAACATGATTAATGGAGATGATTGTATGAAACACAACCAATAAAAATTACTTGGATCAAGTACACTTTTGGTCTTTAAAATTGTGCCCTTGCCCATTAGCATTTTGGACTCTATCATAAATAAGTTGTTGTTGTTGTTGTTATTGTTGTTATATGCCCTTGAGTTGCCTGTGACCCATAGTGACCCTATAGTACATAGCACAGCATCTCTAAACACTGCCCTGACCTGAATTCCAACACACCAACCCCCATGGCCCCAGTTATTGTATCAGTCCATCTCATCTGGGGTCTTCTTCTCCTGGGATGTCCCTCCAACCTTCAGAAAATGATGTCCTTCTCCAAGGACAAATCCCTCCTGGCCACATGCCCAAAATATGTGAGGCAGAACTTCAAAATCCTAGCCTCAAAGGAGAAACGTGGTTTCACCCTCTCCAAGACAGACCTATTTGTTTTCTTGGCAGTCCAGGGTATGTCTAAGACTCTTCTCAGCACAATTCAAAGGCATCTAGAATTCTTCTTCTGTCATCTTGAGATGTTGTTCAGTTCTCTGACACAAAGGAAGTAACTGAGAAAACCATGGCCTTGATTAGGCACACCTTAGTCTCTAGACTGACATTATTGCTTTTCAGTACTCTGGAGCGGTCTCTGACAGCAGATTTTCCCAATGCATTTTGTCTTTTGATTTTCTGACTGCTGGTGTTAAGACTATTGATTGTGGAGCTGAACAAGCTTAATTGTTCACAATCTCAATATCTTCTCCATCTATCCTCTCTATAAATTGGCCCAGTGGTGAGAATCTTTGTCTTCTTGATGTTGAGTTTCAATCCATGTTGAAGACCACAGTCTTTGACCTTCTGCTGCAAGTGTTTCAGGTCTTCTTCAGTTTCAGCAAGTAAGATTGTGTCATCTGCATATCATAGTTTGTTGATGAGTCTTCTTCCAATCTTGATGCCACACTCCTTCTCATAAAGTCCTGCTTCCCAAATGATCTCTTCTGCAAATAGATTGAAAAGGAAAGGGACAGCATGTATCCCTGAAGCAATCCTTTCCTGATTCTGAACCATGCAGTGTTTCCTTGCTCTGTTCTGAGGACTGCTTCTTGGTTTCACAAGTATAGGTTTCGCATTAGCACAACCAGGTTTTCTGGGATTGCCATTTTCTTCAAGGTTAGCCACAATTTGTTGTGATCTACACAGTCAAATTATTCTGTATAGTCAATGAAACACCAATACATATTCTTCTGGTACTCCGTTTTCTGCCAAAACTCATCTGACGTGGCAATAATGTCACTAGTGGCATGACCTCTTCTAAATCCAGATTGTATTTCTCATTGTTCTCTGTCGATGTACTGTTGCGGTTGTTTCTGGATAATCTTCAGCAGGATTTTGTTAGTGTGTGATCTTAGTTATATTGTTCAATAATTTCCACACTCTATTGAGTCACCTTTATTTTTTTTTAAATGAGAATAAATATGGATCTCTTCCAGTCAGTTGGCAAAGTATTTGTCCTCCAGATTTCTTAACAAAACTTGGTGATCATATGCCGGGCAATGTGTGTCTGCTGAAATCTGTCAATTGGTATTCCATCAATTCCTAAGGTTTTATTTTTTTGGCATGTCCCTCAGAGCAGCCTGCACTTCCTCCCCATTGCCTCTTAGTAATATTTTTTTCTTGAAATTCTTCTGTTTCAGCCAATTATTTTTGGTACAATGGCTCTGTATACTCCTTCCATCTTCTTTTAATGCTTCCTGAATCATTTAATATTCTGCCCAAAATCCCCAGAAAAAATTATGGAGATTCCAACGAATCAGGCAGAGTTTCATTTTGATGTACATAATTTTCATTTGCATTATAGCTGACTCCACCACATTTAAGATGTTTTCATTTAAATAAAGTTTCTTGAAATAAAAATGCATTGTAATATGCCAACGGTAATTAAAATAACTGAAATTGTCCTAAATATTAAATTGTTAGCATAAGTTCATTTTTATAAGAGTTATCAGATTTTTCCCAGGTCTTGTACCAATATCTCATAGAGAGAAATGGTATTCGCCTCTTTGTTTACAATAGCAAGGAGTTCAAAACAACCTAAATGCCCATCAACAAACGAATGGGTAGAGAAGCTGTGGTATATCCGCACAATGGAATACTATGCTGCACTGAAAAATAAGGAACTCATGCAATATTATTCAAAATGGGTGACCCTGGAGGACACTATGCTGAGTGAGGTATCTCAGTCACAAAGGGACAAATGCTATATGGTCCCACTGTTGTAGAATGAGGCTGGCATCAGGGTGGATGTAAGACTGAGAAAAATTGGATGAAATATGTTTAAGGCATTGAAGTCTATGAGGGAGAGAATAGTTTAAAAGTATTATATTTTAGGGCATTGTGTTTATCGTAGGAGTATGCAATGAGGGTTGCAGAGTGGATTATATTTGGGGTTGGGGGTGGG
>NW_006399872.1:135537-140114 GCF_000299155.1 Elephantulus edwardii
CAGAGGCGGTGCGGTTGGCGCAGGATAGAGCAGGGTTTAGAGCTGTTGTGCATAGGGTCGCTATGAGTCGGAAACGACTCGATGGCACATAACAACAACATAACAGTATTTCCTTGCTCTGTTCTGTGGACTGATTCTTGGTCTGAGGATAAATTTAGCATGAGCATAATTAAGTGTTCTGGAATTCCCGTTCTTCTCAAGGTTAGCTACTATTTCTTGTGGTACACACATGCTTAGTGTGTTGCATAGTCAATGAAACACAGATAAAACATTAGTAATCTACTTTCAACCAAGATCCTCGAATATTGGCTATGATGTTCTTAGTGTCATGGCCTCTTCTAAACTCAGCTTGTACTTCTGGCAGTTCTCTATGCACTATTCCAGTTATTTTGGGATAATCTGAAGCAGGATTTTGCTTGCATGTCATAATGTCCAAAAATTTTCATACTCTATCAGATTTCCTTTTTTTATAATGGGAATAAATATTAATCTCTTCCAGTTAGTTAGTTGTATAGGTAGTTGTCCTCCAGATTCTTTTGGCACATCCTGTCGAGCATGTCCAAAGATTGCATCTACTTGTTTAAATATGTCAGTTGGAATTCCATCGATCCCTAAGGCTTTGGTTTTGTTTTGTTTGTTTGTTTGTTGTTTTCCCCAGTTCCTTAAGAGCAGCTTGAATTACTTCTTTCTTCACTGTTGCCTCTTGGTCATATAATGCTTGTTGAAATACTTCTTTATCAGACAGTTCTTTTTGGTACGGTGATTCTGTGATTTCCTTCTAGTTTTGATGCTTCCTGGATCATTCAATATTCTACCCACAGCATCCTTAAGTATTATAACTCAAGTATGCAGAAATCAAGTGATTCTTATTTTGTCATACTCTTAGTATCTGAGATATTCTATGGACTTCCAAATCAAGAAACAGACACCTCTTTTGTTTGAGCAAATTGAACAAACAGATATGTCTTCAACTTGGAGAAAGTTCAGAGCCAGAGTGTTCCTTGGATGCAAAGAGGTGAAGCTTCATTTTACTTGGGCATGTTGTCAAGAGAAGTTATTCCTTGAAGAGGGACATCATTCTTGGGAGGGTGGAAGGAAGGTGAAGAAGAGGAAAACCCTTAACTAAGTGGACTGATTCATTGACTATAAAATGGACTTGAGACTGTCAGAGATTGTGAGAATGGCACAGGATAGGACCAGGTTCAGACATGTTTGTTGTTCGTAGGGTAGCCGTAAGTTGTATTTGACTAAACAGCACAGCATCAATCATTCTGATGAAGGTGCCAAGCTACACAAAGGTATTCAGAGGATATATCGTCTTTAATTTTTTTTTTGGATAGTACATCATGATAATAATGACTTTAGGAAGAGAAAGTGTTCAATTTGCAGTATAGAAAAGATTTAAGTCTTTATTATAAGTTTGAACCTGACTTCTCTAATGAGAATTCAGGAATGATGATATTTTTATAACAAAATTTCTCTTAAAATATATTTATAGTCTTTCTTCACTGAAAAGAATGTTAATTAACTGTATAAGTAAGCTTATATGAAATTTAAAAATAAATAAATAAAATTATACTTATTCAAAGGGACTTATAATAGATCTTATTTCAAAAGTCATATATATCTTTTCACTATGATTAATACATATGAAAGTATAGACAGCAAAAATATTTCCATATTCATTGTTTAAATTTTAGAAATAGGTGAATAAAACCTGGCTTGATTCGGGGTAAGCTTAAAACATTCAAAGAATTTGTTCCAATGAGATCATACTTAGTATTTGACATATACTCCTATAAATTATAATTCTTCCCCATTTTCAATTACTCAATATTATTTAGTGTTTAGCTTGTTGATATTGAACTAACAATTCCGTATATCTTAACACATTCTTTGTTTTTCAAGTTGGTGCAGTAACACAATAAAGTATTAAATTTCTCTTTAATTTTGAAATAAAGCATTTTTCTTAAAACATAACTACAACAGGGGTCTTCCATATTGCACTGTGTTTAATAAAGTGCATAAAATTTTAATTTCCAAATCTGATGTAAATTAAACGGGTCTTTAGTGAAAGAGAGTAGAGAAACAGAAAGCATGGAATGTGATCCTGGTTTGTACATTTGTAATGATAAAGGTGACCAGAGTCTAACCTGATTTTGCCTTTTTCCCCTACTAGTTTATTTACAAAACTCGAAAACAAATTAGAAAAAAATTCTCTCAATTTTGCTTACCTCCCAGCCCATCATATTGTACAACCCAATGATTAATCTCCCCTGGCCCCTGCACATCCACATCCCTCTGCTTCCAGCCTCCCCCACCACTCCTAGATCCTTATATTCATTCTACAATAACGGTTTTATACAATACTTATCCTTGTGGGACTGAGTTAATTCACTCAGCATAATACTCCCCAGTCCCTTCCAAGTTAGATTTTGCTTTATTAAGGCTTAACTAACAAAGAGTTTTGGATGTGGAATGAACTTACTTGAGATTCACAAATTTTTTGTCATTTTTTTTAATTTTAGCTCAAATTAATTTTATGCTGTTGTTGTGTATTGTAAAGTCAGAACCAACCTATAGCTGACCCTTCCGCAGGTTTTCAGAGGCAGTTACTCACACGGGAGGAGATTGCCACCCTTCTCCCTCAAAGCAGCTAGTGGCATTGAACTGTGTGCCTTTAGGACTGCAGCACAGCTTCTTGCCACTAGGCCACCAGAGCTCTAGAGTTACAGAGTTGTTACACAACTGAAGTCATCCTTTATGTTTTATAGTATTTTCATAATTGTTATTTTAGTGAAATATTACAGAACCGATGGATACCATTAGTTTATTGATACATATTTTCCTTCCTCTCCCTTCCCCAATTCACTTTGTAATTCATGTCTTCATATGTTGGCATACATATGATGTTTAATCTTCCATTCCTTTCAGATGGTCTTTCTCCTGCTCCAGTGTTGTGTTCATTTTCTGTCAGTTTTATTCTTGCTATGCCTTCCTCCTTACCTATTATACTTTTATAACAGTGGTTTTACCTATGTTTTTCCTCTGCTAATTGAGATATTTCACTCAGCATAATATCTTCCAGACTCATCCACATTGTGTAGTCTTTTACGAGTTCATTATTTTTCAGTAATACTTAGTATTCCTTCGTGTAGATATAACTATAGTTTTCCTATCTATTTTTTTCTTAAGATACTCCAAAGTTTTTGAGGGACTAATTCCCATATAACACCATATAAAATTAATTCATTAAACATACAAAGCTTATATATTCTTTAGTAATAAATATAAAATCATTTTCAAAAAGAAATATAAGTAAGATGAATAAAATTGTTCATGAAACAAATTATCGTTAGTAAAATAATTCATTAATAGTTGCATGTACTGTCTTGAGGAAAATAACATATTAAAACATCAAATTATCTCTATAATTAAAAAACAATGTTCAATGTTTAATAAAACATTAGATATGACAGGAGATAGAATGAAAAGTCAGAAGACTAAGAGAATAAAGACAAAAGAAAGAAATAACAAGGTGAATGAGATGTTGGAGCTGTTTGAAATAGATTTTAAGATATCTAAGAATAAAATGTTTTTATGAAGTTTAAATGATGGATAATTTCACACTGTAAGTGAAATTTATGAATTGATTAATGAAATAAAAATTCTGAAGCATAAAAATACAATACTTGAGATTAAGAACTAAATGTTTATCTGCAAATTAGAAAGCTGAAGTTAGGAATAGTAAACCAGTAGAAATGTTGCTATAAAAGATGTAATTTGAAGGACAGAGATATTAAATAACCTAGACTTTACAAAACAATAAAATAAATACATAGAAATAATAAAGTAGATTAATTATCTATTATGACAATTTTAAAATAAGAAGAGTGAGAGAATTTAGCAAAAGCAAATATTTCCAGAACTAACGATTAAATATTAGGACAGCTGCTAAAATGACAACAGCTCATGTAAATTGAAAAGTTACAAAACACGAATTAAATTTGGAAACAAAAGCACTAGTAACATTACAACAAAACTGATAAAAGCATGAGAAAAGTTGTAAAACCAACCTGATATATAAGAGACATTATCTTCAAATGAAAAGATGTTTTATCAGAAATTAAAGAAGCCAATACATAATGCAGTGCTGTATTATAAATATGGAAATAATTTATTTTTAAAATTAAAATAGGAATTCTTTTCCCAGCTATAACTAAAGATTGATTTCTGCTCTACTTGATCAACATTAGATTGTAGCCAATGCCAGTCCAGTCTGCTCTTAAATACTCTGCAAGAATAAAACAAACAAAAACCAAAACAACAAAAAAAAACACACAACAGTTCAGAGGATTACACTCACACTTCCCTCCTCTATGACATTCACCAAAAGAAAGGAAGGTCAAGCCAAACTAATAATCTGCATAACACAACAGCATGACTTAATTAGAAATTTTAAAATAATGCAAAGAAACTTTTTAATTTCATTTTTTATTTTCAGAGGTCAATCTATAGCAATTAGCAAACACATCAAAAGGCAGGAAAAATTGACCATTGACTCTCTAACCCAACAT
>NW_006399872.1:140825-142956 GCF_000299155.1 Elephantulus edwardii
GTCTGGAGAGCTTTGGTGAACTAGTGGCAAGAAGCTGCACTACAATCCCAGATGTGCACAGTTTGAATCCACCAGATGCTCTGCTGGAGAAAGAGGGACCATCTCCTCCTGTACCAGTCAGATCTGATTTGATGATACACACACACAAAATAATAAAATATTAAAAAAATATAGAACTGTTAATATAATCCCCACTCTTATTGACTTGTTTTTCAGATATCATTACAAGTAGAACATCAACTCTCAAATTTTACTTAACATTTAAGCATAGTCCCTTTCCCACATTTATACCATATTAATGTGAATTTAAAGTATTGGTATACTTTAATAATTTGTTTTTTCTAATCTTATTATTAAAAAATCCATACAAAGTTAAATATACAATTTTTAAATTATTTTCATTTTCTTCTGCTTCCAGCATTTCTGAGAAATTAAGTCCAGGAGAATATGCCAAATGGATAACACATACACAGATAATATGATTTGCTTTACTTCAGATCACCTATTATTCAGAAAATCATTTCATTCTCTGATTAGAAAGTATGATTCCAAAGGAAGGAGCAAAGACGGTCCATCAGATGTCTTTATTCAGCATTATCTTCATACAGAAGCACTAGTAGTGTACGTTCAGAAAGAGTACAATAAGTATATAAATGGCTTTTATTACAGGAAATATATTGCAGAAAATAGAAGAGAATTAAATGTCTTGCAAGAATAGATTTTCTATTTTACAAGGTTAGGAAAGCAGTTATACTCCTTTGAGCACCTGATGGAGGATATCATCGAGATGGAAGCACTTCTTTGTGAAAGAACTGTCAGCTTACCTTTATATGAATAGATATTACTTTTGGAATGTATCTGTGGGGAAAGAAAATATGCTTCAGCAAGTTGTATTTCTTACCCTAAGACAAAACATTCTTTCTTTTTGCACGTCTGATTATATTTTTTCTCAAACACAAAATGTTACAAATAATTCACAATATTATCCCCCCCAAAAGCCAATTAACTACTGTTGTTGTTTGTTGTTTTCATATGTCTTGAAGTCACCTTCCACTCACAGTGACCCAATGCTCAATTTCTCTAAACATAGTTCTATCCTGCGTCATTGTCACTATTCCTGAAATATCTATCCCCGTTACCCTAGTCACTGTGTAAATCCATCTTATCCAGGGTATTCCTATCTTGTGCTATACCTCCACCCTTCCAAGCATGACGTCCTTCTCCAAGGACTAGTTCCTGCTGACAACATGCCCAAAGTATATGAGAATGAGCTTCAAAATGCTTGCCTCCAAGGAGCAACCTGGTCTCATTTTCTACATGATAGACCTGTTTGTACTCTTGAGAGTCCATGGTTCATTCATTATTCTTTTCCAACACCAGAAACATTAATTCTTCTATCATTCACATTCATTGTCTGCTGTATGCTCTCTGTTGCATAGCATGTAACCATGAAGACTATGACCTTGATCACCCACACCTTAATCTTCAAACTGACATCATTGCTCTACACCACTCTGAAGAAATCATTGACTGCAGATTTACTCAATGCAATTAGGCGGAGTTTTTTTGTTTGTCTTAATTTCCTTACCACTTGTGCTGTGAGTGTTGACTGTGGAACTAAACAAGCTAAAATTGTTAACAATCTCAATCTCTTCTCAATCTATCATAGCGGTGTAGATTGGCTTGGTGGTGTGAATCTTTGTGTTTCTGATGCTAAGTATCAATCCATGTTAAAGACTGCAGTCCTTGACCTTCTGAGGCAAACGCTTCAGGTTCTCCTCAGTTTCAACAGGCAAGGTTGTCTCACCAGATTACTGTAGGGATTTTTAAATAAATCGTCCTCCATTTCTGATGTCACACTCCAACTCATAAAATTCAGCCTTCTGAATAATATGTTCCACATATAGATTGAAAAGTTATAGAGATAGGATGCATCCCAGAAGCACTCCTTTCCTGATTTTTAATCATGTAGTATTTCCTTCACTATTCCCAACTTTTGCATTCCAGTCACCCATTATTATCAATGCAGCTTGTAAAAGTTGGTAGAAATCATCTATTTCTTCTTCTTTGGCTCTGGTTGTTGGTGCATATATCTGAATGATAGTGGTATTTACTGGACTTCCTTGTAAGC
>NW_006399872.1:151293-155956 GCF_000299155.1 Elephantulus edwardii
TGCAACAATGAATGAATGGAATTCCAAAATCTCTGTAGATTTTCATTGAAATGAAAAATAAATAAGTTTAAAAAAATGCAAAGAGAATACCACATCAGTGTTTCTGAGGTAAGAAATAATTTCAAAGCACGTGCGCGCGCACACACACACACACACACACACACACACACACACACATGACAAAGCATAAACTAATGACCATAATATACCGTCAGAAAATCTTTTAGAATAAGATTTGCTACTGAAACTTTCTGGTAGGGAATATAAAATAATTATAGTTAAGTGCCTTCACTAGATGAGAAAAATTTGAGGAAACCACAGACAAAGGAAAATACATAAAAACTCTTCAAGAAATAAAAACCATTTGAGACCAAATAGATAAAATAAATAGACAGCTAGAAGCAATACTAAAACAACACACTGAAACTGAGAATATGATGACTAAAATTTCAGACACAGGTAATATATTCTTAGAGAAGAATAATATTGAATACATGAAACAAAGACAAAAAGAAATAAAGCATAGTTTACGACCAATTCATTTGAATAGGTTATCAACTAATCTCTCCGGGATACACATCAATTGTATGTCATCCTGTAAGCCCAGAGTCAGACAAAAATCTCAAATCATAAATTATTTACACCTTACTCAGGATGTGTGGATCAACCTGAACAAAAGTAGCAAATTCTCTGAGGAAGCAAACTGTGGAAAAGGTAAACGTCCCAAACTTTAAGGTGGACAAATATTTCATGCTGATCTTTCAAAAACCAAAGCATAAGGTCACATAGAAGACTTATTTGACCATAGTCATATATATTTTTACCACAGCTGAAGAAAAATGCTTTGATACTAAACTCATAGAAGAACAATCAGTGAAAAGAAGGAAAATGAATGAAGCATAATAATTTTGTGAAAGATCATAAAGAAGAATAACTTATGTATAATTGGAATTCCAGAACAGAGAGGAAAAGAAAGAGGGAGAGAACAGAAAAAGTTATTGTAGACTTACAGAAAGTATATTTCTTAAACCTTATGAAAAGTTAGAAAATAATGATTCAAGAAATAAAATGAAATCCAAATAGGATAGACACCAAAGGAAAACATCAAAAGATTAAACAAATTTTTCAAAATCAAATAAACTAAATTAGTTGCCATTAAGTTGGAACTGACTCAGCTGATCCTACAGCAGGACTTTTGAGATTGCAAATCATACAGGAGGGGATTATTCATCTCCCTCCTGGATAACAGCTGGTGGATTCAAACTGCCCACCTGTGATTTGGCCATGCAACTCCTTACTCATTAGACCTCCAGAGCTCTGGAAAGACAAAGAATATTGAAAGCAACTTGGGGGAAAACTAAGTTATCTGCAAAAGAGAACCAATGACATTATGCTTTGCTTTCTCAGAAGAAACTCTGCAGGCAAGGAGGCAATAGGATGATACAGATCAATCTCTAAAAGACCAAGCTTCATTTAACTCATGTCATGGTCTTTTCCATTACTAACTATGGACCTGTGGCTAAACTGTTAAAGATTTGCACTACTATCCCAAAGACAAGGGATTCAAATTCATCAGGTCTTCTACTGGAGAAGGATGACCATTCTCATTTCTGTGTTGTTTACTACCTCTGAAAACATGATGCAGAGTCAGTTATAAGTTGGTTCCAACTCAATGGCATATAATAAATAACAATAAGCTAAGGATCTGAGAGCTGGGCAAATAATAACAATGAAAGAAGTATCTACATCCTTGATATGTAATGTTAGAGAAGAGTACTAAACATCCCATGGACTGTGAAAAGGATAAATTGATGCATCTCGGAGAAAGTTTGGCCAGAGTGTTCTTTGGGGACAAGGATAGTGAAGTTTTATCTCACATACTTTGAGTATGTTGCTTGGAGGTGCTATTCCCTGGAAAGGAAAAGCATGCTAAGAAAGGTGGAAGATAAGCAAGAGAGAGGAAAATCCTCAACAGTGGTGGAAGTAACAGGTTCAAGTATGTCAGAGATGAAGATGACAAAGGAGAAGGCACGGTTTTTATCTGTTGTTCACAGGGTGCTTGTGAGTTGTATTCATATCAAAGGCACCTAAAAACAAAAACAGATACAAACACAGACTAAAAGAACGAAAGTGAGAAATACACTTCAAGTACATTTCAATCAAATAAAAGCAGAACTGATGTTATTAATTTCTGATTAAATAGATTTGTTGGCAAAAAATCAACAAGTAAAGACATTTTAAGTTGAATAAAAATTCATTAATCAAGAGAATACAACTATAATTAATATTCATGAACCCAAAGACAGAGCTCCAGGGCACATAAATCAAACCTTAACAAATTTGAATGAAGAAATAAGCAATTATACTCTCACTCACTTATGCCACCATGTTGACACAAATGCATAGAGACTCTACATCGGGTTTTTGAGGTGGTAAATGTAAATAGGAGGAGATTACCAATCTTTCTTCCTTGGAGCTTCTGGTGGATTCCAATTTCCAGATGTACATATGTTTTTCTTAACAATCCAATCTATTACAGGCTATGCTACAATAGTGGAGAAATTTAATACACTACTTTTTATGATAGAATTACCAGAGAGAAACTTGGCAAAGACACAAAAGAACTAAGCAACATAATTAAATGATCTTATATTTTAGACATATATAAAATATTCCACTTAAAAAGAACATGATATAATTTCTTTTCCATGGGACAAACCCCCATAAATCATACAAAAGCATCTTCTAAGATTGTGGTGTGCTAAAATTAGAAATCAACAACAGGAAAATCAAAGAGAAGAAATATTGTGACCATGGAAACTAAATTACATCCTACTCAGAAACCACTGCAGAATAGAAGAAACTTTAAAAAGAGGAAAAAAAATCTGGAAATTAATGAGAATGATACAAAAATTCTTGGGAGACAACAAAGACAGTGTTTGGGGTTTATTTATAATAATAAATGTCCACATAAAAAAACCCAAACTAAAACATAACAACCAAAATCATCACTTTAGCATCTCCAACCACTGAAAAAGAACAAGCAAATTCTGTAGTTTACAAAAGAAAAAAAAATAGAGTAGTAATAAATGGGTCTTGGCAAAAAGCAGAGAGTACCAGAAGAGTGTCTATTGATGTTTCATTGACTACGCAAAAGCATTTGACTGTGTGGATCACAATTAATTGTAGCTAACCTTGAGGAAAATAGGAATCTCAGAACACTTGATAGTGCTTATATAAAATCTATACTTAGGCAAAGAAGAAACAAGACGAAATCCTCAGAACAGAGCAAAGAAACACTGCATGGTTCAAAATCAGGAAAGGAATGCATCAGGGATGTATTCTGTCCCCATATCTTTTCAATCTATATGCAGAACAGATCATTCGGGAAGCAGTGCTTTATGAGGAAGAGTGTGGCATCAAGATTGGCGGGAGATCATTAACAAACTATGATATGCAGATGACACAACCTTGCTTGCTGAAACTGAAGATCTGAAAAACTTGCTGAAAAAGTACTGTCAAGGACTTAGTCTTCAATATGGATTGAAGCTCAACATCAAGAAGACAATGATTCTCACCACTGGGCCAATTGGCAACACGTTAATAGATGGAGAAGAGATGTGGTTGTTAGCAATTATAGCTTGCTCAGATCCACAATCAACACTCTTAATACCAGCAGTCAGGAAATAAAAAGATAAATTGCACTGGGAAAATCTGCTGTCATGAACCTCTCAAGAGTGCTGAAGAGCAACGATGTCCATCTATATCCAAAGGTATGCCTAATAGAGGATATGGTTTTCTCAATTACTTGTTATGCTTCATAAAGTCATACAATGATTAAGGATGACAGAAGAAGAATAGATGTCTTCAAATTGTGGTGCTGGAGACTGTTAAAAAACCAAAATAGCTGTGTTTTGGAGATGGTAAAACCAAGTCTCTCCTTAGAGGCTAGGATTTTGAAGCTCCATCCTGCTTACTTTGGCATGTGGCCAGTAGAGATTGGTCCTTTGAGAAGAACGTCATACTCAGAAGGGTGGACGGACAGTGAATGACAGGGAGACCTCGGATGAGATGGATTGATACAATAACTGGGGTGATGGGAATAGTCGTGTCAGAATTAGTGAGAATGGCTCAGGACAGTGAAGGGTTCAGAGCTGCTGTACATATGGTTGCTATGCATTGCAGGTGGCTTAACCAATAACATTATATGTCAGGTTAGGAAGAAGAAATGGCATCCACTACCTAAACAACTTGCCTCCAGAAACTCTATGAACTTGATAAATGCTGATAGTTGTAGAGGGGCTTCAGGACTTTTGTTCATAGGGTCACTATGAGTCATGCTCAACTTGAAGGCAATCAACAACAACAATAGAGAGAAATAAAGCAAACATGAGAATCAACAAGAGTAGAAGTTGGCTCTTTGAAAAAAAATAATAAAATGAAAAAGCCCTGGGAAAATCTAAACAAAGGAAGAGAAAATGAAAATAACATGAATAAGAAATAAATTGGTATGCCATAATAGAATGAACAGAAAGAAGAGGATATGCTTCAACGATTTAGATCCTCCCAGAAGAGCTGTGGGTGAGCATTAACATTACTGGTAAGTATATTCATTTTCTCCTGGACCCAAGAGCCTACTATTTGGTCCTAAAAGCCTTCTGGA
>NW_006399872.1:156692-157833 GCF_000299155.1 Elephantulus edwardii
GGGGAGCAGGGTAGAGATAATAGTGCAACAATGAATGAATGAAAACCCAAAATCTCTGTAAATGTTGATTAAAATTAATAAAATTCAATAATTTTAAAAAAGTGATAAGAAATAAAAAAGTAATAAGAGGATAATAATAGAAAAGAATGAGGATGAACTGTACTCCCAAGAAAATTGAAAACAGAGAGATTGGATATTTCCTTTAGAAATGTACTTCCCATATAAATTAGCAGACAGAGGTAGAAAATTTAAGCAGAGTAATTTAAAAAAGGAGAAATTTAATAATCTCATGAAAACACTCCTCCTAATCAAAAAGAAGTCTGAGCACAGATGGGTTCTTCGGTGAATTCTACCAAACATTCAGAAAAACAGGAATTCATTCTACACATCCTTTTTTACAATGTAGATAAGGATAGAATCCTCCTGAATTCATTCTATGAAGCAAGCATAAGGCTGTTACAAAAAACTAAGCAAAAGGACCACTCAAAAAAGAAAAGTATACACTAATATAGTTTTATGAATATAAATGCAAAATTTCTCAATAAAATTCTGTCAGTAGAGGAAAATAGCATCTCGAAAATCTTACATAATGGCCAAGTGGGCCTTATACAAAGTATGCAAGAATGATTTATCATACTAAAAACAATCTAATTCGTAACATAAACAAACCCAAAGGAGCACATTAAAATTTTATGGGACTATGTAGTCATAAGTGTTGATACAGAAAAGAGATCTGACAAAATGAACCACCCTTTCCTGGTAATAATGCACAACAAAAGAGGAATGAAAGGGAATTCCTCAACATAATTAAGAGCATATAATAAAAATAAATTACAGATACTATATGTGAGTATTAAAAGAAGATGTAAAGAATATACTGAGTCACTATACCAAAAGGAATTGGAAGACACAAAAGAATTTCATGAAAAAACATATAAGCAAAAGCCAATGATGATGAAGGAAGAAGTTTAGGCTGCTTTGGAGAAAATAGCAAAAAATAAGGCCCTCGAAATAGATGGTATACCAATTGACATATTTCAACTAACAGATGCTGCCGTGGATGTGCTCACCAAGTTGTGCCAAGAAATCTGGAGAACAACCACTTGGCCAACTGACTGGAAGAGGTCTATATTTGTTCCCA
>NW_006399872.1:158926-161318 GCF_000299155.1 Elephantulus edwardii
TCTGGGGCTTCGTCTGACATACTTTGGACATGTTTTAAGGAGAGACAGGTCATTAGAGAGGGACATCAGCTGGGTAGAGTAGAGGGACAGCGCAGGAGGGGAAGACCCTCTATGAGGTGGATTGATTCAGTGACTTGGGTAATTGGGATGGGTATGTCAGAGGCAATGAGATTGTCACAGGCTAGAGCAGGGTTTAGGGCTGTTTTCAATAGGGTCGCTATGAGTCGCAAGCAACTCGACAGCACATAACAACAACAACAACAAGGCTCCAGGAATACATGTTATACTAATTGACATATTCCAGCTAACAGATGCTGCCCTGGACATGCTCATCAAGTTGTGTAAAGAAATCTGGAGAACAACCATTTGGCCAACTGACTGGAAGAGATATGTATTTGTTCCCATCCCAAAGAAAGGTGACCCAACAGAGTGTGGAAACTATAGAAAAATATCACTGATTTCACATTCAAGCAAGATTCTACTGAAGATTATCCAAAAACGACTCGAACAGCACATCAGCAAAGAATTTCCAGAAGGCCAGGCTGGGTTTAAAAGGGGTCGTGGTACTAGGGATATTGTAGCTAGCGTTAGATGGATCTTAGCTGAAATCAGGGAATACCAGAAGAATGTCTAACTGTTTCATTGATTATGCAAAGGCATTTTACTGTGTGGATCATAACAAACAGTGGCTGACTCTGAGAAGAATGGGAATCCCAGAACACTTGATCATGCTAATGAGAAACCTATGCTTGAACCAGGAGGCAGTCATCAGAACAGAGCAAGGAAACTGCATGGTTCAAAATTGAGAAGGGCATATGCCAGGGATGTGTCCTATCTCCACACATTTTACCTGTATGCAGAACAGATTATCCAGGAGGTTGGGCTGTATGAGGAGAAATGTGGGGTCAGGATTGGTGGAAGGTCTATTAACAATTTACATTGTGCAGATGACACAACCCTGTTTGCTGAAACCTAGGAGGACCTGAAGCGCTTGCTACAGAGAGTCAAGGACTGCCCCCCTTCAATATGGATTCAGGCTCAATGTCAAGAAGACAAAATTGTCAACATCAATTGGCAGCATCAATTGGCAACATCAGGATGGATGGTGAAGAGATTAAGATTGTTCACAGCTTTAGTTTACTTTTCTCCACAGTCAACACTCTTGGCACTAGTAGCCAGGAAATTAAAAGATGCATTGTGATGGGAAAGTCTGCTGTTAGGGACCTCTCCAAAGTACAGAAGAGCAGTGGTGTCTCTCTGGAGATTAAGGTGCATCTGATACAGGCTATGGTCTTTGCAATCACTTGTTAGGCATGAGATAGTTGGACAATGACTAGGGAGGATAGAAGGAGAATTGATCCCTTTGAGCTGTGGTGCTGGAGAAGAGTATTGAGGGTACTATGGACTGCTAGGAAAACAGATTCATCCTGGAGATGGTTAAACCGAGTGACTCTGAGTGCAAAGGATTCTGAGGCTTCGTCTAACATACTTTTGAAATTTTGTAAGGAGGCACCAGTTTGGAGAAACACATCATGCTTGGTAGGTTGGAGAGACAGTGCAGGAGGGGAAGGCCCTCTATGAGGTGGATTGATTCAGTGACTGGGGTAATTGATATGGGTGTATCAGAGAGTGTGATTGGCACAGAACACAGCAGAGTTTAGGGCTATTGTACATAAGGTCGCTGTGAGTCGCAAGCGACTCGACAGCACATAACAACAACAACCACAAGAACAACATATGTTAGTATTAATGGAGAGATTGAATCCATTATTAATAGAAAAAATAAAAGGTTACCATTAACCACCACTCTTATTCAATATCTAAAATCCTAGAAAGAGCAATAAAGCAAGAAAAGAAAATTAAAAGCATGCAAATTCAAAAAAAAAAAAGCATGCAAATTCAAAAAGAGGAAGTAAAAGTCTATTTGCAGATGATATACTCTTACATGTAGAAAATCTCAGACTTTATTAAAATTACTGAATGTGTCTTCGAGTCATAGAGAACTCAAAGCAATCCTATGAATGAAAGACCTGAACACTTGTATAACTTCCATCGTTTCTCCATGTTAATAGAGTTTCTGGAAGCAAGATGTTTCAGAAATGTATGCTACTCCAGCTTCCAAGCTTGTTTTAATTGTGGAACTCCACCAAGCACTGTACACCATGGGTAACTATTATCTCATTTGACACATCAGTGTTTAGCATCACAGCAACCACGAGTTACCTCTGTACAGCAATGCACAGATCAGTGTTATGCCACGTAGAAGAATGTTTGACCAAAACCAACTAAAACTAGGCCTGAGGGCCACAGATTAAAGTCACCCACCTTTGGCTTGGTAGCATAATATAGATTAGAATAGACAGATAGATAGAGGATAGATAGATAGATAGAT
>NW_006399872.1:161418-188991 GCF_000299155.1 Elephantulus edwardii
AGAAATAGAAAGTTTAAAAAAATTTAAACATCTTTAAAAATGTAGCATATCACAAGATAAATGTACAAAACTCTACTTGGAGTTTACTACAGAAATAAAGAAAACCCTGAAAAGAAAATAAGGAGAATCATGCCATTCAAAAAGCTATCAAAATAATGATGTGTTGCTGTTTTGTTAGATGTCATTTGAGTAGACTACAATTCATAGCAACCCTATGAACAATTTTGAGATAAATCTACCAACACGAAAGACAAAAGAAAAAGAGAACTACAAAGCATTACTACATGAAACTCAAAACCTTATGTAAAATGGAAGAATATATCATACTCACGGATAGATTTACCATTGCGAATGTGTCCATACTACAAAAAGTATACTATCTACAGGTATAAGGCAATCTAAGTTCAGATTCTGTCACTATTATTCAAAACGCTGGGACAAATAGTCATCAACTTTAAATTGGAAAGAGAAAGATCCCAGACAGACAAAGCGCTACTGAAGAAGAAGAACAAAGTAGTACATTTCCATAGCAGGTTTCAGAGCTAATGTGCGCAAGTGACTCAATAGCACATAACAACTTAGACTATTGAAGATAATTAAAAATACATTGTTAATAGAAGATAAAATAATAATTAAAACTTCTAAAAATTAAATCCTTTGTATGTCAAAAGACACACACAGAGTATGATAAACAGAATCTAGGGGAAAATACTTGATAATAACATTTATAATTTATAGGAAACTCCATCACATCAGCACAAAAATGACAAGTAACACAATGAAAAAATGAGCAGAGGATGTTGATAGGTACTTCATCAAAGAAGGCATTCAGATGAACAAAAAACATGAGAGACACTCAAGATCACTAGCTTTTAAAGAGATGCAGATCAAAGCAATGAAATATTATCTCACCTGAAAAATAACAAATTTCAATAAAGCAGTAAACAACATATGCTAGCAAGGACATGCAGTCATTAGAACTCTAATACATCATATATGAAAGTTGGACTATCAAATGTTACAATTACTGTGGAACACAGTTTGTGATTCCTTATGAAGTAATATCACTACTAGTATATATATATGAAAGAAATAAGAGCTCTGACACCAACAGATAAATCTATACTTATGCATACTGCTGCATTATTTACAATAGCAGAGAGATAGAATCAGCTATGTAACCATCACTGGATTAACAAAGCAAAGTTCATTCACACACCAGCAAAGCTATACTGTGCAACACTAAACAACAATAAATAACGCTGTATACTAGCAGCATTTACATTGCCTTGTGTTAAGGAAAGATGTGTTAACTAGAGGAAAAGATACTACTTCCAAATTATAAAGATATTAAAGAAAAAACTAACTTTGAAAAAAATGGAAAGATTATGTGGTAACTATATGTAAACTACATTTAAACTACCATTATATATAATCTCGCTAGATAAACACTTTGCTCTACAAATATGAATATTCTGTTATGCTGTGATTTATTAAAAACTCCTTTGAGTCATAAAACCACCAATCTATTGAACAGAGATGTAAATATATTGCTTTAAAGACAAAACACCACTGTGTGACTAAGCTATTTTGTATGGCTTACTGTTAATTCTGAGATTCAAAAAATGTAGCTAATGTGATTCTGTAAAGACAGGTAGACTTACCATTTGGAAGATTCTGTTTTGCCTCTTGGGAATTTACATTTTGCATTTTTTCTTGTAGTAGGAGATTTTTCTCTTCTATTTGGAGTTGTATTTGGTAGAGTAATATTAAATGTTCTCTTCAGAACAGAATGTCTTAAAAATGGGCTAAGCTAGGGAGATCAAAACAAAAGGACATTTTATTTTCGTCCTATCATTCATAAACTTTGAAAAACTATTTTATAAAAATCAATAACTCATTAGTATAAAATAACTCATCAATATCACTTGTTGTTGTTTGGTGCCATCAACTCGTAGATGACTCATAGCAACCCTGTGAAAGAAAGGTGTGAGCAACGAAAGGAAACATCACTTGTCTGCTGTTAGGGACCTCTCCAAAGTACTGAAGAGAAATGGTGTCTCTTTGGAGACTAAAGTGTGTCTGATAGAGGCCATGGTCTTTGCTATCACTTGTTATGCATCAGAGAGTCGGACAATGACTAAGGACAGAAGAATTGATGCCTTTGAGCTGTAGTGGTGGAGAAGAGTATTGAGGATACCATGAACTGCTCGGAAAACAAACAGATTCATCCTGGAAAGGATCAAACTGGGCTGCTCCTTGGGGGCAAGGATTCTGAGGCTCTGTCTAACATACTTTGGACATATTACAAGGAGGGATAGGTACTTGGAGAGGGACATCATGCTTGGTAGGGTGGAGGGACAGCGCAGAAGGGGAAGGCCCCCTATGGGGTAGATTGATTCAGTGATTGGGGTGATCGGGATAGGTGTACAAGAGACAGTGCGATTGACACAGGACAGAGCAGAGTTTAGGGCTGCTTGTAGGGTCGCTATGAGTTACAAGGGACTCAATGACACATAACAACAACAACAACATGCATATATAAATGTAAATAATTTAACAGCCATAAAATTAGCTAAAGTATATTTACTGTTTTTTAGTAAAAATATTGTTGGACACCAAATGTTGTTTTTATTGTTGTTTTTGTTACGTACTGTCAAGTGGGAACTGACCTCATGGGTGACCCTCCAGCAGTATGCCTCACAGAAGGAGATTGTCCATCTTTCTCCTGCGGAACAACTGATGGGTTCAAACTTTGTACCTAATCCTTACCACTAAGTCACCAGAGCTGTCCATATACTAAAATCAAATAATCCTATTTTCAGAGGTAAAGACTCTGAGTCAGTTAAAATTTATGCCAAACTCATCTGCTTAGTGCAGGTAGATACTAGTTTTCCAGTTGACTCAAAATTGTCTGTTCAACAATTATTCAAGTATTTTGTGCAAAGTTCACTATGAGTCATATTTGACTTGATGATGCTTAATCACTGCTAAATGAGACTGATCTTGTTATAATGGAAGAACATTCTTCCACTTTGTACATCACTATTTGTCAATGTGCTGTATGAAGTAACCTGGGTTTCCCATGATGCTCAACATGTGCCTTTAGGTATTAAACACCATAATGGTTTCCCAATGTAGACAGTGTTTGGTGGAGCTCCCAGTTGTAAAACAGGTTTTGAAGCAGGAGTGGCATCCACTTCCTAAACCACATGCCTCTGGAAACTCTATGAACCTGGATAGTTATAGAAAGGCATTAGGTCTTGGGTTCACACGGTCGCTATAGGTCATGCTCAACTTGATGACAATCAACAAAAACAAACAATATCATCTACTCAACTCTGATTAACATTATGATGATAGGAAAAAGTAGAGTTTTTTATATTTAGCATCCAAATATCAATAATAAACAATAGGAAAGGCAATGCTGTAAAGCACTACACAAACAAAAAATCCAATATGCACATCAAACCAATTGATGCATTGTTTTCCGTTGCTATGAGGATTTCTTGTTATATCATGTTGTTGTCCTTGTTATGTGCCATCGAGTTGTTTGTGACTCATAGCGACCCTATGTCCAACAGCCCTAAACCCTGCTATATCCTGTGCCAATCGCATTGCCTCTGACACACCCATCCTGATTACCCCCCTCACTGCCACCTCAGAGAGGGTCTTCCCGTCCTTTGCTGTCCCTCTACCCTACCAAGCATGATGTCCCTCTCCAAGGACCTGTCTCTCCTTAAAACATGTCCAAAGTATGTCAGACGAAGCCCCAGAATCCTTGCCTCCAAGAAGCAGCCTGGTTTAACCCTCTCCAGGATGAATCTGTTTGTTTTCTTGGCAGTCCAGGGTATATTCAATACTCTTCTCCAGCACCACAGCTCAAAGGCATCAATTCTCCTTCTATCCTCCCTAGTCATTGTTATATACCTTGCAATAAATTTATTAGTAATATTCACTCTACTGTGACACTGATGTGTCAAATGTGTAGTTGGCTACCCAATGTGGACAGAGAGTGGGGTGGAGCTCCCCGATTAAAACAAGCTTGGAAGGAGGAGTGGTATCCACTTCCAGAATAGCTTGCTTCCGGAAAACCTATGAACCTGGAGAGAGGATGAAAGGCACCCAAGCGTCGAGGACTCTCCTTCATAGGGTTGCTATGAGTTGCTTGTGACTTGACGGCACTTAACAACAACAACAACAATATTCACTCTATCACTATTTCTTGAGTATTCCTTTTAAGAGATGGTACCAGTCCAAGGATGGAGAGACTTTTTCTAATATAATTTCGGCATATTGTCAGGAGGATCTATTCTTCTGAAAAAAAGATGAATCAGCTGATGTCTCTGATGTTCAGAAAATATCCTGCCATTATTGTTGTCGTTATATGCTGTTGAGTCACCTGCAACTCATAGTGAACTTATGTACAAGAGACCTAAACCATGCTCTATCCTGTGCCAACCTAATTGTCTCTGACGCACCTATCCCCATTGACCCAGTAACTGAATCAATCCCTCTCATCAAGGATTTTCCTCTCCTGTACTGTCCCTCCAATCTCCCAAGCATGATGTCCCTTTCCAAAGGCTGGTCCCTTCTTGCAACATGTCCAAAGTATGTCAGATGAAGCTTCAGAATCCTTGCCTCCAATGAGAAGCCTGGTTTCACCTTCTCCAGGATGAATCTATTTGTTCTACTAGCTGTTGTTTTTAGGTGCCATCGAGTCAAGCATGATTCATAGCGACCCTATGAGCAAACGATCTGAATCTAATCCTGTCCTGCGCTAGACTCATGCTTTCTGAGACACAAGAAAGAGCCCATTGCAGCAATCACAGTGTCAATCCACATAATTGAGGGTCTTTCTCTACTTTGCTGATCTTCCACCCTTCAGAATATCATGCCCCTCTCCAAGGAATAGCACCCCTAGAAATATGTCCAAAGTATGTTAGGCGAAGTCTTATCATTCATGTCTACTAAGAGCACTCAGGCTGCACCCTCTCCAAGACATATCTTTTCATTCTCTTAGCTGTCCACGGGATGTTTAGTGCTCTTCTCCAACACCACAGCTCAAAGACATCAATTCTTTTGCTGTAATCCTTATGCATTATCCAGGTCTCAGATGCATGGCTAGCAATCATAAATACCATGTCCTGAATCAGATACACCTTAATCCTCCAAAGGACATCACTACTTCTCAATAATTTCAAAAGGTCCCTAACTGCAGATTTTCCCATTGCAAACTGTTTCCTTATTTCCTGACTGCCTGTACAAAGGATGTTAATTGTGGATCCAAGCAGGATGAAGCTGTTGACAGTTTCACTCTTCTCTCCATTCATCATGACACTGCTTATAAGAATTATTATTTCCTTGATATTGAGACACAAATATACTGAAGACCGCATTCCTTTATCTTCTACAAGTGAGTCTTTAGTTTGGTGAAGTTGGATCCTGGTAGTAAGTGTTTGTGATTTACTTTAACACCAGGGAAAACCATTTGGATATTTTTAAATTGTATTAGCAATCAAATGTAAGCTGATTAACTGTATCTGATCTCATTTACAATAAGCTTGGTTGGGAAGCCTCTGTGTAGGCAAAAAGGATCTGGGGGCAGGGTTGGTTCACCTAGCAATCAATGATATATTCAACACTCTAGCGCCACAGCTAAAAGGCATCAATTCTCTTTCTTTCATATCTAGTCATTTTCCAGCTCTCTGATGCATAGCAAGCAATTGCGAAGACTATGGCCTGGATCTGGCGCATGTTAGTCTCCAGAATGACATCGTAGCTCTTTGGTACTCTGAAGGTCCCTGACAGCTGACTTTGTCAATATATTTTTTTTTTCCTGGCTGTTGGTACAAAGAGTGTTGATTGTGGAGCCAAGCAAACTAAAACTGTTAATCTCAATCTCATCATCATCCAGAAGGATACTGCCAATTGGCCCAGTATTGAAAATCTTTATTTTCTTAATGTTGAGCTTCAATCCATATTGAAGGCTGCAATCCTTGATTTTCTACAGCAAGCTCTTCAGGTCCTCCTCAGTTTCAGAAAGCAAGGTTTTGTTATTTGCATAATGCAAGTTGTTGATAAATCTTCCTCTAATCCTGATGCCACATTCCTCCTCATTTATACCAGCCTCCTGGATGATCGGTTTTGCATATAGACTGAAAAAAGTATGGAGACAGAATACATCCCTGGTGTACACCTTTCCTGATTTTGAACCATGCAGTGTTTCCTTGCCCTGTTCTGACAACTGCCTCCTGGTCCAAATACAGGTTTCACATAAACACAATCAAATGTCTTGGGATTCCCATTCATCTCAGAGTCAGCCACAGTTTGTTGTGATACCTTTGCATAGTCAATGAAACACAGATAGACATTCCTCTGATAACCTTCTGCTTTCAGCAAAGGTCCATACTGCTATAATATCTAGCTATAATACTCTTGTACCACAGCTTCTTCTAAACCCAGCCAGCACATCTGGCAGTTCTCTGCTTATGTGCTACTCCAGTTGTTTTTGGATAATTTTTAGCAGAATTTTGCTTGCATGTGATATTAATGATATTGTCTGTTGGGTCACCTTTCTTTGAACCTGAAACAAATATAGATCTCTTCCAGTCAGTTGTTTGGGTCATTTTCCTCCAGATTTCTTGGCACAACTTACATTCAGGGCAGAGTCTGTTTATTGAAATGTGTCAATTGGTATGAGTTCACTTCCTAGAGCCTTGCTTTTTGCCAATTCTTTCAGAGCAATTTGAACCTCTTCCTTCATCACCACAGGCTCTTGCTCGTATGTTGTTTTATTAAATTCTTCTGTGTCAGCCAATTCCTTCAGGTACCGTGACTCTGCATATTTCTTCTATCTTCCTTTAATGTTTCTTGAATCATTTAATATTCTGTCCAAAGCATCCTTAAGTATTTAAATTCATGCCTGAATTCATTTTTCAATTCCTTAAGCTTAAGAAATGCTGAGTAAGTTTGGCCCTTTTGATTTTCCGACTCCAGGTCTTTGCACATTTCATTATAATACTTTGCTTTGTTTTCCCAAGCTGCCCTTTGGGATCTTCTGTTCAGTTCCTTAATCTCTTGATTTCTTCCTTTAGCTTTAGCTTCTCAATGCTCTAATACAATGTTTAGAGTCTCATCTGACATCCATTTCAGTCTTTTCTTCCTCTTCTACCTTTGTAATGTCTTTTTGCATGCTTTATGAGAAATATTCTGGATATTCTTCCACAGCTCATTTGATCATCACTCATGGGTGTTCAAGGCCTCAAACCTGTTCCTGAGATAGCTTTGAAATTTAAGTGGGATAGACTTAAGGTCAAATTTGTTTCCTGTGGATTTGATTTAATTTTCTTCAACTTCAGCTTGAACTTGCATATGAATAGTTGGTAGTCTATTCCACAATCAGTACCTGGACAAGTTTTCACAGCTGATATTGAGCTTCTCCAGTGATTCTTTCCACAGATGTAATAGATTTGGTTCCTATGCATACCATCAGGTGAAATCCATGTGGATAGCCTGTGTTTGTGTTCATGAAGGCTAAATTACATCCTTTGCAGAAAAGAATGAACTTAAGGAATTTGTGAACACAAGACCAAAACTACAAGAGATCTTAAGTGAAGTCCTTCACGTGGAGATACCAAAGTTAAGTCATGGACCATAGTAACCAGAATAGCAGAAAAAGAATGAGGACAAATGGTAAAAGTAAAACCTGACTTGACAATAATCACACTTAATATGAATGGACAAAATTCCCCAATTAAGGGAAAAAGAGTAGTAGAATGGATTAATAAACAAAATCCATCAATATTTTGCCTACAAGAGATACATCTAAAGAAGAAGGAAAAGATAAACTCAAAATAGAAACTGAGAGTAAAGAAATATACCAAAGAAATGGCAACCTCAGAAAAGCAGGAGTGGCAATACAATTCTCTGATAGACTATGGTTCAGAATGAAAACCACCACAAAAGATTGAAATGGGCATTACATAATAATTAAAGGCATAATAGATCAAGAAGACAAAATCTTGGTCAATATTTATGAACCAAATGATAGACCTGAAAAGTACATAAAACAATGGTTAACAGATTAGACAGAACCACAACAGTGGTAGATTTTAACACACCACTATCACCAAAAGATAGGTTCTTCTCCCTCTCCTGCACTGTCCCTCTACGCTCCCAAGCATGACGTCCCTTTCCAGGGACTGATCCCTCCTTACAACCTGTCTAAATTATGTCAGACGAAGCTTCAGAATCCTTGCCTCCAAGGAGCAGCCTGGCTTCACCTTCTCCAGGACAAACCAGTTTGTTTTCCTAGCTGTCCATGGTATACTGAATACTCTTCTCCAACATCCCAGCTCAAAGGCATCAATTCTTCTTCTATCATCCCTAGTCACTGTCTAGCTCTCTGATGCAAAGACCATGGCCTATATCAGGTGCACCTTAGTCTTAAGACTGACATTGTTGCTCTTCAGTACTTTAGAGAGATTTCTAGCTGCAGACTTTCCAATCGCAATACTTCATTTAATATACTGGCTGCTGATGCCAAGAGTGTTGATTGTGGAGCTGAGCAAATTGTAATTGTTAACAACCTCAACCTCTTCTCCATCTACCATGGTGCTGCCAATTGGCCCAGTGGTGAGAATCTTTGTCTTCTCTATGTTGAACTTCAATACATATTGCATACTTTTGCAGCAAGTGCTTTAGGTCCTCCTCAGTTTCAGGAAGCAGGGTTGTGCCATCTGCATAACTTGGGTTGTTGATGATTCTTCCTCTCATCCTTGTAAAGCCTAGCATCTTAAATTATCTGTTCTGCATATAGATTAAAAAGGTATAAAGACAGGATGTATCCTTGATTCACTCCTTTCCTGATTTTGAACCATGCAGTGTTTCCGTGCCCTGTTCTGAAGACTGCTTCTAGGTCCAAGTATAGGTTTTGTCTAAGTATAATCAAGTGTTTTGGGGTTCTCATTTTCCTCAAGATTATATATTATTCTTATGAATTTCAAATGTTACAGTTCCAACATGTTTCAATATTAAACTCTTTCTTATGAAATACTCTTAATTTTTCTACTATTTTTATGCAATTCACCTCATGTTTTCAATATAGGTTAAATAAAATAGAAAAGTTATTTTATATTACAAAAACATGATTGTATAATTCTGATTGAAAACATAAACTTTAAAACAGATAACTGCAAAGCGAATAATGATAAATAAAACTAACATTATTTTATTGTTATTGTTATTGTTGTTGTTGTTAGGTGCTGTCAAATTGACTACCACTCAGTGATCATATGAACTAAAAATCTGAAACTTTTGCTATCCTGTGCCATTCCCACACTTCCTGACACATAAAAGTCCATTAGGACAGTGACCACATCAATCTACCTGGTCAATAATCTTATTCTGCTTCGCTGACCATCTGTCCTCACTAGTATCATGCCCTTCTCCAAAGAACAGCCCGTCCTAGCAAGAACCATCAATAATGAGTTGAAGCCTCATTATTGTTGTTTCAAAACTGGAGTCTAGCTGCACCCTTTTCAGGACATATTTCTTAGTTTTTTTCAGACACCTGTGGAATGTTTAATGCTCTTTTCCAACATCATAGCCCAAAAGCATCAATTATTTTTCTGCCATGAATATGCCATGAATATGGCATAAGGATTGAGGGAGGCTCATCAATAACCTGATTTATGCAGATGGCAGAAGCTTGTTTGCTGAAAGTGAGGAGACTTGAAGCACTTGTTGCAGAAGATCAAGGAATGCAGACTTCAGTATAGATTGTAGTTCAATGTCAAGAAAACAAAGATTCTTACCATTGGATCAATTGGCAACATCATGATGGATCGAGAAGGGACTAAATCTGTCAACAACTTCATCTTACTTGGATCCACAATTAACACCCTTACTACCAGCAGTCAAGAAATAAGGATATGCATTGTACTGGGGAAATCTGCAGTTAGAGACCTCTTCAAATTATTGAGAAGTAATCATTTCAGTTTGAGGACTAAGGTGCATCTGATTCAATCCATGGTCTTTACGATCACTTGCTATGCATCTGCACCCTGGACAATGAATAAGGATAACAGAAGGAGAATTGATGCCTTTGGGGCACTGAACATCTGATGGATGGCCAAGAGAACAGATTTGTCCTGAAGAGGGTACAGACATAGTGCTCTTTGGAGGCAAAAATGATGAGGTTTCACCTCACATACTATGGATATATTTCTAGGATGTACTGTTCTTTGGAGAGAGACTTGATGTTAGGAAGGATGGAGGGTCATCGGCAAAGAAGAGAAAGACCCTCAACAGGGTGGATTGACTGATTCAATGGGCTCTGCGTGTCAGGAAGTGTGAGGATGTTGCAAAACAGAACTGGGTTCAGATCTTTTGTTCATAGGTTCACTATGAGTCTCACTTGATTCCATGGCACCTAACAACAACAACAACAACAATCAGTGGAATCCCAATTGACATGCTTCAACTAACTTATGCAGTCTTGGATGTGTTTACTAAACTGTGACAGGAAATTTGGAAGATAGTTACTTGGTCATAAACTAGAAGAAATGCATATTTGTTTCCATTCTGTAGAATGGTGATCAAATAAAATGAGAAAATGCTCAAATAATACCATTAATATTGCATTCAAGAAAAATATTTCTGGAGATTATCTAAAAATGTCATGAACAGTACATTGACAAAGAACTGCCAGAAGTTCAGATGGTTTAGAAGAGGCTGTGGTACCAGAGATCTCATTACTGATGTCTGATGAATCTTGGCTGATAGCAGAGAATACTAGAAGAATATCTACTTGTATTTTATTGACTATGCAAAGACATTTGACTGAATGTATAATAATAAATTATAGCTAACATTCAGAAGAATGGGTATTGCAGAACACTTACTTATGTTTATATTAATCCTATTCCAAGATCACAATAGCCTTTTGGTCTAGGTAAAGGTTTTGCAGGAGCACAATTAAGTGTTCTGAGATTCCCTTTCTTCTGAATGTTATCCATAATTTGATATGTTCCACACGATTAAATGGCATCACATAGTTAGTAAAGAAGAAACAGACATTCTTCTGGTATTCTTTGTTTTAACCCAGGATTCATCTGAAATCAACAGTGATATCCCGGGGCGAAAATGTCCTTTAAATTCAACTTGAATATCTGACAGTTTTCTACTGCTCTAGCCATTTTGAATGATCTTTAGCAATTGTTTGCTTGCATGTGCTAGTAATGATATTATTTGATAATTTTCACATCCTGTTGGATCATCTGTCTTTCAAATGAGAACAAATATGAATTTTGTCCAGGAGATCGTATTACAAGCTTCCTAGTGTACGTTGATGAGCATCCAGGTTGCATCTGCCATTTGATACATCTGTCTATTGGTATTCCATTTGTCATCAATTTCTGGGGCTTTAATTTTACCAAAGCCTTAATTGCACTTGAACTTCTTACTTCATTATCTCTTGATAATATGAAGTTCCTAAAATATTTCAGTGTTGACCAATTCCGTTTGGTACCAATAACCAAAACCAATAACTACTATACAAACAGAGAAAGAGAAAAATACATGTCTTAAAATTAAGAACGGTATGCACTCATGATGGAATATTATGTAGCACTCAGGAGAAACAGCTTATAAAATTACTATATAACTTGGTAAGGGTTGGAGTGCATTATGCTAAGTGAACTAATTCAGTCTCATAATTACAAGTACGGTATAGGATCATTATTCTAGAAACAGATAATTAGTAAAATGTGTATGAGGATCCAAGTGTGGGAGAGTAGGAGCAGAGGGGTGAGGATTGGGGGGGTTGGCATTCATAGGGCCATACAATTTGTTAGGTGGAGAAAGGGATGGCTAAAGAAAACGTGAAATATCTGGTGGGGATCTGGAAAGACAAGGTAATGGTGGGCATGGTTCAATGTTGATTAATTTCATAAAATATAAAGAATGGGAATGATTGTATGAAACATGATGTGAATGATGGATGGTGAGAAATACAATGAATTCTGACTTCATAAGCAAATCAATGTAAAATAAAAATATATTTCTCTATTTATATATAAAAAAGAAAACTGTGCATCAAGGTTGCATCTTTTCTCCATACCTATTTAACATGTTGCCACAAATAATGGTAATGCATTGGGAAAAATGTGTTTCCAATCACGGTCGTCAATTTAAAAGTGTGTGTCAATGTGTTAATCTGTATGTTGAGGAAATTATTTGAGAAGCTGTACTCTATAAAGATGACTGTAGCATCAGGATTGTAGGAAGACTAAGCAATATCTTTCGTTATCCAGATGACACAATCTGTTTGCTGAAAGTGAGGACGATTTCAGCCACTTGCTGCAGGATGTTAACCACTACAGTCTTCAATATGGATTACATCTTAAAATCAAGAAGACAAAAAATCTTTGCTACTGGACCCCTAGGTAATATTATGATAGACAGAGAAAGATTGAACTGTCAATAACTTCATCATTCTTAGATCCACATTCAATATACTTAGTTCCAGAAGTCAGGAGATCAGGAGACACATTGCACTCAGAAAGTCTGTAGTTAAGGAATTCTTCAAATTATTGAGGGGCAATGATGTCAATTTAAAGACTAAGGTTCACCTGTTTCATGTCTTCTCAGTCACTTGCTATGTGTCTGAACACTTGACAGTGAATAAAGATGCCTGAAAAAAGAGTTGATGTCTTAGAACTGTGGTTCTGGAGAAGAGTATTGAATATCCCATGAACTACCAAAAGAATAAACAGATAAGCCTTGGAGAAGGTGTGGCCAAAGTGTTCCTTGAAAGCAAAGATTATCAAGCTTTGGCTCAAATACTTTGAGCATGTTGCTAGGAGAGGTTATTCCTCAGAAAGTAACATCATGCTTGGAAAGTTGGTAGGAAGATATAGGAGAGAAATACACTCAACCCAGTAGACTGACTGCAGCAATAGGGTCAATTAAGTCTGAGATTTTGAGGAATGCACAGGAAACCAGTTGACATATCTCAACAAACAGATGCTGACCTGGATGTGCTCACTAGGTTGTGTCAAGAAATCTGGATGACAACTGCCTGGGCAATGAATTGGAAGAGATCCATATTTATTCTTATTCCCCCAAAAGGTGATCTGACAGAATGTGGAAATTACTGAACAATATTGCTAGTACTGACTGGAACAGTACGTTAACAGAGAATTCCAAGAAATACAAGGCAGATTTAAAAGAGGTTGTGGCATTCGAGACATTATTGCCAATATCAGATGGATCTTGGGTGGGAGTTAAGAACATCTTCAATCTGTGTTTCATTGACTGTGCAAAGGCTTTTGACTGTAGACCACAACAAATTAAAGCTAACCTGAGAAGAATGGCAACCCCAGAACATTTGATCACTCTCATGTTAAACCTCTACCAAGAAGGAGTCATCAGAAAAGACAGAGGAGTTATGCAGTATTTGTCCTTTTGTGACTGAGATATTTCACTCAACATAATGTCCTCACACCACTATTATAAAACAGGATAGACATGGGACTTGGGAGAAATTAAGAAAAAAAGGGATAAATGATGAACACGATATTGGGACAGACGAAGGAAAGAACTTTATGAAAGGAATACATTGTGCATTTTTTTGTATAACAAATGTCCAGAACAAGAGGTGCATAACAAAGTGAACTGGGGAAGGGGTGGACATGGGGAGAGAGAAAATTGTGCAAAAAGAAATGAATTTTTTTAAGTGAACTGGGGAAATGTGTATCAATGAATGAATGAAAAATCCAACTCTTCTGTAAACTTTTTATAAAATTACAATTAAATAAAATTTTTAAAAAAGAACAGAGGACAGTGTACTGTCTGTTCACCATCAAAGAACAGAGAAACCCTGATGGGGGTAAGCACGACAGAGACACACCACTCCAGGAGCTATTCAGAGAGTCAATCCAACTCAATTTTATTGAGGACTACAGCACACTTATATACAAGCAGGTAAACAGGCAGATAGGATAGGGTGGACATGGGACATATGGAATGGATAGGAGAACCTCAGCCTTGTGTGGACTATTCCCAGCTCAACAGATGCATCAGCCATCTTTCCTGTTGGTGAGGTTTCTCAAGCCGGTATGGCCAAACACAGGAGAGCTTTCTCTATCCTGTATTACAGGCCGTTGGGAGGCTTGCACTTATGAGGAGCTAGGCGATCTGTCCCAGCCAGAGTCCCTCCCTTCCTCCCCAACATTCCCCAACAGGAAGGAAACACTGCATGGTTCAAAATTAGGAAGGGTGTGTATCAGGAATGAGTCCTATCTCCATATTTTTTCAATCTGTATTCAAAACAGATCATTTATGAGGCTGGGCTTTATGAGGAGGAATGGTGCATTAGGATTACAGGAAGATTCATCAACAACCTACATTATACAGATGATACAATCTTGCATGTTGAAATTGAGGAGGACTTGAAGCATCTGCTTCAGAAGATGAAGGGCTGTAGTCTTTAATATGGATTGAAGTTTGACATTAAGAAGACAAAGATTGTCACCAGTGGGCCAATTGGCAGCACCATGATGATTGGACAAGAAATTGAGGTTGTTAAGAATTTCAGCTTGCTTGACTCCACAATCAATGCTCTTGGAATGAGCAGTCAGAAAGTCAAAAAACAAATTGCTCGGAAAATAAAAAAACAAGTTGTGTTGGGGAAGTCTGTTTTCAGGGACTTCTCCAAAATGCTAAAAAGCAATGATGGCAGTCTAGAGATTAAAGTGTTCCTGATCCAGGCTATAGTTTTCACAATTACTTACTATGTATAAGAAAGCTGGAAAATTACTAAAGATGACACAAGAAGGTTGATGCCTTTGAGTTGTGATGCTGCAGAAGAGTATTAAACATACGATGGACCTCTAGAAGAAACAGCTCTGTCTTGGAGAGTGTGAAACCAAATTTCTCCTTGAATATAAGGATTTTGAAGGTCTGACTCACGTACTTTGAACATATGACCAGGAAGGGCCATTCTTTGGAGAAGGACATCACGAATGGAGGTCAAGTGCAGGAGAAGACGACTCCGGATTAGATGACTTGACATGGTAATGAGAGCAATGGGATTATGTGTGTCAGAGTTAGTGAGACTGACTCAGGATAGAGCAGAGTTCAGAACTATTGTACAAATGGTTGCTATGAGTTTTAGTGACTCAATGTCACATAGAAACAAAAACAACAGGATAGAACAGGGTTTCTATTGCTCATAGAGTCACTATGAATCATACTTGATTTGACACCTAACAATAAAGCAATTCCTAAATCCCGAAGTTGTTTCCGAACAGAGCAAGGGAGCACTGCGTGGTTTAAAATCAGGAAATGTGTGCACCAGAGTTGTACCGTTTTTCTAAACCTATTCAATTTGTATTGTGACCATATAATTAGTGAAGGTGGACTTTTTGAAGAAGATTGTGGAATCAGTTTTAGGGGAAGACTCATCAACAACCAGTGTTATACAGATGATGTTGTTGTTGTTAAGTGCATCAAGTTGTAGACAATTCATGGTGACCATATGAATGAATGAAAAACCTGAACACTTGTATAACTATTATCATTTCTCCAAGTTCATAGAGTTTCCAGAAGAAAGCTACTTTGGAAGTGGGTGTCACTTCCATGCTTGTTTTAATCAGGGAGCTCCACAAAATATTGTCCACCATGGATAACCATTATAGCATTTTACACATTAGGATCACAGTGTTTAGCATTAAAGAAACCAGTTACAAGAAATGCAAAGACCAGTGTTATACAACTTAGAAGAATATTTGATGAAAATCAATTAAAACCAGGCCTGGGGGTGGCAAGTCCAAGGGCCCAAAAGCCTTTTTAAATAGGGAGCTGAATAAAATCAACTCAAATTCAATGAAAAGTAAACATTCCACTCTAATCCTCACCAGAACCAGAAAAATAATTTCTGTAGAATTCAGCTGCTCCATGTGACTTCCTACCCAGGATTCCAACCCCATACCAGGGACCAAAAGCCTTTTTAAATAGGAGGCCAAATAAAATCAGTAAAATACAACCTTGATTAATAAAAGTAAGAAGGGTTTGAAATGCCTACTTCATAGGATCATGGACAGTAGCATTCATAGGATCATGGACAGTAGCATTCAGTATGGATTGCATTGCAACATTAAGAAAACAATCCTTACCGGGGATTCAATTGACATCATGATAGGTGGAGAAAAGATTGAAATTATCAGATTCCATTTTGCTTAGACCCAGAAAGCGTCAATACAAAAACCAATTCACAATAAACACCTTTATTATCAGCAGTATCAAGGAGATGTGTAGCAGTGAGAAAACCTAATTTTAGGGATTTCTTCAAAGTCCTGTAGAGATGTTATGTATAAACAGAGATTAAGATGCAGTTGATTCAAGCCAAACACTTGCCACACATCTGAAAGCTGGACAACTAATAAGATGACAGAAGGAAACTGTATCTCTGAGTATGGTAAGAATGATTATAATGTTAAGTGAAAAAATGAAGTGATGAGAATGATAGAATATAATTGTAAAGTCTTAACTACACAGAAAAAAATTCTAATTTTTAAAATGTATTTTTATTATTATATTACTTTATTTACAAAATTCAAATACATTCTTTTTCATATCAGATCCTTCCCATTTCCCTCACTCCTCCACCCATCAGATTAAAGACATCTTCTAATTAACAGCTCTTTTCCTCTTGCAAATGGGAGAAAAAGAAGGCCATTCTTACGGAAGAAATGAAAAGTTATTTTATATTCAAAGCATTAACCAGCAGGAAGTTAGAGTAAACAAGTGATGTCTCTTAAGTGCATTTGATGTGCACTGAAACCATGTTAGGATTGTAGCTTTCAGAAAGCATAAGTATCTGAAACGCCTTGTTTGCAGCAAAGAGTTGCCTGATGTCCACTTAAAGTTTGTTTATAGTCTGTATTCTATGGTTTGCAAAGCTAATTTAATATTAATCTGAACTACAGAGCAAATTATGTATTCAATTCCACTGGAATTATGATGAATGTGTTTGAAATATGAATTACAACTGATGCAAAGCCAATATAATGTTAAAAAGCTATTTTCTTTCTCAAACTTGTAATAAAAGTGGTAGAGAATATGTTCTAATTTTTCATTGTAATGAATTTCAACAAAATTATAAACATTATGGTAGATATTTATTTTGTGATGTGAAATACATTACATAAAACATTTTCTTTTCAATTTTTCTTCTTCCCCTTCCCCCACTCCACTTTGCAATGCATCGGATTGTTGTCATACATATAATGTCTGTCCATTCATATATTTCTTTCAGAAAGTTCTTCCCTTCATATTAAAGTGCTTATTATCTATCTACTCTTTTTCTATTCTCCCTTCATAAAAATTTTAGTAAAACTGATGTAAAAGGATATTTATTCATAAAGCTGCTATGAGGATAATGATAGTTAACTTCCCTATAGTTTTCAATATAGACTGAAGTTCAACATCAAGAATACAAAGATTCTCACCAATGGGCCAGTTGGCAGCACCATGATAGATGGAGAAGAGACTGAGTTTGTTAACAACTTAAACTGACATTATTGCTCTTTAGGATTTTAAAGATGTCCCTGACAGCAGATTTTTCAAATACTATATGTCTCTAGATCTCCTGACTTCTGGTACGAAGGGTTCTGGTTCTAGACCCAAGCAAGAAGAAATTGTTGACAACTTAAATATTTTCTCTATATAACATGATATTGTTTAATGGTCTAGTGGTGAATATTTTTGCTTTCTTGATATATAGATGTAATCTATATTTAAACCTGCAATCCTTGATCTTCTGCAGCAAGCACCACAAGTCCTCGTTGCTTCCAGCAAGCAAGGTTGTGTCATCTTTATAACATAGGTTATAGATGAGTTTTCCTTCAATCCTAAAGCCACATTCTTCTTCATAATGTCAAGCTTTTATAATACTGATTTGCTCTGAAGGAAGATTGGATATGGAGAAAGGATACAGGTTCGAAGAACAGTTTTCCCAACTTTAAATCATGTTTCATTGCTTTATTTGGGTAACAGCTTCTTGGTCTAGATATATAGGTTCACATAAACGTAATTAAATATTATGGCATAAGAGGAAGTTAAAACTAAAATAAAAGACTACCACAAGAAATATGTAAAGATAATGACATATTTTACATTATCGTTTTTACTACAGATTAGAAAACGATAGGCAAATGTGCAGAGGAGAGAATAAACGGATTGAAACTAAACTCAGTTGTTCAAACAAAGAAGCTTCTATAAGATCAATGACTTTGACATAAAAAAAGAAAGTTGTTGTTGATTGCCTTTTAGTCAAGCATGATTCATAGCAACCCTATGAACACTAGGCCTGAAGCTCCTGTACAACTAATTGACATTTATTAATGTTCATAGAGTTTCCTGGGCATGTTATTTAGGAAATGAATGCCACTCCTGCTTCCAAACCTGTCATCATATTTTATTGTTGTTATGTGCCATTGAGTTGCCTGCGAGGTATAGTGACCCTATGTACAACAGCTCTGAACCCTTCCCTGTCCTGAGCCAGTTTCAATAATTCAGACAGGTGAACCCACTTTCTCCCAGTTACTGTATCAACTCATCTCATCCGGGATCTCCCTCTCCTGCACTGTCCATCCACCATTCTAAGCATAATGTCTTTATCAAAGGACCAATCTTTCCTAGCAATATGCCCAAAGTAAATGAGGTGGAGCTTCAAAATCCTAGCCTCCAAGGAGAGTCTTGGGTGCATCCTGTCCAA
Organism: Elephantulus edwardii; assembly: GCF_000299155.1. Taxonomy (NCBI): domain Eukaryota; kingdom Metazoa; phylum Chordata; class Mammalia; order Macroscelidea; family Macroscelididae; genus Elephantulus; species Elephantulus edwardii. The sequence goes on from NW_006399872.1 coordinate 180,203, forward strand.
GACAGATCGATTTGTTCTCTTTACATTCCATGGTATGTCCAAGACTCTTTTCCAGCACCACAAGTCTGTCATCTTTCAACATTGTCCGGCTCTCTGAAGCATAACAAGTAATTGAGAAGACGATGGTCTGGATTAGGCACACCTTTGTCTCTAGACTAACATTGTTGCTTTTCAGCCCTCGGGAGAGGTCCTTGACAGCAGATTTTCCCAATGCAATTCGTCTTTTGATTTCCTGACTGCTGGTGTTAAGAGGGTTGATTGTGGATCCAAGTAAGCTGTTTGCTAACAACCTCAATCTCTTCTCCATCTATTATGGTGCTGCCAATTTGCCCAGTGGTGAGAATCTTTGTCTTCTTAATATTGAGCTTCAATCCGTAATAAAGACTAGAGTCCTTGACCTTTTGCAGCAAGTGCTTCAAGTCTTCTTCAGTTTCAACAAGCAAGGTTGTGTCATCTGCATATTATATGTTGCTAATGAGTCTTCCTCCAATCTTGATGCCACACTCCTCCTCATAAAGCCTTACTTCCCAAATGATCTGTTCTGCATACAAATTGGTACAGGGTCAGGATGCATCCCTGTTGCACTCCTTTCTTGATTTTCAACCAGGCACTGTTTCCTCGCTTTGTTTTGAGGACTGCTGCTTGGTCCAAGTATAGACTTCGCACAAGTATAATCGAGTGTTCTGAGATTCCCAATTTCCTCAAGGTTAGCCACAATTTATTGTGATCCAGAGTCAAATGCCTTTGCATAGTCAATGAAACATAGACATTCTTATAGTACTCTCTGCTTTCTGCCAAGATCCATCTGACATTGGCAATAACGTCCCAGTGCCACGATCTCTTCTAAACTCAGCCTGTATTTCTGGTAGTTGTCTGTCAATGTACTGTTCAAGTCTTTTCTGGATAACTTTCAGCAGAATTTTGCTAGTGTATGATATTGGTGATATCGTTCGATAATTTTCACCGTCTGTTGAATCACTTTTTTTTGGAATGGGAATAAATATGGATCTCTTCCAATCAGTTAGCCAAGTAGTTTTCCTCCAGATTTCTTGGTGCAATTTGGTGATCACATGCAGGGCAGCATCTGTTTGCTAAAATATGTCAATTGGTATTCGATCCATTCTTGGGTGGGTTGTTGTGTTTTTTTTCCAAGTCCTTCAGAGCAGCCTACACTTTCTCCTTCATCACCATTGCCTCTTAATCATATGTGGTTTCTTGAAATTCTCCTGTGTCAGCCAATTCTTTTTCATACAGTAATTCTGTATACTCCTTCCATCTTCTTTTAATGCTTCTTGAAACATTCACTAGTCTGTCCATAGCATCCTTAAGCATTAGAACTTGAGGCTTGAATTTATTCTGTAAGTTCTTTCAGCTTAGGAAATGCTGTGCTAATTCGGCCCTTTTGGTTTTCTGACTCTAGCTCCTTGCACATTTCATTATATTTTTCCTTTTCTTCCCAAGCAACTCTTTGAAATCTTCTATTCAGCTCTTAAATTTCTTTATTTCTACCCCTTGCTTTGACTTTTCAGTGCTCTAGTGCAATATTCAGAGTTTCTTCTGACATCCATTTTGTTCTCCTCCTCCTCTGCCTCCTCCTCCTCCTTCTTCTTCTTTCTTTTTAATAATGACTTAGCATTCTTCGTGAACAATATTCTTGATATCATCCCACAGCTTATCTGGTCTTCGTTCATTAGTGGTCAAGGCCTGAAAGCTATTCCTGAGCTGTTTTATTAAATTAATGGGAGATAGACTCAAGGTCAAATTTTTATTCCTGTGGATATGATTTAACCTTCTTTAGTTTTAATTTGAATTTGTATATAAACAGTTGATGGTCTGTTCCACAATCAGCACCTAGCCCACTTTTAATGCTGATATTGAACTTCTCCAAACGTTCCTTCCACAGATGTAATCAATCTGATTCCTGTGCATCCCATAAAGTGAAATCAATGTGTTTAGCCTATGTTTATGTTTCTTATAAAAGGTTTTTGTCATGAATAAGTCATTGATTATAGAGAATTCTAGCATTCTATTACCAGCCTCATTTCTGTCACCAAGTCTGTATTTTCAGAATACTAATTCTTCTTCCTGGTTTCCAACTTTTGCATTCCAGTCACCCATTACTATTAAAGGAGCTTGGTTACATGTTTGATCAACTTCTTACTGTAACAGTTAATAGAAACCATCTAATTCCTCCTCTTTGGCTCTGTTCGTAAGCACATAAATTTGAATGATAGTTGTATTTGCAGGTTTTCCTTGTATATGAATATTATCCTTGCATATGGATTTTATCCTGTCACTTACAACATTATATTTTAAGATGCATCAAGAAATGGTCTTTTTAAGTAGGAAAGCAACCCCATTTTCTTCTCAACTTTTCATCTCCAGCATAATAGGTCATATAATCATGGGATTACAAATGTCCAAAGCCAATTCATCTCATTTGACAAATACCTAATATGTCAATACTTTTGCATTCCATTTCTTTCTTTACAATGTCCAGTTTTCTTACATTCATGCTTCTCACATTCCATGCACCAATTGTTAGTTTCTTCTTACAGTTGTTTCTCCTTCTTTATGTTTCTAAATTTGAATGCTCAACTTGACTTGCCATACCTATGAGTCTACTCTTAATGTTCTCTGCTGTACATAGGGTTTCAAAGGCTAGTTCTATTTGAAATGGATGCCCAATCTTTTTTCCTAGTCTATATTAATTTGGATGTTCACTGTTCTAGATTAAAACTGTTGTTGTTCTTGTTAAGTGTTGTTGAGTCATAGACGACTCATAGTGATCCTATGAACAAAAGACCTGAACACTTGTATAACTTTTCATCATTTCTCCAGGTTCATAGGGTTTCCAGAGGCAAGCTATTTTGGAAATGGATGCCACTCCTGCTTCCAAGCTTATTTTAAATAGAAAGCTCCACCAAACACTGTGCACTATTGTTAACCATTATTGTATTTGTCACATCAGTATCACAGTGTTTAGCATTACAACAACCTAGAGTTACCTCTGTACAGCAAATGGACAGACCAGTGCTATATGACATAGAAGAATGTTTGACCCAAACCAATTAAAACCAGACCTGAGGGCTGCTGATTAAAGTCAGTCACCTTTGGCTTGGTAGCATCACTTTCTGTCCATTAGGCCAACTGAGCTCTCTCTATGTTGTTGTTGTTGTTAAGTGCTGTCACATTGTAGGCAACTTATAGTGACCCTATAAATGAAAGACTTGAATACTTGTATAACTTTCATCATTTCTACATATGTTGTTATTGTTCAGTGCCAGCAATTCATAGGCAACTCATAGTGACCTTATGAATGAAAGACCTAAACACTTGGATAATTTTCATCCTTTCTCCAGGTTCAGTTTGAAATAATAAAAAGTAAAATGAAGACAATAGCTTTAATTTGTGTCAGACTCAGCAATCCTTTGGAAAGTGCAAAACTGTTCTATAGGGTTTCCAGGAATGCTTTCTTGAAACAAGCTGATTGGAACATCTTCCTCCTACACAGCAGTTGATAGGCTCACGCCACAGTCAGGAAGTTAGCAGCTGTCTTAACTACCATGCCACCAGGGGCCCTTAAAGAGTAAATCCACTTCTATCAAATAGGCTTCCACTCAGCAATCCTCCATTGGATCCACTGCTTTAAATCTTTCCAGAAGAGATTGTTTGTCTTTGTACTGTGGAGTGGTGTGTCGGTATAAACCTCTGAACTTTTGGTTAGCGGCACAATAAACATTGTGCCGCCAACCAAAATATCTTTTTCAAGAATAAAGACATGAATTAAATGCCACTGATTATACTGGACACGCTGTTGTTGTCAGGTGTTATTGAGTCACCTGTGACTTACTGCAACATTTTGCACAATAGCTCTGAACCCTTCCTATTCTGAGGCAATCTCATTGTCACCAACACAACTAACCCCATTAACCCTGTGTCAATCATCTTCTCCAGGGTCTTCCTCTCTTGTGCCTTCTTTCCAACATTTCAAGCATGATGTCTTTATCCAAGAATTGATCCCTCCTGGGATCATACACAAAGTATGTCATATGGAGCTTCAAAATCCATGTCTCCAAGGAGCAACTTGATTTCACCCTCTCCAGGACAGATTTATTTTTCTTTTGGTAGTTCATGGCTTGTTCAATACTTTTCTCCAGAACCATAACTTGAAAGCCATTGATCTTTCTTCTCTTATCCTTAGTTATTTTCCAGCTCTCTGATGTGTAGCAGCAATTGTAAAGAACAAGGCCTCAATCAGGTACACCTTAGTCTCTAGGCTAACATCATTGCTCTTTAGCCTCTGGAGTGGTCTGTGACAGCAGATTTTCCCATTGCAATCCATCTTTTGATTTCCTGACAGCTAAGCCGAAAACTATTGATTGTGAAACCAAGCAAACGAAACTTGTTAACAATCTCTATTTCCTAGCAACCCGATGAAAAACAGATCTGAATCTTACTGTATTCTGAGTCATCTCGGGATCGATACCATGCTCAAGTACTGTCATACTAAGAGCATCTTGTCTAAAATATAAAATAGAGTCTAGAAAGCTAAAAGGAATCTCAGGTGGTCTAGTGGTAAGGAGCTACACTGTAATCTCAAAGGCATGGAACTGGAATCCACCAGCTGCTCTGTGGAGAAATATAGACAGTTTCTTCCCATGAGATTAACTGCCTCTGAAAACGCGCTTGGGGGTCAGGAATGGGTGGATTTTGACTTGTTGGTACACACCAAACAACAACACAAACTCAAAAAGATAAATTAATCTGCTGGTTGTCAAGATGGGAATTTTCTGTGTCATGAAGGTATTATTTTTGTTGTGTTATGTGAAGTGATAAAAGAATGCAGTGTTGTGATGTTTAATATTAGAGACATAGAATGACGTTAAAATTTAGAATGTTAGAAATTATTAATCAAATGTGCGTTAATGCTAAGAGTATATTATAAAGTATAGAATGAAGCTTGTAAAGATAAGTTTAAAATGTTAGAAATTGTTAAGAAAGTGTGATGCAGTGTTAAGAGCATATTGTTAGAAATACAGAATGAATATTAGAAAGCTAAAAGGTTTAGATTGTCAGAATTAAGCAAGTGTGTTTCAGATAAGAAATGATCAGGAGTAGAGTTTTTAGAATGCCCCTAGCCTAGGCCATCATACAGGGCCCAGAGACTGTTAATAAAAGTTAGATAAAATGCTATATGAGACCCAGAAAATTATTGTGCTAATCAGAAATTTAAAAAGTAAATCTAGACGTCCAATGTATTAATCTTGAAATGAAACAATCCAATTTAGATTGGTCATCCTTCTGAGAAGGATCTCGCATAATAGCAGGTACCCACCAGGAGAAGGAACATCTTAATTCTGATTTGTGAAATCCTGGTTTTGAGAGTCCTGTGCTTTGGTTATACCATGTAGGAAAAAAGGGCCTAAAATCTGACCCTCTGTTTGGAAAAAAACAAAACAAAACAAAGCAATAAACAAAACCTGAGGCCTTGAAGGAGAATAGACTGCCTTGCTGCCTGGATTTCATGAAGAACAGTCCCTGTGGTGGCCTTAAATGGCTCAACAAAAATGACTCATAAATGTGTGTGTGTTGCTGTGTATAAGAGAGGAAGAGAGAACGGGAGAGGGAGAGGGAGGAGAGTAAAAGGGAGAGGGAGGGGCAGGGGGAGAGGGAGAGGAAGAGGGAGAAGAAAACAATAGAGAAGGCAAAGAGATAAAAAATCAATTAATATATTCATAATTGGTGAAAATGTTGAAATCTAGTTTAAACACAAAACATGCTGTCTCTTACACTATTTCAAGTTTTCAAGCACTCTTTTGCTGATATTCCTCATCTATAATCAAAATTCCTGTGTCTTTTACTTAAGACAGTGCCAGACATTTCAAAGAATGCTTTTTAATATTGGCAGCTTTTCCTGGAGGTTTGTAAAATATTCTAATATTGGCTTGATGGCTGGTGTCTAGTAACCCTTGTATTTGTTGGTGGAAATACTTCCCAACATCCTCACAAATACCAGAGAGAAGTGTATTATTCTTATTGTCTTTCCGTAGTATTGTTCTGTAAGATGTTCTCCTAATGTTTATTTCTCTCAAATAATCAGAGAATGAAGGGTAAACAATACTATGCTTCACTTACTTAAATTCTTTATAGTTGCGCATATGAATTTAAAAAAAACAAAACAAAAAAAAAAAGTGAGGTGCTGGTATAACTAAATGGCGTATCTGTCTCCAGGCCTAAATTTAAAACTTGAGTGAAATTCAGCCTGACCTTTGAAACTTGGGACTATACTGAAAAGACAATGCAGCCTTTGCTTTTATTTGGTCAAAGTTTAACTGCTGGTAAAATAAAGAGACCAAGACCTAGGTTTTTGGCCTACTTGAAGAATTTTCTGTTAAAAGTGCCTATTTAAAATGCTCCCTCAGCTTGATCTGGAAGAATGCTTTTCTCAAGGCTATATGTCTGGAGGTTAGGAAATAGAATTCTAATTGAAAATGTTAACATAGCACAGCCTGTAACTACCCCCTCACTCTGTAACCAGAGTAAAACAAACATCAATTATCTCAGTTCTGATTTTCTAACTCCCCTAAATTAATTTTCCTTTCCAAACATGAAAATCTTCTGCTTAATTTCTGCTGATTGTAAATTTGTAACTGTGAGACTAAATATGATACTTTATGATAAAATTAGAGGTAGGCTGCTGGATTGACAGGAATCTAGCTCCTAGAAAGCTCTGCTTTGTTAAAATATCATGATGTAACAGCCTTAGAATTTAGTGATATGGAGTTGTGGCGTCATCCTGAAAGCAAGAGGTTCAAATCCACCAGCTGCTCTGAGGGAGAAATATGGGCAATTATCGCTCCTCCACGCACCACCCCATATACTGGACTACCTCTGAAACCCCGCTGAAGGGTCAATTATGAGTTGGTTCCAATTCAACAGTACACAACAATCATAGCCTTAAGAAAATGCATATATTTCTAGTTTCATCACTCTATGTAAATTTGGTTTTCTCTGTCCTATTCCTTGCCCAATGTTACTGTTCTTATGTCCTATAAGTTGGTACCAATTAATTACTGACCCTCCAGTGGAATTCCAGAAGATATAAATCACAAGGAAGGAGACTGACCATATTTCTCATGGGAATCAAGTGGTACGTTCAAACTGCCTGCTTTTAACTGGCTGTCTTTACCCAACACTAACCTGATAAAAACAGCTCTCACTCTCTCTCTCTCTCTCTGCAATTTACACCGCTCTGGAATATTCAACCTAACTGCTGGTATTTTAGAGCTATTGTCCACAGGGTCACTATGAGTCACAGGCAACTCGAGGGTACATAACAACAATAACAACATCTGAAAGGTGGACAATGATTTAAAAATGATTAAAGAAGAACTAGTGCCTTTGAATTTTGATGCTGGATTAGAGTGTCCCATAACCGAATACCAAAGGGATTACCAATAGAACAAACAGGTCTGTTTTGAGGAAGTAAAGCCAGCATGCTCCTCAGTTTCAACAATGGTGAGATTTCATCTCACATGATTTGGGCATGTTGTCAGAAGGAGTTACATCTTGGAAAAGTTATGCTTGGAATGGTGGACAGTTAGAGAAAGACCAGAAGGCTTTAACGAGATAAAATGACAAAGTGACTCTATCAATGGGCTCAAGCATGTTGGACCTTGTGGAAATGGCACAGGACAGGGTAAAGTTCAGATCTGTTGTTCATAGGGTTGCTATGAGTGATAGATTGCTTTGTGGTACCCAACAACAACACCGGTACAGGGCCCAAACCATCAGAGTTTTCTTGTGTTCAAGAGCCTCTCCAAAACAGTGAAAACTGACACTAACTACAAAGGATTAAACTGTAAAATTCATAGACAAATTCAACACCTCAACATTTAAAAGGAAATCTACTTTTAAAAATGGGCAAAGGGATTTAAAAAAAAAAAAAAACAAGAAAAGAAAACTGAAGGGAAAGTGTAGGCGAGGAGGAAAATGTGCAACAATGAATGAATGGGGAAAAAAGAAAATGAGAAGAATATGCTGGAAAAAAATAAATTTATGTTAAAAAATTGTAATGAGTGGTAATGATTGTATGAAACACAATGTGAATAAAGGAAAGTGTGAAACAAAGAAAAATGGGCAGAAGGATTTTATAAAAGAAGATATTCAGGCAACTGACAATACATGTACAAAATGCTCATGAACATTAGCTACTAAGTCAGAAAGTCTTTGCCACTGAGTGAGCTATTACCCAGCAGACCCTTTGACAGGTTTCTGAAATTGTGAATTACATGGGAGCAAATGGCCCTTCTTTCTCCTCTGAAGCAGCTGGTGGACTTGAACTGCATGCCTTCAGGATTGCAGCACAGCTTCTTGCCACTAGGCCACTTGGACTCCTTAAACTTCTGGTGAGACTGTAAAATGATATAGTCACCATGGAAAAGTAGATGGTAGTTCCTTAAGAGAGGAATTAAAAAAAAAACAAAACCCATTCCTGGCAATATGACTACCTGTAACTATCCTAGAGAAACAAATAATTTCATGACATAAAAAGATAAAATATGTTGTCTTGTACGCTTTCAAGTCAGATCCAAATCATAACTCTCTAACAGGTTTGATGACGCTATAATCAGAAAAGAATGTCTATCTTTCTTCCAACCACTTGCCTTCAGGATGTCAGTAAACCTCCTCATACCTAGGCCACCAAAGTTCACAAACTATAAATTATACATATTGTTGTTGTGTACCATTGAGTTGGAGCTGACCCATAGCTGACCCTCCAGTGG
>NW_006399872.1:190768-202527 GCF_000299155.1 Elephantulus edwardii
CCTTCAAAGCAGCCTGAACTTCTTCTTTCATCACCATAGGCTCTATATATATAATGTGTGTGTGTGTGTGTGTGTGTGTTTGTGTATGTTATTGTTGTTATATGTTATATTGTTCTTGTTGTTATGTGTAGTCAACTATGACTCATAGTAACCCTATATACAAGAGCCCTAAACCCTGCTCCATCCTGTGCCAATCTTATTGTCTCTGACACACCTATGCCTATTACCCCAGTCACTGAATCAATCCTTCTCATCAAGAATACTCCTCTCTTGAGCTGTCTCTCCACTCTCTCAAGTATGACATCCCTCTCCAAGGACTGGTCTCACCTTGCAAAATGTCCAAAATATGTTAGCCGAAGCTTCAGAATCCTTGCCTCCAAATAGCAGCCTGGTCTCATCCTCTCTAGGATAAACATGTTTGTTCTCCTAGCTGGCCATGGGATATTCAACATTATTTTCCAGCACCACAGCTCAAAGGCATGAATTCTCCTTCTATCATCACTAGTCATTGTCCAGCTTTTTGACATTTAGCAAGTAATTACAAAGACTATTGTCTGGGTTAGGTACACCTTTGTCTCCAGAGGGACACTGTTGATCTTCAGTACTCTGGAGGAGTCTCTGACAGCAGACTTTCCCAATGCAATTCTTCTTTTAATTTCCTGGCTGCTGGTACCAAGAGTGTTGATTGTGGAGCCAAGGAAGCTAAAGCTATCAACAATCTCAATTTCTTCATCATCTCTCATGATGCTCTCAATTGGCCCAGTGGTGAGAATCTTTGTTTTCTTGATGTTGAGCTTCAATATATAATGAAGGCTGCAGTCTTTGACCATCTACAGCAAGCACTTCAGATTCTACTAAGTTTCAGCAAGCAGAGTTATGTCATCTACATAAGGCAGGTTGTTGATGAGTCTTCTTCCAATCCTGATGTCACATTTTTCATAGAGCCCAGCCTCCTGGATAATGTGTTCTGCATATAGAGTGAAAATAGAGATAGGATACATCCCTGGTGTACACCCTTCCCAATTCTGAACTATGCAGGGTTTTCTTGTTTTGTTTTGATCATTGCCTCCTAGTCCAAGTATAGGCTTCTCATATGCACAATCAATTGTACTGGAATTCCTATTCTTCTCAGAATTAGCCAGTTTGTTTTGATCCACACAGCTGAATGCCTTTGTATAGATAAAAACAAAACAAAACAAAAAACAAAAAAGCAACACACCGGTAGACATTCTTCTGGTACTCCCTGCTTTCAATTAAGATTCATCTAACATTAACTATAACATGACCTCTTCTAAACTCAGTTTGAACAGAAGAATTTCATGAAACAACATATGATCAAGAGCCTGTGATGATGAAGGAAGAAGTTCAAACTGATATGAAAGAGTTGGCAAAAAACAATGTCCTGGGAATTAATGGCATATATCAATTGACATATTTCAACTACGGATGCTACCATGGATATCCTCACACCAAATTGTGCCAAGAAATCTGGAGGACAACTACCAGGCCCACTGACTGGAAGAGATCTATATTGGGTCCCATTCCAAAGAAAGGTGACCTGAAAGAATGCAAAAATTATCAAATATTATTGATATCACTTGCAAAGTATATTCTGTTGAAGATTATAAAAAACAACTGCAACAGCTCATCAATATATATGTATCTTAGAAAGTTCTGTGAAATTAAGTGATGATAAATCCTCAAAACAGTTCAACAGTTTACCACTTTAAGGAACTGGAAGAATATTATGTTGTTACATGGGGATATTACCATTTATCTTTAAAAAGACAGAAAAAAAGTGAACTTGGGGAAAGGAAAGGGAGGGAGGGAGAGAGGGTAAAAATGTGCAACAATAAATGATTGAAAATCTAGCTTTTCTATAAACTTTTGACAAAATCAAATTTAAAATTTAAAAAGTTATTTAAAAAGAAGAATAGTAGTGAGGTGGTTAAAATGGTAAATTAAAGCAAACACAGGTCACAGGCCCTCTACAACAAAAGCTTGAGAATACAAATGAGACAGATAAATATGATAATCCTAAAATCAAGAGTTTCCTTGAAAGTTGGATAGTGACTAAGAAAGGCCAAAGAAAACTTGATGCCTTGGATTTGCAGTCTTGGCAACAATTACCATGGACTGCCATTAAAACAAATCAACTTATCTTAGAAAAACAGCCAGAGGCCTGCTTAGATGTTAGAATGAAGAAATTTCTCTCATGTACATTGGGCTTATTATCAGAAAGGAAGAGTCGATCGAGAATTATATTTGGATAAATGAAGTGTCAGTGAAGGAAAGGAAGATTTAAATGAAAAGAATTGGTCCAGAGACAGGAATAATACATTTAAGCACAACAGATATTTTTAGATTGGTTTAGGATTGAGCAGAGTTAGTTCTGTAATATCTGTGGTTTTTATGAGTCTGAGAAAATTCCACAGTAGCCACGACTACCAATCCTAAGAATGGAGCCATGATAGCAAAATGGTAAACCATTTGGCTACTAACTGAAATACACTTGACTACTTAATTCTGTAAAGACTTAGAAATCTGTTACTAGGAAACTCAATAGAACAGTTTTGTGAGGTCAGATGGAATTGTCATGAGTTGAAATCAACTCAACAGTACCTAACAACCGTCCTTATTATAGAGTTTGACGTATTATAAATGATTTACACAAGTTAGTTGTAAGTGGTATTTCTTAGTAGTATTTTTTTAAATTTCTAATTATTTTAAGTGTTTTTATATAAATGGTTTTATACTGTTTCTTGTTAGGCATCTATTATGTTTTCCTATTATAATACCATTTTATTGTTTTTATTATATTGTGGTAATCTTCCTAGTTTCTCAAAACTATACACACACACACACAAATACATATATGAATGATATAGTAAAAATGTTAGAATAGAAAGGAACTATTTCAAATAAATAAAAGTTACATTTATTAATAAAAAAATAAGATGTTCATGGCCTTTCAAAATGATATTGCAGATACATTACAGATTATAATATACTATAAATCATGCATTCAAATGTGAAACAGGGTTACCTATGAATTAAGAGACAGTTACTGGGTTTGTTATAGATATTTGCAATAGACTTTTTATCGCCAATGCTAGTGTAGTCAAAACTCACAAAAGTGTGAAGGCAAAAAATAGTTAACATTCAAGTGACATTTTTTAAAAGTTCACAATATTCAGAAGAAATACTATAGCTGAGAAATGGAAAATTATTCTGTTATCTCCAGTATTTGAAATGAAGGTCAAGAGAATTGAATAGGCATTGAATTTATTCACATATTCTGGAAAGCCTAACCTAGACATTGTTTTGATATTATTAATGATGGAAGATAACAGGTACATTCAGTAAATATGTACAAAATCTTCCAATCGGATTATTATATTTTTGTAGTGATATTAAAACATACTTTTAAAATTCAAAATGTCAAAATACACAATTCAAATTACACTTATGTTTAAACTGGGAAAAATAAAATATATTCTTATTTAAGTATTCTCATACTCAAGTAATATTCTTCCTTTATTGATATAGTAGAAGTCCAAAGACCTTATTTCAGTAAGGTAAGTTCAGTACAAATGATCAAAATAAAACAGAATAAGCAACTTATGGGTCACCAAAAGATATTTTCAAATTGAAAATAACTTACATGTATAATAAGTTCAAGATTTATTTTATGTCCATACAGTATTCATGTTATGTAAATCATAAAGCATATTAATAACAAAAGTATCCTATTAAAAATAAAAAATCCTATTAAAAGGATGCTAGTCAGTTAACTAAAAAACTGAATTATAGGGGAAAATGAAAAAGCAGGCAAATAGGCTAAAAGCCATAGATTTAATAAGTAGGCCAGGAGACAGATGCTGACTGAGGGCAGACAAATGCAAAACAACTATATTGTGCATAAGTAACAGTGTAAGATATTTTATATGAAATAAACTAATATAAAAGAAAAAATCTGATGATAATATTATTAAATTTGCTTTTGCATTTTTTTAAAGACAAAAAATCTGTATACTAGTAAAAATTGATTTTCTACTAATAAGGCATTTAAATTAAATATCACAGTCAGTATGTTATCTTTAGAAGAAGAGTGACATGATAGGAAAAATCCTGCACTAATATACTTAAATAATTTTACTATGCTCTTGTTATGTGCTGTTGAGAGACTCATAGTGACCCTATATAGAGCAGCTCTGAAGCTTACCCTGTCTTGAGTCAGTCTCACTGATTCTGACACTCTTACTCCACTGCCCCAGTTACTATATCAATCCATCTCATCAGGGGTCTTTCTCTCCTGCACTGTCCCTCCAGCCTTCTGAGTATGCTATTCTTCTCCAAGGATCAGTCCCTCCAGGCCACCTGCCCAAATTATGTGAAAGGGAGCTTTACAATTCTACTTTGGTGTTTCCTTAAAAAAGTTGAACATAGAAATTTCATGTGACCCAGCTATTCCACTGCTTGAAATATACCTGAGAAAATGAGAACTGAGGCATAAATGGACACTTGTACACCAATGTTCATTGTATCATTATTCACCATCACAAGAACACGGAAACAGCCCAAATGTTCAACCACAATGAAATGGATTAAGAAAGTATGGTACATTCACAGGAGCAATGATTTTGTAAATTACTACCCAATTTGGGAGGGATTGGAGAGCATTATGCTAAATGAACAAACTCAGTCCTTTAAGGACAAATATAGTATAAGACCATTATTAGAATGAGACCAATAGAATGATCATTAGTAGAATGAATATGAAGATCCAAGGGAGGGCGAGGGGGAGAGCAGAGGGCTGAGGATGGGTGGGGTGGGGGTGACCCATTAACCCATAGGGTCACACAATTTGATGGGTGGAGGTAGGTGGGGTTGAAGGAAATGGGAAATAACTGGTATGAAATAATGTATATGACTACGTAAAGAAATCAGTATAATTTTTTTAAGAAAGGAAGAAAATAGCACACACACACACAAATCCTAGCCTCCAAGGAGAAACTTCATTTCACCCTTTCCAAGATGGACCGATTTGTTTTCTTAGTGGGCCATGGCCTATCCAAGACTCTTCTCCAGCACCACAACTTGAAAGCATTGATTCTTTCTCTATCATCCTTAGTCATTGTCCAGCTGTCTTATGCATAGCAAGTAATTGTGAAGACCTTGGTCTGGATTATTCACACCTTAGTGTCTAGATTGACATCACTGTTTTTCAGTACTCTGGAGAGGTCATGATAGGAAATTTTCCCAGTGCGATTTATCTTGTTATTTCCTGACTGCTGGTGTCAGAAGTGTTTCTGATTGTGGAGTCACACAAGCTGCAATTGTTAACAACTTCACACTGTTCTCCATTTATCCTAGAGCTGCCAATATGCCCAGTAGTGAGAATCTTTGTCTTCTTGATGTTGAGATTCAATCTATATTGAAGACTACAGTCCTCACTTCAATTTTACTATATATTCTTTAAAAGATTAAATTTGTGATTACATTATCCTTTAAGAGCCTGTAATCAATTACTTGTACGATTTCCGAAAACTGAAAGAAAAATCTGTACATCAAAATAAAGGTTTATAGGATTTTCAAAAGTAAGTTAATGCATAATATATTCCACATTTTTTTCAAATTGTAATAAGATTATCCTTAAACGGATGGAACGGTTCATCAGCAGAGAACTTCTTGTTGGCACTAAGGACGGATGGATCTGGTGAAAAGCAGAGTACCAGAGGAATGTTTATCTGTGTTTCATTGTGTATGCAAAGGCATTTGACTGTGTGGATCACAACAAATTGTGGCTAACTTTGAGAAGAATAAGAATGCCAGACACCTAATTGTGATCATGAGAAACCTACGCTTGGATGTATACTTGGAGCAGGGAAATACTGCATGCTTCACGATCAGGAAAGGTGTGTCAGGGATGCATCTTCTCTCCATACCTTTTCAATCTATAGGCAGAACAGATCATTCAATCTGGAGTTTATGATGAGGAATGTGGCATCAGGATTGGAGGAAGATTCACCAACAACCTGCATTATGTACATGACACAACCATGCTTGCTTGAAATAGAAGAGCACATCAGGCTTTTGCTGCAGAACATCAAGGACTATAGTGTTCAATATGGACTGAAGCTCAACACCAAGAAAACAAAGATTCTCACCACTGGGCTTACTGGTAAGACATTCAGATTGTTGACAACTTCAGCTTACTTGGTTCCATGATCAACCTTCTCAGGAACAGATTTGAAGCCTTGAACATTAATGAGCTCATGTCCGATGAGCTGAGGCAGAATATTAAGAATATTATCCATGAAGAATGCAAAACGTCATTACAAAGACAAAAGAGGAAGAAAAGACCAAGATAGATGTCAGAAAACACTCTGATGTTGCACTAGATTGCCAAAAAGCCAACGCAGAGGGAAGAAATGAGGAAGTTGAGGAGCTGAACAGAGGTTGAAACTGAGGAGATCCTGAAATATTTACTGCACAGGGTCAAGGACTATAGTCTGCAATATGGACTGAAGCTCAACATCAAGAAGGTAAAATGGCAGCACCATGACACATGGAGAAGAGATTGAGATTGAGATTGTTAACAGTTTCAGCTTGCAAGGTTCCACAATAAAAACTTTTGGCACCAGCACTCAAAAAATAAAAAGATGAATTGCTTTAGAAAAATCTGCTGTTGGGAAACTCTCCAGACCTCTGAAGAGCAACAATGTCAGGCTGGAGATTAAGGCATGCCTGTTTCAGGCCATGGTTTTCACAACTACTTGCTAAGAGTCAGAGAGCTGGACAATGACCAAAGATGACAGAAGAATTGATGCCTTTGAGTTGTGGTGCTGGAGAAGAATATTGAACATACCATGGATAGTCAAGAGAACCAAAGATATATATCTAGGAGAGGGTAAAAGCAAGCTGTGCCTCACATAATTTGGGTATGTTGCCAGTAGGGATCCATCTTTGGAAAAGGATATCAAGTTTTGAAGGGTGAAGGGACAGTGAAAGAGAGGAAATCCCTGGATGAGATAAACTGACCCAATAACTAGGATAATGACACTGGTTGTGCCAGAGACAGTGAGATTGTTACAGGATATAGTAGGATTCAGAGCTATTGTGCATCGGGTCAAGATGAGTAATAGTTGACTCCAGAGTATAACAATAACAACATCTTTCACATACATTAGAATTAACTCTAAGGACCAAGGTTTGAGTCATGCATGCCTCATGCCTTAGTCTTTAAACTGACATCTTTGCTCTTTTGCACACATCTTTAGATCTCTTAACTGCTGCGACCATGAATAATCTTTTTTTTTTGTAGATCAAAGTAAAATGAAGTCTTTTCTCAATCTATCATGATGTTGCCCTTTTGTTGAGTTCTGGAAATTTTAGATTTCTTCATATTGAAATTAGTCTATATTGAAAAATTATAGTCTTTGATCTTCAATAAGTAATTCAGACCTTAACTTTCTACAAGAAAGAATATATATTTTTCCTTTAATATAAGGATGGGCAATGTTCTTCCATGTGATTAACTGCCTCTGAAAACCCAGTGGAGGGTTAGCTATGGTTTGGTTCAGACTCTATGGTACACAACAACAACTTTTCTATAGTATAATCAATACTTTTTTTTTCTAATTGTTATTTTCAGTCAGAATACACTGATAACTGACCCATCAGCAGGTCTTTAGAGGCTGTAAATTTCCTGGGAGGAGATTGACCATCTTTCCCCAGTGGAGCAGCTGGTGTATTCAAACTACTTGTCTTTGTGTTGGCAGCACAACTCCTTAGCACAGATCACTAGAACTCCTTGTATTTTTGGTACAACCTGAATTTTATGGAATCATTCCACATAGAGCAGCATAACAACTCCAAATACTTTCTGAGTATGTTTAAACTGTCACCTCTTATCAAGTATTGCATACTTAATCACATGTGTTAATAATCTAAAATGATTATGGTACAATATAAATTTTATGAAATAATTTCACATTATTGACACAAATGGGTAAATAACTACTTGTTAGAGTGTTAGTTCAAACCTACCTAGTGATGCCTTGACATACAAGTCTGGTAATTGACTTCCAATATGTCACAGTCTTGAAAACATGTGGAACATTTCTAATCTACAAACATTGGGTCATCAGGAGTTGGGAGGAACTCAATATGACTCAAAGCAATTGTATGAAGAACTGATTGGTGCCTTTCCCACCTTGTGCCATCCTCATGATACCCACATACTTAAGTTTATTGGTATAGTCACTGTATCAATCTATTATGTTGATGGTTGTCCTTTCTTTTGTGGATCTCCTTCAAAACCTCACCTTTGTATCAATGGTGTTGTTGTTGCTGTTGTTGTTAGGTGCCTTCAAATTGTAGATGACTCATAGCGACCCTATGAATGAAAGACCTGAATACTTGTATAAATTTCAATGTTTCTCCACATTCATTGATTTTCTGGAGACAAGTTATTTCAGAAGTGGATGTCACTCCTGCTTCCAAGCTTGCTTTAATCTGGGAGCTTCACCAAACACTATCCACCATGGGTAACCATTATCTCATCTGACATATCAGCATCATAGTGTTTAGCATCACAGAAACTTCGAGTTATCTCTGTACAGCAGATGGACAGACCAGTGCTATACCACTTACAAGAATGTTTGACCAAACACAATTAAAACAAGAATTTTGGGGGAAACAGACATGAGAAATATATTATTCAAATAACATGAATATGACTTTTTTCTACTTTTCTAAATAGATGACTATTATCAGGAGATATTTCTTCAGGCTGTTGTTGTTGTGTATCATTGAGTGAGAACTGACTCATAACTGTCCCTTCAGCATGTTTTCAGAGTCAATAGATTGCACAGGAGTAGACAGATTAATTTTACACATGTGAAAATATATCCTACTTGATATTATCCTACTTGATATATTCTACTTGAGAAGGGCATACGCCAGGGATGCATCCTATCTCCATGCCTTTTCAACCTATATGCAGACCAGATTATCTGGGAGGCTGGGCTCTATGAGGAGAAATGTGGGGTCAGGATTGGGGGACGATTTATCAACAATCGGCGTTACGCGGATGACACAACCCTGCTTGCTGAAACTGAGGAGGACATGAAGCGCCTGCTGCAGAGTGTCAAGGACTGCAGCCTACAATATGGATTGAGGCTCAATGTCAAGAAGGCAAAGATTCTCACCACTGGACCAATTGGCAGCATCAGGATGGATGGTGAAGAGATTGAGACTGTACACAGCTTTAGTTTGCTTGGCTCCATAGTCAACAGTCTTGGCACCAGCAGCCAAGAAATTAAAAGGCGCATTGCCATGGGAAGGTCTGCTGTTAGGGACCTCTCCAAAGTGCTGAAGAGCAGTGGTGTCTCTCTGGAGACTAAGGTGTGTCTGATACAGGCCATGGTCTTCGCAATCACCTGTTATGCATCAGAGAGTTGGACAATGACCAAGGAGGATAGAAGGAGAACTGATGCCTTTGAGCTGTGGTGCTGGAGAAGAGTACTGAGAATACCATGGACTGCTAGGAAAACAAATAGATTTGTCCTGGAGAGGGTTAAACCAGGTGGCTCCTTGGAGGCAAGGATTCTGAGGCTCTGTCTAACTTACTTCGGACATGTAGTGAGGAGAGACCGGTCCTTGCAGAGGGACATTATGCTTGGGAGGGTGGAGGGACGGCGCAGGAGAGGAAGACCCTCTATGAGGGCATTCAGTGACTGGGATAATTGGGATGGGAGTGTCAGAGACAGTGCGATTGGCACAGGACAGAGCGGAGTTTAGGGCTGTTGTACATAGGGTCGCTATGAGTCGAAGGCGACTCGACAGCACATAACAACAACAACAAGAACAACAACTTGATATTAGGATTTCTAGGTCCTGGTCAAATAAAGCTTCATCTCTCATACCTTGGCCATGTTGTTAGGAGAAGCTAGTCCTTGGAAAAAGACATCATGCTTGGAAAGAGAGTGTCAACCCAAAAGAGAAAACCCTCAACAAGATGGATTGACACAATGACTGAAACAATGTGCTCAAGTGTATCAGAGATGATGAATAAAGCACAAGATGGTACAAGGTTCAAATCTGTCTTTTATAGTATCACTAGGAGTTATAGTCAACTTGTTGGCACTTAACAACAACTGCAAAGGCAGAAAAAGAATGGAAAACTAAGATTGTGTCCACTTTTCCCCCAAAACAGCTAGACTTGTATCTGTGATTGTGTTTGGATTTTTATCAAGAAATTCTTTTAAAACATTGTTTTACTGTTTGGGTACAACTGAAAACTAACATCCAAAGAAAAGTTCTTTATCAGTTAAGTTTTCATATTCAAAATAAAATATAATTAGAATTTCCCTAATGTTATTTTTCCCCTGTGTGCATATTGGTTTATCTGAGTAATGTTATTTCTTCAATCTCACATATGAAGCAAATGCATTTTTAGTATAAGCTAAGCGGTAAATGAAAATGTTTATTTCTTTCATTTGAAATCACAAATTAGATATGCATGAAATCCATTATGTAAAACTTCATGATAGCTGAGTTATTTGAAGACATTTATCTGTATACTGAGTCTATGTAATATTTCACAAAACTCAAGCCATTTGAGATATATATATATATATATATATATATGAAAGAAAGAGAGAGAGAGAGTCAAATTACTTAACTTGTTAAGTGGCACAACAGAGAATAAGGCATATTTGAGAACACTTAGAGGAACTATGTAACTTGATTTTGAATTGATTATTTTTAAGAGTACAGTTACATTATGTTTTAAAAGATTAGAAGAGTGAGAGAGAGCAAGAGAGAGAGAGAGAGAGAGAGAGAGAGAGAGAGATATTTGTGAAATGACACAAACCAAAATTTTGTTATAATTTCTGTCTTAAATATTCAGAGGCAATATATATCTTTTTTTTTCTTTGTGGTTGTTTTCGTTTTGTATGAACATGTATTTCTGTTGTGACTAACATAGCTTTAATGAAAGAAAATATATTCTTAGCTACTGTAATGGACTTCAGGCTTCCATTCACAAAACATACATATGTAGAAAACTTTCAAAAGAAGATTGAATACTTAATCACGCACTTACACACACAGATGCTAGCAAAATATTAACTAGAGGGTGCAAAAACACCAATCAAAACCCTTCTATTGCTTTTGAATTGAAGCCAACTAATTTCTGACCATTCAGAACATTTTCAGACTTGGTCCTTATCATGGCTGGTAATAGACCTTCTTCCTGTCTCCTGGAGCCACTGAGAGATTCAGATATCCAAAGATGTGCCACCTTTGGATTAGCAGTAAAACTCCCTACAGACTAGACCAGAGCTTTCTTATTAGAAAAAGATGTATAAATTGAGATCTAACTGAAGAAATTGCAAATTAGCAAATTAATTACTCAATCTTTTTTGTAACTGAATGTTACATGCCACTGAGCCAGTTAAATGCAGGTTGTTGA
The DNA here is from genome assembly GCF_000299155.1 of Elephantulus edwardii. Classification (NCBI taxonomy): domain Eukaryota; kingdom Metazoa; phylum Chordata; class Mammalia; order Macroscelidea; family Macroscelididae; genus Elephantulus; species Elephantulus edwardii. The sequence goes on from NW_006399872.1 coordinate 202,251, forward strand.
TGAGTTTTCCTCCAATTCTGATGCCACATTCTTCTTCATATATTGTTGTTAATGTTGTCATTGTATACTGTTGAGTCAGGACTGACCCATAGCTGACCCTCCAGTGGGTTTTCAGAGGCAGCTAATTGCACAGGAAGAGATTGCCTGTTCTCCAACAGAGCAGCTGGTGACCTCAAACTGCATGCCTTTGGGATTGCAGCACAGCTTATTGCCACAAGGCCACCATATGTTGTTGTGTTGTTGTTTAATGCTGTCGAGTCGTAGACGACTCATAGCG
>NW_006399872.1:203027-220484 GCF_000299155.1 Elephantulus edwardii
GCCACGATTCCTGCATTCCCACCACCATGCTCCTGCCTTCTGGCAAGGAGAGCTTCCCAAGAGCCTGGGAGGAGCTGGCCAAACCAGGAACAACATGGCCACTTCTTCCCAGCTGCCTTGGGCTTAAGGCCGCCTCCTGGTTCAAACCCTAGGCCCAGGCTGGCTAGCCTCACTCCAGGCCACCGTATAGTCCATGTTAAATGAGCAAGGGCTGTGTGGCAATAGTCATATCTGATTCTACTAACTTGACAACCCTGTCAACAGCATCCACAACACAAAACCAATTTCCATGAGGTCAGTCATGTCACCACACTCTTGCATCTCTTTCCACTAACTCCAGCATCAGTCTTACTGTTTTACTGAATCAAAACTCTATTGCAATAGCCAAAAGAGTATGCAGAATTATATTCACAATTATGGGGTTTGTTAGGGAAATCAAAAGTCTGTAATTAGGTTAATAGGATACAATTTCTGTCAGGATAGCTTTAGAAGTGAGTTCAAAAGTCCTTCAGCCTTCAATCTCATGTCTTTATGCTAGTGTTACTATGTTTAGTCCTGCCAATTATGGCTTTCCTTCCAGTTCTCCAACAAACTTGAGCAAAAAGTTCAAGCTCTGGTTCCATGGGGTAGTAGTCTCAAGGTAATCTCCATCTCATATAGGGTCTCTAGATCTCTGCCGTGGCAGCTGCTGTTCTCCTGTGTTTGGCTGGTACAATAATTTTTATCCTGAAGATACATTTCTGCTTCTTCTTTGCTGGTGGAAATATCTTCAAAATGTGCTGTTCCATCTCTTCAATTTAATGGTAAGCTCTATCAATCAGCTTGTGGATAGATTAACACACTTTATTTACATATTCCCACCCATCCACATTACAAAGTAAAAATCAATGGCCAAGAAAGACATTTTGGACAAATAAACCCTTAATGCCATAGTCTAGCTTCTGGAATTATTGGTCAGCATAGTGACTGAATAGATACAATCAATGGACTATACTGATTTTAAACTATGCAATGCAGTTACCCTTTGTTCTCTTTGAACAACTGCTTCTTGGCCTATGTACGGGTTTCTTATAAACACAATCAAGTGTTCTGGAACTCTCATTATTGTCAATGCTATCTATAATTAATTATGATCCACATAGTCAAATACCTCTGCATAGTTATTAAAACACAAGTTTTTTTTCTGTCAATCAAGCATTTGACATCAGCAAAGATATTCCTTTATTCAAAAGAAAACTGAAAGACAAACATAGTAATCACTTCTTAAAAATCAGGCAATCACATGGTTGGACTTTTGTCACATAGTTCTGTGTTGACACAAGCAGAGTCTCCATGAATTACAATAGCTTAGTTGGCAACTGGCATATTTAGAATTACCAGCTAATGATGATAATACAAATCATATTAATTCACATTTATAATGACTTTTACATTTTCTACAATGCATCCATATGTCTTGCATGTAAAGCACATTTTTTCCACTGTCTCTACCTCTTATTATACCATAGACATGGCAGATGCTTAGAGAAGAAGAAGCAGCTTGAACATTGGACCAGAATCCTTTATGATTTTTAGAAAGAAAGATGTTAATTAATAATAATTCTTCCCTCTTTAATTTCTTGTGTTCCATTTTTGTAAAGTGATAAAAGTAATAAATGTTCATTGGAACAACTAAAACAGCTGTATTTTAAAACTATATTATTAAAGTGCAAGGACTTCCTGACTAGCTTCTGCTCCTCCCAGTGGAAATATAGTAAGCTTTGGATATGGGTATATTAGACATATTTCTTCTTTGGGGAAAAAATGTTTTATATAAATATATGATGATTAAACATTACACCTTGTTTCTGTAACTTTAATAACACTATTTTTCTGAGTGTATCCATAAATCAATTTATATAACTTTATTGTACCAGTTAACTTATGCACTAGTTTACTATTAGCTTAGGAAACTGTGATGATGTAGTCAAGATAAAGCTGCACTGCTCCCCAATAGTTGCATCTCTCTGGTTGCCTGAAAAACACTCGCAGCTTCTCAGAAGGAAGATGAGTAATCTCTCCCTCGTGATCACAACCTCAGAAAACTGGCTACAGAGTCAACTATGATTCACTATCGACTTGACAGTGTAATGTTTTAAATATGTATATACCATTATGATTTATTCAAACATCACCTATTATAGAAGTGTAGGAATTGTTAGTGTTTTTTTTAAGTAGAATATTAAGTACACATCATAGACACTTACATATGGTCATATGGTTTCTTTTTAAAGATATTTCAAGAATATATTTTTTATTGGCATAAATATTTTTATTTAATATGTCATCAAAGATATCTTCATTTTTTTCTTACTGGGTCACTCATTAAGTCAATGATTTGTTCTCTTCTTTGTTTTTGGTGTTGTTTTGTTTTGGTTTGGTTTGGTTTTTTTTGAGTAGGCTTGGTTTGTTTTTCATAATATTTGAACCTGCCTGCTGCTCCCTTGACATTGTGTACTCAGCATCTGTTTTGTTTGCTTAGGAAACTACCTGGTCTTTATCTTGATGATACTGTTACTAGAGTTGCATATTTTAATATTTGCACCTCATTTAGTTTCTCAACAACAATTTTTTCAGTCAGACATACATGGACAGCTCTGTTCTTTGTTCAAATGACAAACTTTTTCTCTGGCTGTACTTGAGAGGAAGTAGAGAAATGAGATTTCTCCTGTTGCCCAAGTATTGCAGGCCTGCTTCACTGCTCCACTGCAGGCCAGATGAAGCTGCAGTTTAAAGTGTCAACAAGTGCTTTCCACAGGACAGCTGTTCTGTTAGCTTGAGCAGAGTGGGGAGCCTGGGACCAAAGACTGGACAAAGAAATGCTTTGAATTGGGGCCCCTTCACTCTCCTCTCTTAGTCGCAGTGTCTGGATACATGTGCTCAGGATCAACAGGCAAAGGGTGGTTTCAGATACCTTGCAAACCTCTGGGTCAAGGCAGAGAGCTTGGAATGCATGACAGATGAAATTTTGGAAGGTGGGCCCTGATGCTTTCCTCTCTAATCTGTAGTGCCTGGCTATCCATTCTTAAGGCCAAGAGAGTCTTCTGATTTATTGGCTGTTGCTACCATGGATGTTGATTTTGAAGCCAAGTAAAATGAAATAATTGACAACTTCATACTTTTTCTATAACGATGTTGCCTATTTATCGAATGATGAGGATATTAGATATTTTGATACAGGGATTTTTATTTTCTTGATATTGAGATTTAATCTAATGACAGAAGACTAGTTAAGTTGTGAAATTATATCAAGGACACCATGAATGAAGTAAGCAAAACTGATTATAAATATTGTTATGTGACACTGAGTCACCTGTGACTCACAACAACACTATGTATAACAGCACTGAACCCTGACCTATCCTGAGCCAGTCTCACTGTCTCCAACACAACTACGCTCACTATCACAGTTACTTTGTCAATTTTGCATATCCAGGGTCTTCTCCTGCACTGTTCCTCCACTTTTCCACACATGATATCCTTCTCTAAAGACCGATCCTTCCTGGCCACATGCTCAAAGTATGCAAAATGGAACCTCAAAATCCTTGCCTTAACGTAGCAACCTGCTTTGACTCTCTTCAGGAACCTCACCTGTTTGTCCTCTAGGAATTAAATTGAATGTTCAATTTTCTTCTCCAGCACTACAACTCAAAGACATAAGGGGATTTTCCTCCGATCGTTTTGAATCATTTTCTGGCTCTCTGATGCATAGCAAGTGATTTTTTAAGACTATGGCCTGGTCAGGTGCACCTTCGTTTACAGACTGATATTGCTGCTTTTTTTGGCTCATTGGTCTCTGATTTCCCTAATTCAGTTCTTGTTTTGATTTCCTGACTGGAAGTGCTAAGTGTTCTGATGATGGATCTGTGCAAGCTGAAATTGTTAACAACCTCAATCTCTTCTCCATCTATCATGGTGTGGCCAATTGGGCCAGTAGTGAGAATCTTGGTTTTCTTTATGTTGAACTTCAATCCATACTGCAGACTACAGTCCTTGACCTTCTGCAGCAAACACTTTAGGTTCTTCTCAGTTTCAGCAAGGAATTATATAGGTTTTTGACGAGTCTTCCACCAATCCCAATGCCACACTCTCCCTCACAAAGTCCATCCACCCTCCTAAATGATCTGTTCTACATATAGATTGAAAATATATGGAGACAGGACACATCCCTGACTCGCTTCTTTACTGATTTTGAAATATTCAGTGTTTCCTTGTTCTATCCTGAAGACTGGTTTCTGGTCCAAGTATAGATTTCACAGGAGCACAGTTAAGTGTTATGAAATTCCTAATACTCTCAATGTTAACCACAATTTGTTGTGATCCACACAGCAAAAAATCCTTGCATAGTCAATGAAACACAAATAAGGAAGAATGAAAATATGTCATTTTCTTTTGAGGATGAAAGAAAAGCAGATGTTAAAAGAATGTAGCAGTAAAAACAAGGAGATGATGACGTAGAAAAAATGAACAAATGATTTCAAAGGTCAGTAAGAAAAAAGTAAAATTGTATAACAAAACATGAAAGAGCTGATGTTAGAAATCCTAAAGGGTGTAATATTCTTGGCATTTCTCAAGTTGAAAGAATCACAGATGCGTCAAAACATCGGAGTGGCGGCGTTACTTGTTGACTTAGCCCAAGCTTTCTGGAAATTGTCTGTACTGAGAAATCATATACGGTGTACTAAGCACCCAGCTGCATCCATTCTGGCCCATTGCTTCTCAGTTTCTGAAAAACTGGCCTGCTTATGTAGAGTCACATGAATCAATAACCTGATGGTCTGAGTTTCCAGAGGGTCTTTCAGTGAACCACCAGACCCAAGGGACATAGAAGAGCTAGGGAACTGAGTCATGGATGGAGCTGTTAGTGTTAGAAACCACAGAGTTATAAAGCAGGCTAAGCATTAGGGACCATGTTGGCTCAAGACTTCTTATTAGTGACTTACTTCTGATCTAGCAGAATGAATAATAACAACAGATATTCTGTTGAGTATTATTGAATATGCAAAAGGATTTGAATTCTTGGAATCATAACAAATTATGGCAAACACTGAGAAAAGGAGGAATCTCAGAACATTTAATTATACATTTGAGAAACTTATATGTAGACCAAAAAGCAATTGTACAAATGGTAAAAGGGAAGGCATAGTCTAAAATCAGGAAAGGTGTGTGTCATCATTATGGCCTATCTCTATACTCATTCAATCTGTATACTGAGAAAATCGTTTGAGAATCTGGACTACATGAAGAAAAATGTGACATTAGATTTGAAGGAAGACTCATTCACAACCTGTCTTATGCAGACGACGCACTGCTTGCAGAAAATGAAGACTTTAAAAAATTGTGAAGGAAGATCAAAGACTAGATTTCAACATATATTATTTCTTAACAGCTAAAAAAAATCCTCACTTCTGGATCTATAGGAAATACAATGATAAACGGAGAAAAGTGTGGTATTTTCAAAGATTATTTTTACTTGGATCAGTAATCAGTAGCGAGTAATCAATAATCAGTAGTAGCAGTCAAGATATCGAATGATATGTTACATTGGACAAATCAGCTTTCAAGGATCCTTCTTTAAGGTACTAAAATAGCAAGGTGCAAGTTTAAAGACTAAGGTGAGCCTGATATAAACCATGGTATTCTCAAGTACTTCCTATGCATATGAAAATTAAACAATGACTATAGAAGACTGAAAAAGAATTGATACCTTTGAACCATGCTCTCAAAGAGTATTAAATATCTCATGGATTGCAAAAAAAAAAAATACCCACCAAACACAATTGTTTTAGAGAAAGTGCAAACAGAGTGCTCCTTAGGATGATAAAACTTTATCTCACATACCTGGGCATGTTGTCAGGAGGGCTAATCCTTGGGGGAAAAAAGACATTATTCTCTTGGAAACGTAGAGGGTCAATGAAAGAGAGGAAGACTTCAACTGCAAGGATTAGCAAAGTGATTATGGCAATGAGCTTAAGAGTGGTACAGATTGTGAAGATGGCCTGGTATTGGCCCAGGCTCAGATTTGCTGTTCTTCTGGCCAATTATTTTTTTGAATCATGTAGTGTCTCCTTGCTCTGTTCTGACAACTGCCTCTTGGTCGAAGTATAAGTTTCGCATTAGCACAATCAAATGTTCTGGGATTCCCATTCTTTTTCAGAGTCAGTCACAGCTTATTGTGATCCACACAGTCAAAAGCCTTTGCATAGCCAATGAAGCACAGATAGACATTCTTCTGGTATTCTTTGCTTTCTGCTAAGATCCATCTAACATTAGCCATAATATTCCTAGTACCACGACCTCTTCTAAATCCAGCCTGCACATCTGGCAGTTCTCTGTTGACGTATTGTTCCAAACATTTTTGGATAATTTTAAGCAAAATCTTGCTTGCACATGATATCAATGATATTGTTCGATAATTTCCACACTCTGTTGGGTCACCTTTCTTTGGAATGGGAACAAACATTGATCTTTTCCAGTCAGTGGGCCAGCTGGCTGTTCTCCAGATTTCTTGGCACAACTTAGTGAGCACATCCAGGGCAGTATCTGTTTGGTAAAATATGTCAATTGGTATGCAGTCAACTCCTGGTGCCTTGTTTTTTGCCAATTCCCTCAAAGCAATTTGAACTTCCTCTTTCATCACCATAGGCTCTCGCTCATATATCATTTCATGAAATTCTTCTGTGTCAGCCAGTTCCTTCTGATACAGTGACTCTGTGTATTCCTTCCATCTTCTCTTGATACTTCCTGGATACTTTAATATTCTGCCCAAAGCATCCTTAAGGTATTGCCACCCGTGGCTTGAATTTGTTTTTCAGCTCCTTCAGCTTAAGAAACGCTGGGCGAGTTTGGCCCTTTTGATTTTCTGACTCCATCTCTCTGCACATTTCATTGTAGTATCTTGCTTTGTCGTCCTGGGGTGCCTTTTGAAATTTTGTTTAGCTCTTTGATTTCTTGGTTTCTTCCTTTAGCTTTGGCTTCTCAGCGCTCTAATGCAATATTCTTAGTCTCATCTGACATTCATCTTGGTCTTTTCTTCTTTTTTAGCCTTTGTAATGATCTTTTGCACTCTTCATGGATGATTTTCTTTATATCCTCCCAGAGCTCATTTGATCTACACTATTGGTGCTCAAGGCCTCAAACCTGTTCCTGAGATAGTTTTGAAGTTAGAGTGGGATAGACTTAAGATCAAATTTTGGTTCCTGTGGACTTAATTTTCCTCAACTTGAGTTTGAAGTTGCATATGAGTAGTTGGTTGTCTGTCACAATCAGCACCCGGTCTGGTTTTCACTACTGATATTGAGCTTCTCCACCGAGTCTTTCCACAAATGTAATCTATTTGATAGAAATCAAATGCATGCCATCAGGTGAGATCCATGTGTATAGCCTGTGTTTATTTTTCTTATAAAAGGTATTTGCAATGAATAAATCATTGAATGTGCAGAACTCTATCATTCTATCTCCAGCCTCATTTCTCTCACTGAGCCCATGCTTTCCAGCTACTGATCCTTCTTCCCTGTTCCCAACATTTGTGTTCCAGTTGCCCATTATTATCAATGCATCTTGCTTGCATGTTTGATCAACTTCTGACTGCAAAAGTTGGTAGAAATCTTCTATTTCCTCCTCTTTGGTTCTAGTTGTTGGTGCATATATTTGAATGATAGTGGTATTCACTGGACTTCTTTGTATACGTATGGATATTATCCTATCACTCACCACATTGTATTTCAGGATGGATCTAGAAATGACTTTTTTAATTATGAAACCAACCCCATTCTTTCCCACCTTTTCATGCCCAGCATAGTAAATCATATAATCGTCTGATTCAAAATGTCCCATGCCAAGCCATCTCATTTTGCCTATACCTAGTATGTCAATATTTATGCGTTCCATTGCTTTCTTAACAATGTCCAATTTTCCTACATTCATGCTTCTCACATTCCATGTTCCAATCACTAGTGTTTGCTTACAGCTCTTCCTCCTTCTCTGTATTTCCGTTTCTAAGATCTCAGTTTCAATTGCCATGTCTGCTAGTCCAAGCGATAGTCTAAGTGTGCTTTATTGTACATAGGGTTTTCGAAGGCCTGTCTTTTTGGAAGTGGATGGCCAATCCTTCTTCATAGTCTGTCTCAATCTTTAAATATATATAATAGTATTTGACAGACAAGCATTCCATAGAAAAGAACCGATGAAAGACAATTGCCCAGTTATAACAATAACCAATAGATTCAATGTTACAGCCCAGCAACGCTTCCTTACTCTACCACCATCCCTTCCTCCTTTTGCCTACACCATTCAATACCCGTCTCCCATTGACCAGCCCCTGATGTGATGGCATAAGTCTCAAGCCATCAGAATTTCTGATTCTGAACACAACATGCTGCTGTGAATTTCTTATGATGCAGCCAATTGACTTCAATTTAAAGGTCTTAAGTACACTGTAATGTGCAACTTCCATTCCGGGATTGCATTCTCCCGGGTTAATACCACTTGTCTTCCATTTGAAGCCAGGTGCTGATGCAAAAAAATAGGGCCCAAAAATCTTTTCTGGCAATGGTTCGGGGTGTACCCTGGCCAATGCAGCCTAAGGTTACCTGTGTTAGAGACAGGTGTCAGAACAGAGCAAGGAGACACTATATGGTTCAAAATCAAGAAGGGGGTTCATCGGGGATGTATTCTGTCTCCATACCTTTTCAATCTGTATGCAGAACAGATCATCGGAGACTCTGGACTGTACGAAGAGGAATGTGGCATCAGGATTGGTGGAAGAATCATCAACAACCTGCGTTATACAGATGACACAACCCTGCTTGCTGAAACTGAGGAGGACCTGAAGCATTTGCTGCAGAAGGTCAAGGACTGCAGTCTCCTATATAGATTGAAGCTCAACATCAAGAAAACAAAGATTCTCACCACTGGGCCAATTGACAGCATCAGTATGGATGGTGAAGATAGTTAACAGTTTTAGTTAACTTGGCTCCACAATCAACACTCTTGGTAACAGCAGCCAGGAAATCAAGAGATGAATTGCACTGGGAAAGTCAGCTGTGAGGGACCTCTCAAGAGTACTGAAGAGCAACGACGTCAGGCTAGAGACTAAGGTGTGCCTAATCTGGCCTATAGTCTTTGCAATTACGGGCTATGCATCGGAGAGTTGGACAGTGACTAGGGATGATAGAAAGAGAATTGATGCCTTTGTGCTGTGGTGCTGGAGAAGAGTATTGAATATACCATGGACTGCTAGGAGAACAAACTGGTTTTCCTGGAGAGGGTGAAGCCAGACTGTTCCTGGAGTCAAGGATTCTGAAACTTCGTCTGACATATTTTGGGCATGTTGTAAGGAGGAACTGGTCCTTGGAGAGGGACATCATGTTTGAAAGAGTGGAGGGGCGGCAAAGGAGAGGAAGACCTTTCATGAGATGGATCAATTCTGTGACTGGAGAGGGGAACAAGTGCATTTGAGATGGCTAGGTCAGCACAGGATAGAAGAACATACAGAGCTCTTGTACATAGGGTCGCTATGTGTCACAAGCGACTTGATGGCACAAAACAACAACAACAACTGGTCAATTTGAGGGCACCAAATGACAATAACAGCATTCCTCAGTTTTCAAGATCATCTCTGTGTCGATGTGAATGTGGATGTATGTTTCTGTGTATGTTTTTGAACACATATACACTGTTTACAATCATTATTGATTTCATTGCTAAGTTGTTATTATTGAAGGAAATTTTAATTATTATTTATACTAGTCACATTAGTTTTCTGCCATACGAGTCATTTATAATGGCAATTTATTATTCTAAAAATCTTTCAGTGTGATTTACTGCCTCTGAAAACCTTCTGGAGGGTCAGCTATGGGTAGATTCCAACTCTACAGAACACAACAACAACAATTTCCAAGATATATATCACTTGTTTTAGTACTTTAATCTATGCTTCTCCTATAAAAAAGATTTATCATTTGTAAAACTACAGTAAAGATTTGTAACTTTAATCTCATCTTAATCGTCAAATACACTTTATGGTTTTTAGTGTTTAAATTAAATTAAGTTTTTTAATGTTTAAATTCCATCACTTACTTGTTATCTTAATTTTATTGTATCTGTATTGATTTGGACAAATATTCGTCTTAGTATATATTTACCCAACTCATATTGATAAATCACTTATTATATAATAGTAACAGTCACTTTAAGTAAGGAAAGATGAGTCAGATACAGCCTGCTAAAATATATGCTCTAGTAAAAGAGACAGAATTTTCCTAAAATACTAGTAATAAAAGTTAGAAACTATTAAGATTATAATTTACAAGGTAGATATATTTGAACAGAGATTTAAATGATATCAGGATTCATTATTGGGATGACAGACAAATTAACATTTAAACAGAGCATTAAAACATAGATCGATTTTTGAGCTCTAGAGATGACTAAGGTATACTTAAAGCAAAACGAACAGAAAAAGCAAAGTAAATAAAGTGGGAATTCTATGTCAAGTTGTATTGGGATAAAATAATGAAGGATTTCATAATAAATTAATACTTTTCTACTGAAAAATGGTCACAGGAAAGGTTTGATTTAGGTCATGCTTGACTTGAAGTCAATCAACAACAACAAAATCAAAATGTCAATAATTTGTAGCAAGAATTAGACAAGTTCTTCTGCTTGTATCTATAACTATCTCCTTATTTATCTATAGAGAGATAAGGAGGTGTGCCAGCAACACAAAAGGACATTGTTTGAATCCATCAGTTCCTCTGTGGGAGGAAGATGGGTAATCTCTTCTCATGGGATATCTTGAAAACCTACTGGAAGGTCAACTATGGGCCAATTCTTACTCAATAGATAGATATAAAAATAGATAAAGAGGTAGAATATATAGAAATTGGAGATATAAAAAAGTATTAGAAATAATTGGTGAATATAAGTAATTTTGTATCTTCAAACATGCAAAAATTATTGGGGCTTTGTACATAAATATTAAAACAAAAAGGATCTTCAAAACCATTAGAAGATATTATACTAATATTTTGGCATGTTCTATTTCCAAGAGAGTCACAACAATATTTCTCATTCTTTTTTTTTTTTTATATTTCTCATTCTTATCTTATTATGAAATGTGTGACAGTGTTTAAAAAAATATGCTTGATGTAGGAGAGATTTATACCTGGGGTTCACAGTGAACTCCATTTAGTGTAAAATTGAAAAAGAAAAGGCATTTCAGGCAAACTTATGAGTAATGAGTTAATTAGTACTAACACAAGAGGATGGAAAGGAGAGGAAATAAAACCGTAGTTGCTATCATAAAGAAAGCTAACTATCCTTGAAATAAAAATAAATTTCTCAAGGAGAGAATATCTGTCAGTTAACTGGTATATAGTTTACGCTTATTAATTTATAACTAATACTTGCTATTTCTCTAAACATTTCCTAAATTACAAAAAAGCCCTCTAATATTTTTTTAAATCTGAAGGTAACTTGTGATTTTATACATTATTGAACAAGAGCAGTTGTCACCCCCTTTAATAAATCTCTTTTTTTTTTCTTATTGACTCATTTTTGCTCTTGGACAGTTGGGTGTCAGAGTTGCTGGACTTGAAGGTACATTGCCAGTGGCAATTTCTGAGAAATCGAGTTCAAACTTCTTAGTACTAGACAGACTGGGCTCTCTATTTCCACAAAAGTCTCAGGAGTGCTGAAAAGTGAATGGCCCCTCAATTCTTAGACTCGACTCTCCTTTGCATGGAGGGTTTTTGAGCCTTTGAAAGGAGATGACTTCATTTTGTTCTTGCAAAAACTTATTTGCACTAGTAACAGAATTAGAAGTTCTGAGTTTTGCAGAAATTGCTGCTCTAGACATACCAACTATAGTCTGTAAAATGTGTGCCCCACCTAGGGTTCTTTTGAACGAAGAAATATATGAAGTATTCTATGTATTAAATGGAATCAAACGAGCCCTATAGGTGCTTATTTTAATGGATATTTTAAAGGTTCTAAAGATGTGATAAAATAAAATTGTTAACTTGCAAGATAATTTTTAGCCATGCAGCCTTTTTTCATAAGAAAGAAGAGAGTTTTTGAGAGAAACTGCTACTATAGGGCAGGAAAGACCATTTTAAAATCAAAAGGACTTTAGTCTGCATGACGAGATAAGTAATCTGAGTTTTCTTGTCTTTCAACTAAACCAGTCCTAAATTCCCTGATCATTTAATTCAACTACAAGAAAGACACTGGCAATACACAAACATATAATTTTAATTTGTCCAAATTTGAGAAGGGTGTGCAAGTAGATTCAATGTTATTGTTTTAAGTCATTAATTCTCTAGGATTTTGTAACACAGAAACAGATAAACATAATATAAACTTGTTGTTGAGTACTATTGCATCAGAAACAACTCATAACTGATCCTCCAGGGACTTTTCAGAAGCAATAAATTGAGCATAAGGAGATTTCCCATTTTTCTCTTGTGGAAGACTTAGTGAGTTTGAACCACACTTTGGTGGTGGCCTAGTGGCAAGAAGCTGCATTGTTATTCTGAAGGCGCACAGTCTGAATCTACCAGCTGCTCCATGGGAAAAAGATGGGCAGTCTCCTTCTGTGTGACTACCTCCCTCTAAAAATCTGAGTCACAGCTGACTCTCTGGTCTGTTCTGACTCAAGGGTACACATGCCTTTGGATTGGCAGTTCCTTACCATATAGAAAGAAAATGTTAAGGTGGTTTAAAAAAAACATGGCATTGACTTTGCAACTTGACACAAGACAAACCTTAAATTTAATTAAAGAGTCTACCGGTAGAACTGAAAGAGACATAAAGTACTATAGTTGAAATGACAAGAGGAAAGCAAATACAAGTGCTGCGTAAAATTCACAATTCACAAAGTGTAGCCTGCAATAATATCGACTAATATAATGACAAAAGATAAGTAAACTTGTTTATACAAAGAAAATTTTACCTACAATGTTGAGAATGCATTTTCCCCCCTTTGTAACAGAAATACAGGTGGGATTTAGAAGAGACTATGTCACTGGAGACACTATTGTCACTGCCAGATGTATCTTGGCTGAAAGCAAAGAGTACCAGAGGAATGTTCATCTGTGTTTCATTGACTATGCAATGACATTTACCTGTGTAGATTACAATGAATTTCAGCTAGCTTGGAGAAGAACGGGAAGCTCAGAACATTTAATTGTTCTAATGTGCAATTTATACTTTAACCATGAAACTATTTGGAAGCAAGGGAACATTTCATTATTCTTACTAAGAAAAAATATTGAACAAAAAATAATATACCTTCTCAACAAACATAAATAACAGTTTGTAATGCTAACATTTCAAATTTTATATGAAGTTCTATGAATAAAAAATTAATAAACCACAAAGACTAGCTACTTTTTTTATATGCTGTTGTTCTTCTTGAAGCTTTTTCGTTAGTGTTTCAAATACCACCTGAGTCACCCATGGTAAACAAGTTTCAGGGGATCTTACAGACTAAGACAGATTAAGAAACAGGACTCGTCATCCACCTCTGAGAAAACAGGGCTTCAAAATCCTGTGAATAATGGAAGAATGTGATTCAACATGTTATTGTTGTTAAAGGTCGTCGAGTCGTAGGCGACTCATAGCGACCCTATGAACAAAAGACCTGGACACCTGTATAACGTTCACCCTTTCTCCAGGTTCATAGCGTTTCCAGAGGCAAGCTATTTTGGAAGTGGATGCCACTCCTGCTTCCAAGCTTGTTTTAATCAGGGACCTCCACCAAACACTGAAATTGAGCACTTTAATTGGAAGGTACCCAAAATACAATTGGAGAATTACTTCTTCCTCAAAGTTGTTGTGTTCTGTTGAGTTAGAACTGACCCATAGTTGGCCCTCTGGCAGGTTTTCAGAGGACTTAAATTACGCAGGAGATGGCCCAAGCTTCTCCCATGAAGCAGCTGATTGGTGGATTTGAACTGTGTCTTTCGGATTGAAGTGCAGCTTCTTGCCACCAGGTCGCCAGTGTTCCCTCAGAGTAGAGTCCATTATAAATGACATAGATTGGGTAAAACCTTCTCTCAATGTCAGGTCTTCATTTGCTGATGTAGCAAGCTAAATCATCGACACATGAAATATCGAAAGTATTAACCCAATCATAGTTGACTTGATAGCACTTAACAATTTTAAAAATGTTCTTTCAAGTTATCTAGTTTAAATTCCATAAGGCATTATGCTAATTCAGACTTTGGAAGTGACATAATATGTAGATCACTCTGAAAAAAATAACTCATGGGTGAAAATTTATGTAATGCCCAAAAATATTATCTGGATTTATGATTTTTTAAGATAAGCTCTGTTTCTCCTTAGTAAGAGCAACTTGGTTTTGTCAAATATTCTAAATGAACATTTTGAAAATGAAATATTTAGGATACAATAACAAAGAAAATAACTAAGGTCTATAAAATGAAGTAAAAGTCAATTTTCTTTTCAATTCTATTTAAGAAATTAGGTTAAAAGAGAAAAAATAATTTACATCATTTTATTTATTAAAAGTTGTACAGGTCGATAAGCAGGTATTTCTTTATGTGGCTTATTATTTGCCTGTTTTTTCCTTCCTAAAATACACTATAATTAATTTAAGAGAGAATTGTTTATGCGTGCCATATTTCATGAACACATTGACAAAATACTAAGAATGATACAAAGATACACACATCAACAAGTCAGAGTGCAAGTCTGTTTTATCAATGATTAATTACTGTATCTGGAGGACAACCACTAGGCCAACTGACTGGAAGAGATCTATATTTGTTCCCATTCCAAAGAAAGGTGATGGGATAGAGTGTGGAAATTATCACAGTATCACTGATATCTCATGCAAGCAAGATTCTCCTGAAGATTTTCCATAAATGACTGGAACAGCACACCAAAAGAGAAGTGCCTAAACTGCAGGTTGGGTTTAAAAGAGGATATGGCACTAGGGATATTATAGCTAATGTCAGATGGATCTTGGCTGAAAGCGGAAAGTTCCAGAGGAATATCTATCTGTGTTTCATTGACTATACAAAGACATTTGACTGTGTAGATCAAAACAAACTGTGGCTGACTCTGAGAAGAGTGGAAATCCCAAAACACTTGATTATGCTTAGGGAAAACCTATACTTGAACCAGGAATTAATTGTCAGAACTGAGCAAGGAAACACTGCATGGTTCAAAATTGGCAAGATTGCGCACCAAGGATATATCCTATCTCCATATCTTTTTAATCTATATGTGGAACAGATTATTGGGGATGCTGAAGTTTATGAAAATAAATATGGCCTGAGGATTGGAGAAAGATTCATCAATAATCTGCGTTATGCAGATAACACAAACCTGCTTATTGAAATGAGGAGGACCTGAGGCACTTGCTGCAGAAGGTCAAGGACTAGAGCCTTCAATATGGATAGAAGCTCAACAACAAGAAAACAAAGATTCTCACCATTGGGACAATTGGCAGCATCATGATAGATAGTAAAGAGATTGAGATTGTTAACAGCTTTAGTTTGCTTGGCTCTATAATCAACACTCTTGGTACCATAAGCCAGGAAATTAAAAGAAAAATGGCATTGGGGAAAGTCTGTTGTCAGAGACCTTACCAAAGTATTGAAAACAACGGTGTCAGTCTGGAGACTGAGGTGTGCCTGATACAGGTCATAATCTTTGCAATTACTTGCTATGCATCAGAAAGCTGGACAATGACTAGGGATGGTAAAAGGAGAATTGATGCCTTTGAGCTGTGATGCTGGAGAAAAGTATTGAATACACCATGGTCTGCTAGGAGAACAAATAAGGTTTTCCTGGATAGCTTTTTTTGCAGGCTGCTCCTTCGAAGTAAGGATTTCGAGGCTTTGTCTGACATACTTTGGACATGTTGCAAGGCAGGATCTGTCCTTGGAGAGGGACATCACGCTTTGGAGAGTGGAGGGACAGTGCAGGAGAGGAAATCTCTCGATGAGATGAATTGATTCAATGACTGGGATAATGGAGATAGGGGTGTTGGAGACTATAAAATGTACACAAGATTGAGCAGGGTTTAGGGCTGTTGTACATAGAGTCACTATGAGGTACAGATGACTGGACCACACATAAAAACATTATTAGTAGTGTCTACCATTTTAAATTTATTACCTTAAATTTGAAAGATTATTAAAAGAATCTACTTTTTTGGCTCTTCAAATGAAGAAAACTTTTTAATAAAAAGTTATTGTAAAAAGAAAAGTCAACATTATTAGCAATTTTCATTTTTTAACAATTTTAAGTTCCTATCTCTATCTATGTGGAATTTTGGCAGTAGAACCAAATGATTTTTGTATCTACAAGAAGAGAAAATACAGCTACCTTAGGGCCAAAATACATTAAGGATGTCCCTCAAGACACATGCTGAACTCACAATTACACAGCATGCATCTAGTCTCAAAAGATTGTGATTTGCTTTTCAGTCAAATATTTCCTGCTGCTAGAAAAAAAATGTATATTTTCTTTCATGAAAAGCTTTAACCTGAAAATTACTGTACTGCCATGGTCCCCTAGTGAAATACATTGTATAATCTCGGAAGTAGCAAGAAAAGGTTTTGTTTAGAAAATAAAATGATCTTTCTGTTATAAAATCATGTTTATGCCCTCTATATATGTTGTAGGTCTGTGTGTAGTTTAACATATTCTGTCAGAAGCATTCTAGCCATGTAGGTATTTCCCACAGAGCCATATGTATATCTCAGGAGTTTGGGAATAGTTTATTTTATCTAATATTCTCTTGCAAATGTTAACTTTGGTGTTTGGTGGTTTTTTTTTTTTATTTTTTTACTTTTCTAAAAGGAAAGTATCACCATGGTACATTCATTTTGTCTGCCAAATATTTCCTCAAATGTTGTATGCTTTCTACTTTCGAACATCATGACAGAATACAATGTAAAATGCATATTAAAATGGTAAAAATAATGAAATAAAATTTTTGTTTCATTTCATATCTTTAAAAAGTAAGATTATCTGTGACTATATGATTAGAATAAAGAAACATTTAAAGATAGCCTATACGATTGTGCTAATGTGAAACCTATACTTGGACCAAGAGGCAGTTGTCAGAACAGAGCAGGAAGAAACTGGATGGCTCAAAATCAAGAAAGGGATGTATTTTGGGGTATCAGGGATGTATTTTGTCTCCATAACTTTTCAATCTGTAAGCAGACCAGATCATCCGAGATTCTGGGCTGTACGAGGAGGAATGTGGCATCAGGATTGGTGGAAGAATCATCAACAACCTTGTTATACAGATGACACAACCTTGCTTTCTGAAACTGAGGAGGACTTGAAGCACTTGCTGCAGAAGGTCAAGGACTGCAGTCTTCAATATGGATTGAAGCTCAATATCAAGAAAACAAAGATTCTCACCACTGG
>NW_006399872.1:221069-222476 GCF_000299155.1 Elephantulus edwardii
TTAGGTTTGGGTCAGATCTGGCTCAATGGTAAACAACAATATAGAGGTAAAAATAGATATCAGAAAAGGATGCTCACCAGGAAATATCCTTTTTTCCATACTTACTCAATCTGTATCTGAATAATTTGCAAAGCTGAAAACCATGAAGAGGAATATGGCATCAAAATGAGAGGGAGATTTGTCAACAATCTGTGTTATGCAGATGATACACTCTTGCTTGCTGAAAGGAATGAAGATTTGAAATGCTTGCTGCACAAGATCAAGGACTATAGCCTTCAATATTTATTACACTTCAACATCAAGAAAACAAAAGTCCTCACCACTGGATCAATAGGAAGCATCATGATAGATGGAGAAATGACTAACATTGTTAATAACTTCTTGTTTGGTTCAGTAATCAACACCCTTGATAGCAGCAGTTAACAGATAGAAGACGTACTGCATTGGGTAAATCAGCTATAAGGGACCTCTGGAAAAAACCTGAAGAGCTATGATATCAGGTAGAAGAACAAAGTGCACCTGATTCAGGGCATAGTCTTTTCAGTTACTTGCTTTACATCTGAGAGATGGACAATCAATAAAAATGACTGAAGAAGTTTTGATACCTTTGAGTTATGGCATTGTAGAAGAGCACAGAGTATACCATGGACTGCCAAAAAAAGAGACAGACATGTCCTGGGAAAAGTGAAGTCAGTGTGTTCCTTGGAGGCAAAGATGGCAACGCTTTGTGTTTCATACTTTAAACATGCTGCTAGGATAGGCTAGTCCTTGGAAGAGTTAGAAAGATGGTCAGTCAGTGTCAAAAATGGAGAAAATGGGACATAGGGGTACAAGACCATAAGCACCTCTCTGAAAGGACCAGAGTGAGAATAACAAAGCCTCTCACTACCCCAGAGCAGAAAGCAAATGAAGAGATCATAGCCCAACCCATGGTGCCTCTAGAGCCACACAAACAACAATAGGTTTGTTTATTCATTGTAGACTCACAGATTCAAATTATGGTACTGAGAATGAGGTTTATTAGGGAAGCAAACTTGGAGAGTGAGGGAGGCAAAAAAATATCAACCCAAACAAGTCCAAGTTTTATCCCAAGTTCCAGGGCACAATTACTCAATTAGTTTAGGCTCTAGTTTCAGGTCAGCACTCAAATCCAAATCATCCAGCAAGTTTACCTCCTAGCAGTTATAAATTAACTGTCCTTTCAAGTATCCACCAAGAACAGCAAAAACCTTTTAACTGGCTTTTATTTTAGGGCTCCTCGGCTTATACCTTGCCAGTTTCTCCAAAGCAAGTCTCTGCACTACTAAGGTCTTACTCCAGTCTCTCTTAAGTCTTGTGGCTATAAGTTTTGCTCGCCCCAAGTCTTGCTACTCAATGTGGGAATAATTCTATTTCTTATCCTAGTCC
>NW_006399872.1:223191-228489 GCF_000299155.1 Elephantulus edwardii
CAAAAACCATGGCCTGTATCAGGTGCACCTTAGTCTCCAGAGAGACACCATTGCTCTTGAGTAATTTAGAGAGGTCCCTAACAGCACACTTTCCCATTGCAATACGTTTTTTTTATTTCCTGACTGCTGGTTCCAAGAGTGTTGACTGTGGAGCCGAGCAAACTGAAGCTGTAAACAATCTCAATCTCTTAGCCATCCATCATGATGCTACCGATATTAGCCATATTTAAATTGATGGCACCTAACAACAACAACAACATAACAAAATATAAGTAAAATAAGTATTAGTTAAAAATGAAAACGTATTTTTAAAATTTTATATCTTTCATTAAATCTCAAACAATAAAGAGAATCCAAACGGAAAGCAACATGTACATGCCGCATGTTCTGAATACTTGTCAACTAAAACAAAGAAAGCTAGAGATTAGTTCTACACAACACTTAAAACACATCCTTTATTATTCATGTAATTATAACAATGTTACTGCAGTATCTAGGAATATTATCCACTTTAAGAATGTTGATCATTTATGGTTATTGACCAAGTCATTTAAACAAAATATATAACATTACTATACTCCAATTAATGCCTAATACAAGGAAAAAGAAAATACTTTTCTTTCGTCTCATATATTTTCCACACTTTAATAAACTGCAAGCCAGTACAAATTTTTAAATAATTGTTGTTCTGTTTAGTTGAGTTCAAATTAGAGCTGACTCTCCAGAGATTTTAAATTCCTTGGGAGGAGATTGCCTATATTTTACCTATGACACAGTCTACATTCCTTTGGGGTGACAGTGCACCTCCTTAGCAGTAGGCCACCTTAATTAATTAAGAAAGATATATTTCTTTAACTTAATATATTCAACTTAATTAAACACACATTTCTGCCTATTTCTGCTTTGTAATTTATTTCATTTGAATTATATTTAATATAAAATCACTAATTGGAATCTATAATTGAAAGATTATTATCTCAAGTTTTGTTTTGTTTTAATCTGGCAATCAGTAATTCTCCTCATCTTCCTAATTAATTGCCTTCTTTTTCAATATTTGTAGATAGCTGCACTATGGTATGTTTGTCAGGGAAATAAAGTTGATTTCAAAGTATTGATAAAGAAAATGAAAATTACTAAATTATCACAGTAATTAACTGCATTCTCATCTTACTCATGCACATAGTCTTTCCTTTCTCTTAATTTTTGTTTGTAGGTTTCTTCCTACTTCCTTATTCTGCCATTATTTCTTTTGTCGTCTCAATGTAGTTTTGGAAGTTTAACAAAGTTTGCTATCAACATCGCCTCTGCAAGAAGGAAAGTAGAAGCAGTAGCTCCAGATAACATTTAACATATGAACACTACTGAAAAGAATAAAAATCCTTTAGAACATTTCATTCTTCACTGACATTGGGTGTATGTAACTAGGTCACATTAATTAATATAATATCATTTAAGATCATGTAATATCTTTAAGAAATTTCAAGAAAGAAATATTCCAGCTACTACATGTGGGTCTATTGTGCATCAAACATATAGACGTTCATTTAATAGCTCAGTTTTCAGAAGTCATACAGATCACCTTTAAATAATAGATACTATATTCATCCTAAGTAATGTTGCTTAAGAAGCTATTGCTGTTTTTGTTGTTGTTACGTGCTGTTGAGTCACTTGCCGCTCATAGTGACCCTATGTACAATAGCCCTGAAACTTTCTCTATCCTGTGTCAATCTTACTGTCTCACACATCTATCCCCATTTTCCCAGTCACTGAATCAATCCATCTCATTAAGGGTCTTCCTCTCTTGCACTGTCCCTCCATCTTTACAAGCATGATGTCTCTCTCCAAGGACTTGTCTCTCTTTGCAACATGCCCTAAGTGCATTAGTTGAATCCTCATACTGTACCCTGCCTCCAAGGAGTAGCTTGGTTTCACTCTCTCTAGTACAAACCTGTTTATTCTCCTGGCAGTTGATGTGTGTGTGTGTGTGTGTGTGTGTGTGTGTGTGTGTATAGTGTATTCAATACTCTTTTCTAGCACCAGAGTTCAAAGGCATCAATTATTCTTTTATCATCCTTAGTCATTATCTAGCTGACGCATAGCAAGTAACTGCAAAAAACCATGGACTGAATCAGGTGCACGTTAGTCTCTAGACTAAGTACCTTCAGTACTCTGGAGAGATCCCTGACAGCAGATTTTCCCAATGCAATTTGTCTTTTGATTTCCTGGCTTTAAGTACCAAGAGCATAGTGGAGCCAAGTAAGCTGAAGTTGTTAACAATATCAATCTTCACTGCCTACCATGAGCCTGTCAATTGGCCCAGTGGTGAGGATCTTTGTTTTCTTGATACTGAGCTTCAATCCACATTGAAGGCTGCAGTCCTTGACCTTCTGTAGCAAATGCCCAAGGTCCTCCTCAGTTTCATTCAGCAAGCAGGGTTGTGCCATCTACGTAATGTAGGCTGTTGATGAGTCTTCTTCTAAACTGGTGCCACATTCCTCCTTCTAGAGCTTAGTCTCAAAAACAAGACCCCAGGAATTGGTGCAATACTAAGTGAAAGGTGCCAGGAAACATTTGCAACCTTGTTTATTCTGAGGTACTTTTTGGGTAAATTGAAATTTCCTGTCTTTTGAATCTCAGTCAAACGTGTTAGCTTATATTGAGGAAAGAATGAGAAAAACAAGTATTATGAAAATATTAAGAATTTATTTTGGTAATGTAAACTTTTAAACTCCTATTTATAATCCAGAAGAAGAATCAATGCCTTTGAGTTGTTGTGCTAGAGAAGAGTAAATCCTCCATAGACTGCCAAGAAAACAAACAAGTCAGACTTGAAGAGGATGAAAGCAGGTTGATCCTTTGAGGGTGTTGAATCTCCATTTCACATACTTTAGGTAGGGTGACAGGAAATAACAGTCCTTGGAGAAGGCTATCATGCTTGAAAGGATCAGCACCAGTCAGGAAGACCCAAAATGAGATGGATTGATGCTGTGCCAGTGCGGTCAGGTGTGTCAGAGAAGATGACGTTGGCTCAGGAGAGAACAAGGCTCAGAGTCATTGTTCATAGGATCACTATGAGTCATATTCAACTCAATAGTATATAACAACAACAACAATGTTAATTATCTAGAGATGTACCTTTGATTTTAGGTATCCTTGAGTCAACACCAACTCACAGAGACCCTTTTACAAACTAAAATTCTGCCTGATCTTGCATCATCCTCACAGTTTCTGCTGTTCTTAATCCCATTGTTGCCTGCATTGGGTAAAACTATCTCGTTGAGAGTCTTCATTTTTCATTGAAACAATACTTTATCCAGAATGATATCTATCTCATTGAAGTTCTTCCTCTCTTTTGCTGACCCTCTGTTGTTCCTAGCATGATGACTCTCTATAAAGGCGTGTTTTCCTGAAAATAAATTCAAAATGAAATGATGTTTTACCATCCTTATCTCCAATCAGCATGCTGTACTCTTCTGTTTTCCAACGAATTTTTGAAGATCTTTTATTGCAGAAGTTGATGGCTAGTCCTTCCTCTTAATCTGTCTAAGTCTAGAAGCTCAATTAAAAACTTTCCATCATGGATTACCCTGCTGATATTTTAAATACTAATGGCATAGCTTCCAGAATCACAGGCACATGCAAGCTACCACATAACAAACTGACAAAAAATAAGCATGTGTTGTTGCCGTTAGATGCAGTCAAGTCATGTACAATTCATAGTGACTGTATAAACAAAAGATCTGAACCCTACTCTATCCTGCGCCACTCTAATACTTTTTGACACACAAAACCCCATTGCAGCAGTCACCTTGTCAGTCCATCGGATTGAGGGTCTTCCGCTCCTTTGCACTCCCTAAATACAGACTTCCCCAGTGCAACCCATTTCCTTATTTCCTGACTGCTGCTATCAATGGTATTAAATGGGGATCCAAGCAAGATAAAGCTGTTGTCAGTTTTCATTTGCATACTGGATCAGTAGTAAGTGTTGTGTCATGATATTGAAAGATGTCATCGGTAATATACTGGATGACCCTGAATGCATCAAAAGATGATGGATAGAATACACAGAATAACTGTATTAGAAAAAAATAATTGATTGACACTGAAAAATTTCAGGAAGTAGCATATGAACAAGAACCAATGATAATGAAGGAGGAAGTGGAAGTTGCATTGGCGGTATTGGCAAAATTAAAGCCCCAGGAGTCAATGGGATACCAATTGACTTATTTTAATTAACAGATGCAGCCTTGGATGCACTCACCAGTATACCACAGGAAATTTGAAGGACAGCTGTCTGGACAATGTTCCCATTTTCAAGAAAAGTGATCCAAATAAATTTCTTAATGTCACATGCAAGTAAAATCCTGATGAAGATCTTTCAAAAAACAACTAGAACAGTACATAGATAGGAACTCCCAAGAAGGAGAAGAGACCATGGTGCAAAGGATACCATTGCTGATGTCAAACGGATCCTGGCTGAAAGTAAGGAATATCGGAAGAATGTTTATCTGTGTTTTATTGACTATGCAAAGGCATTTGATTGTGTAGGTCATAACAACTTGTAGCTGACATTGAGAAGAATGGGAATCATAGAACACTTAATTGTGCTCATGCAGAACCTAAACATGGACTAGGAGGCTGTTGTGCAAACAGAGGAGGGATAAACTATGTGGTTTAAAATTAAGAAGAGAGTGTATCAGGGCTGTATTCTCTCTTAATACCTATTCAGTCTGTATGCTTAGTAGATTATCCAGGAAGCTAGATTATAAGAAGAGGAATGGGGACTCAGTATTGGAGAGAGACCGGCATTATAGAGATGACACAGTTTTGCTTACTGAAAGTAAGGAGCACTTGAAGCATTTCTTGCAGAAGATCAAGGAATGCAGCCTTCTGTAAGGATTGCTTCTCAATGTCAAGAAAACAAAGATTCTTACCACTGGATCTATAGGCTGAGTCATGATGAAAGTATAAAGAAACATAAAGAGTTATATAAGAGTTATAAAGAAATGAATAAAGGTAACTAGGAGTAGACAAAATTAAAGGTAACATGAAAGATAAAAATGATTTGACATTTAAGAATTCACAGCTAAGGAGATTAATTGAAAAATAATGTGCTTATATCATGTGCACAGGTTAGGAAGAATAAGAAACTGAATATATACAGTAAGTTAACAGAAAGAATAAATTTGACATAAAGGAAAGATGTGAAACGTAAAAATGACTCATTTGGCATAAAGGAAATATTTGAAACAGAAAATTCAGAGAAGATAAATAAAAACAAAGAATAAAAATTTTAAT
>NW_006399872.1:228642-239565 GCF_000299155.1 Elephantulus edwardii
ATTGACAGGAAAAAATAAGTCAATAGAAAAATATTCAAAAGTTGCCCTCAAATTTCATCATAATACCATTCCTTGGTAGAATTCTGTACAATACTGTGACAAAATTCATAAGAGCAGAACTATGTTTATATTTTCTTTGAAAGTTGCTTTTCAAATGTAATGATAAATGATAGATAATACTCACAAATATCAGAAAATTCATTAGAGTACCAGTGAATTCTTCGAAAATTGGAAAATTACATAGAACTGAAATCAAGATAATCTAAAGATGATTCAATAGTTGAAATATTTCTAAAACTGGAATATTAAACAGCAATATTTAATAAAGTTTGGTTAAACATTCTGTCTTTCATTGTAGTAGAGTCAGAATTGACTCATGGCTGACCCTCCAATGAGTTTTCAGAGGCTTTAAATTATATGAGAGGATACTGTCCACCTTTCCCCCTCAGAGCACTTGGAGGATTTGAACTATCTGTCTTTGGGTTAGCAGAATAACTCCTTACTCAACACATTTAACAAGAGCACAAAACATAAATCTGAACAAAGAGAAGCAATATTTGCAACACTATTTGAAAATGGAAGAAGCAGCAACAATGCCAACCTTGTCAATATTTAGAACCGGGAGTCATTATATGTGAATTTCATTGAAATATAGATGAAAATAATAGCAATAATTTAATATTAAATTAGTAAAATTACTGTTTTCTTTCATACTTTACTGTCCATACAGGGACTATGTTCAATATTCTTACTAAAGAATAAATAGGAACTAAGTTAATTTGTCATGTGGAAGATACTTAAGAAATTGTTTTAATGTAAAGGTCTTATAATCATCCATGGTTTTGGATTCTGTGTTTAAATATAAATTAAAAGTCATCTTATGTATCTGGTTATATCTTTACATTATGGTGGGTTTCATAAAGTGAATGAATATGCTGTTCATGCCATTTATTGAGACATAGTACTATGCTCATTAATACCACTAAATGAATAGTGAGTTCCTTGGTGGCACAAAAAGTTTGTGCTAACCTGTAGGCAATTTTATGCACATAGCAGTGTCTTCAAAGAAAATAATGGCAATCTGATTCTATAAGAAGTATAGCCAAGAAAAGCCTTTGGAACGGTTCTAATCTGAATACATGGACTATGATGAATTAAAATCAATTAGATGAAAACTAGCTATTTGCAAAACAAAGTATATGTATCCAAGAAAAGGACACAAGGTACCACGTCTAACAAGCTTAAAAAGTATATAAAAAAATTGATGAAATTTAATTGTGGTGTTGGTGAAGAATATTTAATAGTTCACAAAAAAACAAATAAATTAGACTTCTAAGAAGTGCAACCAGACGTTCCTATTAGTAAGTGTACCAAGATTTTTACTTGCTTGCTTTGGATATATTATCAGAAAATTGCAATAATGAAAAGTGTATACCATATTTATAATTTTTCTGGGAAAACTACTGAGTAAATATAAAAAAGAGAGATGAAAAATGATCTATTTTCAACATCACTTTTATAAACATGTTCTTTCTAGAATGTAGAAAAGTTAAGGCAAAAGGAAATAGTAGTGAAGTAAAAAAGCTAAACAATACAGCTAAAAAAGTAAAATAAAATACCTTTTCAACCTGTATGCAGAGCAGATTGTCCAGGACTGGGCTCTATGAGGAGAATTGTGGCATCAGGATTGGTGGAAGATCTATTAACAATCTGCGTTATGCAGATGACACAACCCTGCTTGCTGAAACTGAGGAGGACCTCATGCACTTGCTGCAGAGGGTCAAGGACTGCAGCCTTCAGTATGGACTGAGGCTCAATGTCAAGAAGACAAAGGTTCTCACCACTGGACCAACTGGTAGTATCAGGATGGATGGCAAAGAGACTGAGATTGTTCATAGCTTCAGTTTGCTCTGCTCCACGGTCAACACTTTTGGCACCAGCAGTCAGGAAATCATAAAATGTATTGCGATGGGAAAGTCTGCTATTAGGGACCCCTCTAAAGAACTTAAGAGCAACGGTGTCTCTCTAAAGACTAAGGTGAGCCTGATACAGGCCACGGTCTTTGCAATCGCTTGTTATGCATCAGAGAGTTGGACAATTACTAGGGAGGACAGAAGGAGAATTGATGCCTTTGAGCTGTCGTGCTGGAGAAGAGTATTGAATGTACCGTGGACTGCCAAGAAAACAAACAGATTCATCCTGGAGAGAATTAAACCAAGCAACTCCTTGGAGGCAAGGATTCTGGGGCTTCGTCTGACATACTTTGGTCATGATGCAAGGAGGGGCAGATCCTTGGAGAGGGACATCATGCTTGGGAGGGTGGAAGGATGGCGCAAGAGGGGAAGACCCTCTATGAGATGAATTGATTCAGCGACTGGAGTAATCGGGATGGGTGTGTCAGAGGCAGTGCGATCGGCACAGGATAGAGCAGGGTTTAGGGCTGTTGTGCATAGGGTCACTATGAGTCGAAAACGACTCGACGGCACATAACAAAAACAACAACATAATAAAATGAATAAAGATCAGGACTTAGAAAGCCAAAAGGTAAAAACACAATCAGTATTTCTCAAACTGAAATAGATTAAAAAATTCAAACATCAAGTTAAGACTTAAGGATATTGACGTATATTGAAAGACACAAAAAGAAAAAAAAAGAATATAGAAAGAATACACAGTCATTGTACAAGAATTGGTTGACAGTGAACCATTTCCGGAAGAAATATATTCCCAGGAATCAGTTGTACTGAAGGAAGAAGTCCAAGGTATACTACAGTAATTAGTGAAAATCAAGATTCCAGGAATTCATGGAATACCAACTGAAATATTTCAACAAATAGATGCAGCCCTGAATGTGCTCACTTATTTATATATATACCAAGAAATTGGGGAAATAGCTACATGGTCCCCAGATTAAAAGACATTCTTGTTTGTACTGTTTCCTAAAAAAGGTATAAAAAGAGTTTTTATTTAAAAGCATAAATAATATCACATATGTGTAAATTGCTGTCTGAAGATAATTTAAGATGACTGAAGCAGTACATGAACAGGGAATGGTCAAACTTCAAGTTGGATTAAAGAGGCTATAAAATAAGGGATATCAAAACTGGTATCAGATGAATCTTGGATGAAAGTAGAGGCTAACAAAAAGATGTGTATTTGTGTTGTATTGATTATGCAAAAACAACAGTGTGATTCATAATAAATTATTAATAGCATTGGAAAGAATTGTATTCTATATACTTAATAGTATTCATGGAAGCCGTATATAGATGAAGTAATATCACAATCAACCAAGAGTTGTCTGATGTAACATCAGAGAAAAATGTGTGTCCATGTTGTAGACTTTGGGCATATTTATTCAATCCATACACTAAACAAATAATTCAAAGAATTGGAATATTTGAAAAAGACTGTAGCATCAGGATTGGAGGAAGATTCATCAACAAGTTATAATTTGCAGATGATATGACCTTGCTTGTGCAGTTAATAAAAAAGCATTTACTAGTGCACCTTAAAAAATGTAGTCATCAGCATAGATTACCTTCAACATAAAGAAAACAAAAAATCCGTACCAATAAATACCACTGAATAATGGATAAAGTATAATTTTCATTTTACTGGTATCCAAAATCAATGTTCATGGAAGCAGCAGTTCAGAAATTAAATAGTGTGTTGCACTGAGCATATCTACCATAATAAGAAACTGAGACAATTAACCAGTTTTGGAAAGAAATATGATTTTTAATTTAGTCAAGAGAATAGAGCTTGCAAATTCTTCATGTTGTAAAAAGAAAAAGGTAATTCTAACTAGAAGTGCTAGATTTCTTCTATGTGTTCCATATATACTAATTCTAAATTTTCAAATCTAAGTAATTGCATATATAAAGCCAAATGTGATTTTGTTGCTACATACCATTCACTATGAACTGATTCATAGCTGGCACTACAGTGGGTTTTCAGAGGGTATTCTCCTTTAGTATTGCATCTGACTGACAAGGGCTGTTCCCATAAAAGCAGATGATAAATATACAGATACGTATCTAAGCTACTGAGAGGAGTAACATATAAAACATTCCGTCAATACAAGCAACTAACAAGCAAGTGATTATATCCTTAATATCAAACCCTACAGAAAAGCAAACATACAGGACAGCATTCTGTTCTCTGGGTTCTCCAACAGAAAGTTCCATTAATTTCTTTATAGTACATCACACAAGGGTCAGCTACAGGTCAGTTCCAACTTGACAGTACACAACAACAAAATGTATGGAAAACAAGTCTACACGTAACTAAAACTTGTCTATAGTTATGCTGCACTCTGATGACCCTAGTTTTGACATAAAAAATTACATTTCTGCATAAATAGGCTTTTTAGAGCTTGGGGGGGGGAAGGAATGTGGGGGAAAGAGAACAACACTGAAAAAATGAGAAAAATTGAGAATATACTCATGGGAAATAATGTAAGAAAAATAACATCCCATCTTGTTTTTAAATTTGAAGTTTTCTTCCACATAATCAATTGTTATATTTAGTAGAAAAGGAATTTATTTTTGTTTGTTAAAACTTTCTACTTTTTAGAATCAAAGTCTACATGTTCTGTTGTATTGATCTATATTGCCTTAGACACAACAACAACCAAAATCACACATAGTGCAGCAGATTGGTAATTTAAGTGCTTGCATGGGATTTCCCAAGGGATTTTAAAAAAATGCACACAGCAAAAGAATTGTGCTTGAGATTTTGAAGAGAAAATACTTTGGTTTACTAAAGGTTAGATGTCAAAGAAAACCAAACTGTCTTAATAAATATTCCACTAAAACTACAATATAATTTCACTTTTTACAAATCTGAAAAGGCATCTTTGCTGTACCATTTTGCAAATAAGGCAAGCCTACTATTCCTAGAAATCATTACTTTCATTGTTAGTTACTGATGAGTTGTTGATTCTAGCTCATGGCAATCCATGTGTGCATACAATTAGTCTTGCTGAAGAAACAGAACTAAAAAGTTAAAGCCTGAAGCTCAACAATGAAAGAGCAATCACAAATAATGCTTTTTTTCACTTAAAAAATTTGAATGAAATCTTAATGGATTTATTCAGGAGAAGGCCAAAATATGAAAAATATCTAAATTTTTATTTAAAATATTTTTACTTCCTACTTTTTTTTTTAAATTTAAATCAATTGTCTTTTCCTGGGCATTAGTCTTTTAAAAAAAATTCTGGTCATAGGATATGAATATACACTTCACCAAAGAAGACATTCAGATGACAAACAAACACATGAATAAATATTCCTTGGAAAAGAACATGATGCTGGTAAGAGTGGAGGGTCAGCAATGACAAGGAAGACCCTCAACCAGGTGGATTGACACAAGGACTGCTGCAATGTCAGGAAAATGCTAGTGTATCAGGAAGGGTGAGGATGGCACAGGATAGGAGTGGGTTCAGATTTTTTGTTCATAGGTTTGTTATGACTTGACTGTACCTAACAACACAACAACATTCACACAATGGAATATTATGCAATATTGAAAAACTATGAATTCATAAAACATTACACAACATGGGGGAACCTGCAGGGCATTATACTGGGTGAAATATCTCAGTCATAAAAGAATAAACAGTGCATAACACCATTGCTGTAAAGTAGGACAAAAGTGGGGGAAGGAGGTTGGGGAGAGAATGAGAATACATGTGGATAGATAACAAATATTACAATAAAACAGATGAGGGGAAGAACTGCCTGAAAGGAATAAGTGATTAGACGCAGTTGTGCTTGCTTTAAGCTAAGAATTTTTATGGCCCACTTCTGCTTCTGGTATTAATGGGTTTTTTGTAAAATGGGGTTTATGCCGTCCCCTCAACTAGCCACTGGACTGAGCCACCAGAACCTGCCAAGAGCACCAACATCACTGAAAAGTAGAGAGAGATATGAGAGCAGTGAAGCCTGAGTCATCATATCAAGTATTAGTTTGGATAGAGGGGTGCTAATGGGAGCAAGGTGAGGGAATAGAGACGATACTGTCAGGGAAGGGTCATGGAACAGGACCATCATGCACACATACCAACTAGAGAGGAAACAACAATGAATCTGTTAGTTGGGCAATGGGGATGCTCTTTCATAAGCTCTTTTGGGTAAAATACTTGTCTGTCAGATATTTTTCTAAAGCTGAGGACCCAAATTAAGACAGGCTAGGGAGAAGGATCGACCATTTGCTTGTGAAATTATAAGTCTTCAAACCCCTGTGAACAATAGAGCAAACTGGAATTAGACTAGCAGATATGGCACTAGAAGCTTGGCTTTCAGATTGGGAAACACAAATGAGGACGAAGAGTTTCAAAGACACTAGTGACTGTAATGTGGAATGTGAGAACTAGGAATATGGAAAAATAGGACATTGTTAAGGAAGAAATAGAACACATATATATTAATATATAAGGTGTTGACAAGTTGAGATGGATGGGCATGGGACATTTTGAATCAGACAATTAGTTACTTGATCTAGAATGCCATAAATAAAATGCTAAGGAAAAATGGAGTAATAGTAAAAAAATTCATTTCTAGGTCCATCCTGAAATACAACTTTGTAAGTGATAAGATAAAATCCATGCACATATAAGGCAGACCTGTTAATACCACTATCATTTAATTATATACACCAACAATCAGAGTCAAAGAGGAGGAAATATAAGATTAAGACTAATTTTTATAGCCAGACATCGATAGAAAGGCAACAAAAATTTAGTAATAATAATTTTTAATTAGAATGCAAAAGTTGGGGACAAGGAAGAAAAATCAGCATTCAGAAAATATGAACTTGTGACAGAAATGAGGCTGGAGATAAAATGATAGAACTTTGTAATATCAATGATTTATTCATTGCAAATAATTTCCAATAAAATAAAAACTACAGCTGTACACATATAACTCACCTGATGGACTACATGGGAATCAGACTGATTACATCTGTGAAAAGCATCATCAGAGAAGCTCAATATCAGCTGTGAAAATTAGAACAGAAGCTAACTGTGGAACAGACCATCAACTACTAATATACAACTTCAATCGGAAGCTAAAGAAAATTAACACAAGTCCACAAGAATGAAAATTTGACCTTGAGTCTATCACACATGAATTTAAAAAAGTCATCTCATGAATGTTTTAGGCCTTGAGCACTAATAAAACAAAGACCAGGTGACCTGTGGGAAGATTTCCATGAATATAAAAGGTCATTACAAAGACAAAGGAGAAAGAAAAGACTGAGATGGATGTCACAAAATACTCTGAATGTTGCACTACAATTCCAAGAAGCAAAAAAAAAAAAAAAATCAGAAAGTAAAGGAGATAAAAAGATTTCAAAGGACAGCTCAGGAAGACAAAGTATAATAATGAAACAGGCAAAGAGCTAGAGTCAGAATATCAAAAGGGACAAACTTACTTGTTTTTCTTTAGATGAAAGAAGTAAGGAACAAATTCAAGCCTTGGATTGCAATTGGATTGCAATACTTAAAGATGCTGTAGGCAGAGTGATCTAGGAAGTATCAAAAGAAGACAAAAGGAGTACACATAGTCCCTGTACCAAAAAGAATTGGAAGACACAGAAGAATTTAATGAAACATCATATTATCAAAAGGCAATTGTGATGAAAGGAAATTCAACTGCTTTGAAGGGATCGGCAAAAATCAAGGCCCCAGGAATTGTTGTAATAACAATTAGCATGCTTCAAGAAACAGATACACCTCTAGACAGGCTCATCTGGCCATGTCAAAAAATATAGAAGACAACTAAACAGCCAACTGATTGGAAGAAATACAAATTTATTTCCATTACCGAAAAAAGTGATCCAACAAAGAGTGGGAAATATTGAACAATATCACATAGGCAAAATTCTGCTGAAGATTATATAAAAGTGACTGGAACAGTACACTGAGAGAGTTGCTATTGTTAGGTGCTGTAGAGTTGAGTATGACACGTAGCAACTCTATGAACAAAAGACCTCAACCCTGTTCTATCTGTCCTGTGCCATCCTCAAAGTTCCTGACACACAAGAGCCCGCTGCAGCAGTTACCATGCCAGTCCATCTGGCTGAGTGTCTTCCTTTCCTTTGCAAACCCTCCACCCTTCCCAGTATCATATCCCTCTCCAAGGAACAGCCCTGCTAAGCTACACGCCCAAAGTATGTGAAGTGAGGCTCTGTCATTCTTGCCTCCAAAGAGCACTCCAGCTTCACCCTTTCTAAGACATAACTGTTCTCTCTTCTCCAACACCACAGCTCAACAGTGTCAATTCTTTTTCTGTCATCCTTATCCATTGTCCAACTTGCATAGCAAGTGTTGGGACAGACTTTGGCCTGAATCAGCCACATCTTAGCCCTCAAACTGACATCATTACTCCTCAATAATTTGGAGATGTCCCTAACTGTACTGAGAAAGTACTACCAGAAATACAAGCTGGATTTAGAGGAGAACATGACACTAGGAACATAATAGCCAATGTCAGATGGATTGTGGCTCAAAGAACAGAGTACCAGAAAAATGTCTGTTGGTGTTTTATTACCTATGCAAAGGCACTCGACTGTACGGATCACAACAAATTGTGGCTAATTTTGAGAAGAACTGGGATCCCAGAACTCTTGTTTGTGAGCATGGGAAACTTATATTTAGACCAGGAAGCAGTTGTCAACACAGAAAAGATTGCATGGTTTAAAATAAAAAAAAAAAAAGAGTGTGCAAGGGACATGTCTTTTCTTCATAACCTTTCAATATATATATATGCAGAACAGACCATTCAGGAGACTGGAGTTTATGATGCAGAATGTGACATCAGGATCAGAGGAAGATGTACCAACAACCAGCAATGTTCAGATGACACATCCTGGCTTGGTGAAACTGAGGAAGACATGATGTGTGTGCTGCAGTTGGTCAAAGACTGCAATCTTCAATATGGATTTCATCTTAACATCAAGAAGACTAATATTCTCACCACTCAGCCCACTGTCATCACCATGATGTATGAAGAAGAGATTGAGATTGTTAACAATTTAAACTTTCTCAGATCCACAATCAACAATCTTGGCACCAGAAGTCAGGATATTAAAAGACAAATCACATTAGAAAAGTCTGTTGTCAGAGAACTTTCCAGAGTTCTGAGGTGCAATGATGTCAAGTTAGAGACAAAAACTCACCTATTTCAAGCCATGATCTTTGCAATTATTTGTTATGCATCAGAGAGCTGGACAATGACTAAGGATGACAGAATAAGTGCCTTTGAGTTGTGGTGTTGAAGAAGAGTACTGGACATATTAGGAACTGCCAAGAGAATAAACAGGTGTCTTGAAGATGGCAAAACCAGGCTGTTCTTTGGATAGAAGGATTTTGAAACTTTCTCTCATATACTTTGGGCATGTTGTCAAAACTGACCAACCATTGGAGCACAAAATGACTGGAAGAGTTGGCACAAGACAGGAAGACTGATAAGATGGATTGACACAGAAACTGAGGTAATGGGAGTAGGGATGTTAGAGACAGTGAGGCTGGCTTCTGTATAGGTCAGGATTCAGATCTATTGTTCATAGGGTCACTATGAATCACAGTCAACTTGATGGCCCAAAGCAACTACAACAACAATTGCTAATCTTTATAATTTCTTCAATATATGTTGGTTATATGAATATCTTATTTGCTGAAGAGTCTTAGTATCTTCTGCTATTATGTAATTTGGTCATTTGTTCTCTTCTTGTGTTGTTGGTTTGTGTTTTGTAAGACTCTTAGTGACCCTGTGAACAAAAGATTTGAACCCTGTCCTATCCTGTACTGTTCTTATCATCTCTGAAATAACTGATCCCATCACTGCAGCTACTGTGCCAATTCATCTTGTCGATGGTCTTCTTCCTTTTTGCTGACTTTTACTTTTCCAAGCATGATGTTCCTTTGTAAGGAATAGTTTCTCTTAACAACACCCTCAGAGTACATGAGATGAAGTTTTACTATCCTTGCCTCCACAAAACACTCTGGCTGTACTTTTTCAAAGAAATATCCTTTTGATTTTTGGCAGACCATGGAACATTGAACACTATCCTCCCACACCACAACTCAAAGACATCATTACTTTTTCTGCTATCCTGATTCATTGTCCAACTCTCAGATGCATAGTAGGTGATTGATTGAGGCACACCTTAGTCTTTAAGCTGACATCATTGCTTTTAAGTACTTTAGAGAGGTCTCTGACAGTAGGCTTTTACAGTGTATTATGTCTTTTGATTTCTTGACTACCATTACCAATGGTGTTGATTGTGAGTGCAATTAAGATGAAATTGCTGACAATTTCAGTCTTTTCTTCATCTTTCATGGTGTTTCCTATTGGCCCAGTGGTGCAAATCATTTTAATGAAGAAATATACTCCATATTGAAGGCTGTCATCTTTGATTTTATGCAACAAATGTTTCAAATCTTCCTCACTTGCAGCAAGCAAGGTTGTGTCACCTGCAGAACAAAGGTTGTGATGAGTCTTCCTCTAAGCTCAATACCACATTCTTCGTTTTACTGTCCAGCTTTTCAAATTATTTGTTCAAGCTGTTGTTGTTGTTGTTGTTATGTGCCGTTGAGTCATTTGCGACTCATAGAGACCCCATGTACAACAGCCCTAAATCGTGCTCTATCCTGTGCCAATATCATTGCCTCCGACACAGCCATCCCGAGTACCCCACTCACTGAACCAATCCACCTCACAGAGGGTCTTCCCCTCCTGCACTGTCCCTCTACTCTACCCAGCATGATGTCCCTCTCTAAAGACCTGTCTGTCCTTACAACATGTCCAAAGTAGGTCAGACGAAGCCCCAAAATACTTGCGTCCAAGGAGCAGCCTGGTTTAATCCTCTCTACGATGAATCTGTTTGTTTTCTTGGAAGTCCATGGTACATTCA
>NW_006399872.1:240823-268592 GCF_000299155.1 Elephantulus edwardii
TATATTCCTTCCATCTTCTTTTGATACCTCCTGGATCATTTAATATTCTGCCTAAAGCATCCTTGATTGTAGCAACTCGAGGATTGAATTTGCTCGTCAGTTCCTTGAGCTTAAGAAATGCTGAACGAGTTCGGCCCTTTTGATTTTCCAACTCTAGTGCCTCGCACATTTCATTGTAGTATTTTGCTTTGTCAACCTACATATGTTTATTTACATGCTGAACAAATCATTCTAGAAGCTGGACTTGATGAAGAACGTGGTGTGAGGTGCTGGAATATTGTATAAATTTTGGTTCTGATTCCTTTATCAGATATGTTATTGTGAAATATTTTTCTAGTATGTCAGCTTTCTTTTTTACCCTGTTGGAGAAGTCCTTGATATTCACCAAAATTTTATTTTTAGATGATGAAATGGGGTTGTGCATCACTGACTTTGTTTGAAAGCCTATTCTTTCTATAAATTACATCTTCTAAATTTGTTCCACTGATTTTTTTATAGCTTTTAGTTTTACTAACAGCTTCTTGATTCATCTTGAATAGTTTCTTGTGTATGATGTGAGATGTGGGACTTGTTTCAATTTTCTGAGCATAGATACGTATTGTAATTAACCATTTGGAACAGGATATACATAGTGGTAGAATTAAGGGAGGAAGGAAAGAAGAATAGAGAGGAAGAGAAGATTTTTTTTAAAATTTTAAAAAATGTGTAGGGTGACAGGGACGAGAGATGAGGGAGCTGAAGAAGAAATTAGTGAATGGATGGACAACATAAAAGAAAAGAGGAAGTCCAACAAGATTTCTATATTGTAAATCATGACATTGTAAAATTGTAATTGAAGTTGTAAAACAAAATGTTTCTGGGTTATTGAATGAAAACCAGTTTTTTAAAGAAGTTAAAAAGTTTCTTATTGTAAGGATAATACTTACAAAGCAAAAAAATGGGAAAATTAAAAATGAAAGAAAGATTTGGTGAAAAAGAATATAGTTTTAATACATGTTAGATAAAAAAATGATTTAGAGTTTCAAGTACATTGTTTTGGTTGTTGTGCATCAAAACTGTGCTCTGATATGTTCTAATGAGTTATACAATGACAGTATACTATTTCAGCACTTATTCTATAGTAGTGACACATGTCTTAATACACAGCTTATGTTTCTTATTCCTTACATGAAAATGAGGGAAAAAACCTAGCATATACTAATGCTGTTACATTTTTCAATTGCAGAGTGTATTCTGTATTATAACTAAATATCATACGGGGATGTGCAATGAGCAGTCTTACCTTAGATATTTCTATTGATTTTGAAGACTGTTTTACATAAACTGGACCATATACTCTCTACAGATATTTATTCCTTGTTATAATTTTTAATAACACATATTTTAAATGTAAAGAGCAAAGATGTAAATTTAAAGAGTAAGGTTTGCCTGATTCAGGCCATGGTCTTTTCAGTAACCTCCTATGCATCTACAGCTATTGAATAAGGAT
The DNA here is from genome assembly GCF_000299155.1 of Elephantulus edwardii. NCBI lineage: Eukaryota > Metazoa > Chordata > Mammalia > Macroscelidea > Macroscelididae > Elephantulus > Elephantulus edwardii. Next base: position 242,313 of record NW_006399872.1, read on the forward strand.
AGCAGAAGAATTATTGATGCCTTTACGTTGTGTTGGACAAGAACGCTGTATATCCCATGCTGTTGTTGTTGTTATATACCATCGAATTGCCTGCAACTCATAGTGACCCTATGTACAACAGTCCTAAATCTTACTTTATCCTGTGCCAATCTCACTGTCTCCAACATTCCTACCCTCACTACCCCAGTTACTGAATCAATACACCTCATACAGGGTCTTCCTCTCCTGTGCTGTCCCTCCAACCTCTCAAGCTTGACGTCCTTCTCCAAGGACTGGTCCCTCCTTGCAACATTTCCAAAGTATGTGCGATGAAGCTTCAGAATCTTTGTCTCAAAGGAGCATCCTGGTTTAATCCCCTCTAGGATGAACCTGTTTGTTTTCTTAGCATTCCATGGTACATTCAATACTCTTCTCTAACACCACAGTTCAAAGGCATCAATTCTCCTTCTATCCTCCCTAGTCATTGTCCAGCTCTCTGACACATAAAAAGTGATTGCAAAGACCATGGCCTGTATCATACACACCTTAGTCTCTAGAGTGACACCACTGCGCTGCCAAAAAATTGAACAGATATGTCTTGAGAAAATTGCAGCTGAAATGCTCCTTGGAGGAAAGTATGGCAAAAAGTCATTCCTTGAAAAAGGATGTCATACTTAGAAGGGTGAGGTCTTGCAAAAGAGACAAGAACTCTTATCAAGATGGATTGACTCAATGACTATAGCAATGGGCTCAAGCATATCAGAGATCGTAAAAATAGCACAGGATAGAACAAAATGTTCAGTTGTTCATATTGTTGCTATGAGTTGTACTCTACTTGAAAGCATCTAACAACAACAGAATATATATATGCTTTCTTATAAAAAATATCCTTTTATTCATTAACTACATTTAATCACCCAAGATGTAAACATGAATATTACTGTCTTACTATTTTGGAGAAGTAGCTTGGTGCCATTTACCCTCAAATTGCACAACTAACTTTCATTCTTCTAATATATACTTACATAAAAATATTATGATTGTAAAGCAGAGATTTTTTGGCATGGTACCTAGGGATAAATTATGCCCACCATGAGATTTAAGGATCTGGTCTTCATAATAGTTGAATTTATCATTGTAAGTAAATAAAGTGCCATGGGAAGAATTTTAATTTGTTCAAAACATTCACATTATATATATAATTGCTTGACATCTGATCAATTCTGATTCAAAGCAAAATTAGGTAAAACAAATCAAAACAATGAAGTACTTTAGATCATCCCCAACTACACCATACTCATGCCCATTGTTAAACTCACTGTGTTAATCCATCTTGTTGAGAAATTTCCTGTTTCTCTGACCTTCCACTTTCTAAGCAGCAGTCCAGATATCAAAAGGCATGTTGCATTGAATAAATCTGTTGCCAAGGATCTCTCCAATGTTTTAAAGAGAATTTTAAGTGCCTTCTAACATGAAAGACTCATTTTATGTCACTATATCCAATAATTGCAATATCCAGAGTCTTTTCTGACATCCATTATGGTCTTCCTCCTCTGTGTAGTAAACTTTTGCACTCCTCCAGGATGATACTCCTGATATCCTCCCACAATTCATCTGGTCTTCACTCATTGGTTTGTTCAAGGCCTCAAACTTGTTTCTGAGGTGGTTCTAAAATTCAGGTTGGATAGACTCAAGGTCATATTTTGGTTCCTGTGTGTTTGATTTAATTTTCCTCCACTTCAGCTTACACTGCATATGAATAGTTGGTGTTCTGTTCTACAATCAGCACCTGGCATACTTTTCACAGCTGATATTGAGCTTTTAGAGTGATTCTTTCCACAGATGTAATCAATATGATTCCTATGTAAACTATCAAGAGAAACCCATGTGTACGTACTGAGTTAATGTTTCTTATAAAATGTATTTGCAATGAATAAGTCGTTGATCATGCAAAATTCAATCATTTATCTGCAGTTCATTTTTGTCACCCTAAAAGCCAAAGCAGAGAGAATTCCAGATATTAAAGAGCTGAATATAAGATTTCAAAAGGCAACACAGGAAGACAAAATACATATTACAATGAAATGTGCAAGGAGCTAGAGTCAGAAAATCAAAAGGGCCGAACTCACTCAGAATTCCTTAAGCTCCAGGAAATGAAGAACAAACTCAAACCTCGAGTTGCTATACTTAAGGATGCTTCAGGCGGAATATGATCCAGGAAGTATTAAAAGAAGATTCAAGAGTTACTGTACCAAAAGGAATTGGCAGACACAGAAGAATTTCATGAAACAGCATATGAGCAAGAACCTACGGTGATGAAGGAAGAAGTTCAAGCTGCTTTAAAGGAATTGGCAAAAAATAAGGCTCCAGGAATAGATGGTATACCGACTGACATATTTCAGCTAACAGATGCTGCCCTGGACATGCTCACCAAGGTGTGTCAAGAAATCTGGAGAACAACCACTTGGCCAACTGACTGGAAGAGATCTATATTTGTTCCCATCCCAAAGAAGGGTGACCCAACAGAGTGTGGAAACTATAGAACAATCTTATTGATATCCCATACAAGCAAGGTTCTGCTGAAGATTATCCAAAAATTACTAGGACAGCACATCAGCAGAGTACTGCCAGAAGTCCAGGCTGGCTTTAAAGGGTCGTGGTACTAGAGATATTGTAGATAATGTTAGATGGATCTTGGCTTAAAGCGGGGAGTACGAGAGGAATGCCTATCTGTGCTTCATTGACTATGCAAAGGCATTTGATTGTGTGGATCATAACAAACCGTAGCTGACTCTGAGAAGAATGTGAATCCCAGAACACTTGATTGTGCTAATGTGAAACTTATACTTGGACCAGGAGGCAGTTTTCAGAACAGAGCAAGGGAACACTGCACAGTTCAAAATATGGGAGGGTGTGTGGCAAGAATGTGTCCTATCTCCATATCTTTTCAACCTATATGCAGAAAAGATTATCCAGGAGGCTGGGCTGTATGAGAAGAAGTATGGAATCAGGATTGGTGAAAGACTTATCAACATTCTGTGTTATGCAGATGACACAACCTGCTTGCTGAAATGGAGAAGGATGTGAAGCACTTGCTGCTGAAAGTCAAAGACTTCAGCCTTCAAAATGGATTGAAGCTCAATATCAAGAAGACAAAGATTCTCACCAGTGGTCCAATTGGCAGCATCAAGTAGGAGTTTTAACAGTTTTAGTTTGCTTGGCTCCCAGTCAACACTCTTGGCACCAACAGCCAAGAAATGAAAAGACATATTGAAATAGGAAAATCTGCTGTTAGTACTGAAGAGCAATGGTGCAACTCTGGAGACTAAGGTGTGCCTAATACAGGCCATGGTCTTTGCAATCACTTGCTATGCGTTAGAGTGCTGAACAATGAATAGTCAGGAAAGAAGTAGAATGGATACCTTTAAGCTGTGGTGTTGGAGAGTATTGAATATACCATTGTAGTAGCCACACTGCAGACATTATCTACAAATCGCCATTTTATGCCAGGTTCAAAAGTGAAGAACTGTTTATCATTGTGTGTTGATGTTTGAAGGGAAGCAGAGACAGGCTTAACTGTTCCTTGAAACCTAGGGCTGAGTGGAGATGTGGAGAATGGAATGTCCCTCCCTAAGACTGCTTATATTCAAATTCTGATGGTCTTTCTTGCTGCTGATAAGAAGAGCAAATGCCTTGTTTGCCTGGCTGAGCTAGTAGGGGGCTCATAAATAAGAATGGAATGTATTGTCAACCTTGAGGCTGGTTTGTTTTTCTGTTCACTGTAAAAAGAGGATAAAAGGACAGGAGAGAATAAACTCGGGGCTACAGTATCAGACTGTATGCTTCTCCTAACCCATACCTTGTGTAATAAATTTCTTTAATCCAGGCTCCTCGTCACTTCAACCTTGTCTGTCTTGACCAGCTGGTTTCCGGCATACTATGGAATGCTAAGAAAATTAACAGATTCTTCCTAGAGAAGATTGAACCAGGCTGCTCCTTGGAGGCAAAGATTCTGAAGCTTCATCTGACTTACTTTGGACATGTTACAAGGAGGGACCAGTCCTTAGAGAGGGATGTCATGCTTAGGAGTTTGGAGGAACAGCACAGGAGAGGAGGACCCTCTATGAGGTGGAATGATTCAGTGACTGGGGTAGGTGTGTTGCACACAGTGAGATTGGCACAGGATAGAGCAGGTTTTAGGGCTGTTGTACATAGGGTCACTATGAGTCATAGGCAACTTGATGGTACATAGCAAAACCGTCATATCCAATAATGTTCTATTATTGTCTTTTGCATTTTCAAAGGCCTAGGTCAGAAGTGGAAGGCCATTTCTACTTTAATCTGCCTTAGTCTGAGAGATCCACTGACACCTGTCGGCCATGGATGACACTGCTCATGAAACCTGTCCACAATGGATGAGTCTGATGGTGTTAGATATATTGCTGACAGCATAGCTTTCAGCATCATAACAACTTGCAAGCCACCACAGAATCGCAAACTAACAGATGAGTAGTGGTGTTAGTGGGTGCCATCTGATCAATTTGAACTCATAGAGAATCCATATGATAGCATATACTGGGCTTATATGCTCATCATGGCTGTCAAATACATTTGAAGCAAATGAGCAGGTTTCTCTGCCTTGGAGATGCTAAGTGAGTTCACAGACCAACCTTTCAGTTAACAGCCAAGTTCTTAACCAATCACCCTTAAAAGAGCAAATTACAGACTTCAAATATACTTAGTTTTGATAGAATTTTCCTGTAAGTATTTTGTTATAATGCCAATCAGCCAATGTCACAAAATTCAGCTAAAATAAGAATATGAAAATTAAGTAATGAGAAATGGCAATGCAGCAAAATAAACCAAATCTAATAAAGATTTAATACTTAAAAACCATATTCTTAAAATCAAGAAGTCACTGCTAAAAAATAAAAATAAAAAAAGAAGTCACTGCTCTTCTTGATGAAGTTGCAGTGAGTGAGAAAAAATAGACTGCAAGAACCAAAGACAATCACAAAAGATCAACATACTAGTCTGAAATGGTATTGCCAAATTATTTTTCTCAGTCAGTAGGTTTTCTTTTCACTGTGTTGGAAAAAGTGTAGCTGGGTTTTATTTATTCATTTGTTTTTAATACATACAGTGATTTAATCTTTAGAAGGTCCTGTTCAATTTTATATTCTCCAGATTATGCATTTCTAACTGTATATGGAAGTCTCTTTATACCATATATAGGCTATCTAAGGTTGATTCTCATTTGTCTCTGCTGAACTTTATGGTTTGGGGCTTTACTCCCAGGCTTCTGATGCACCTTGGGTTGCTTTTTTGTGTATGATATGAGATATGGCCCCTGTTTTAGTTCTGTGAAGGTAAGAGTCTAGTTTTGCCAGCATCAGTTGTTGAAGAGGTTGTCATTTCCTCATTTGATAGACTGTTTCTTTGTTGACTATCAGATGACAGTAGATAGCGGGTCCATTTCTGGGTTCTCAGTTGGTCTATGTGCCTGTCACTGTACCAGTACCCTGCTGTTTTGGTTACTACTGCTTTGTAGTAGGTTTTTAATTCAGGGAGTGCTATGCCTCCCACTTCATTTTTTTGTTTTTCAGAAGTGCTTTGTTTATTCAGGGTCTCTATCTTCTCCAAATAAACTTGGCAATTTTCCTTTCTATCTCCTTGAAAAAAATAAATATCTGTATTGGAATTGTGTTGCACATGTAGATTACTTTTGGTAGGATTTCCATTTTCACAACATTGAGTCTTCCCATCCATGAACAGGACATTTATTTAGGTCTTTTATTGTGTCTTGTAGAATTGTTCTGTAGTTTTCTTTTTATGGGTTTTGTTCTGTTTTTTTTTTCCCTCTAATTAGGTTCACTCCTAAGAATCTCAGATTGTGGTTGGCTATTATAAATGGTATTGATTTCTTTATTTCTTTCTCTGAGTTCTCTTTGCTACTGTAGAGGGATACCACTGATTTTTGGATATTGATGGCACATCATGCCACTCTACAAAATTGCTGAGTACTTGGAGTTTTCTATGTACACTACATATCATCTGTGTTTAGCATTAGTCTAACTATTTGGATGCCTTTTATTTCCTTTTCTTGTAGAATTGCCCTCATAAGCACTTCTAATACAATATTGAATAGGTGTGGTGACAGTGGCCATCCTCGTCTGGTCTCGGTTCCCAAAAAAAATGCTTCTAGTTATTCTCCATTGATAATGATATTGACTCTTGGTTTTGCATATATATACAACAGCATATACTGTTCCAATTATGCTGATTGTCTTTAAAATAAGGAGTTGTTGGATTTTGTTAAATGCTTTTTCTGCATCAATTTCTAAGATCATATGGTTCTTATTATTTCCTTTGTCAATATAGTAAATTATGTTGATTGATTTTCTTATGTTGTAGCCTTGCATACCTGTTATGAATTCCATTTGGTCATGATAAATTATACTTTTATGTGTCTTTGGATTCTATTGGCTAGGATTTTGTTAATAGTTTTTGCATCTATACTCACAAGAGAGATATTGGTCTGTAGCTTTCTTTCTTTGTAATATCTTGCTTGGTTTTGTTATTAGGGTCATGCTTGCTTCGTTTTATTTGCAAATTTTATCAACCTTTCAAAAAGCCTACTGGTCTTATTGATGGTTTCAATTATTTTTCTGTTTTTTTCATCTAGGTCTCTGTATTCTAGCCTAACCATGTTCAGTATGAAAAGCTAGGAACTAGGATAATCAACCAACTGTAACATGGGGCCATAATCAACAGCCAATAGTCTGATAACAAAAAATTTCTTGAATGCAAAAAAAGAGTGGTGAAGGAGAGTGAACTAAGTTTTTGCTTTTTCTAGAACATATAGTTTGTTAACATTTATAATAATATATCTCATATTAAGAAGGTAATTTAACAGAACTTCCATTTTTGTATTTGTAACATCTGATAACGCAGAGCAATACATTTGAAAACTATGCACTAAATAACAACACAAATTTTCTTTCTTACAAGTGGACATGGAAGTGGACCTAATTCAGTTTCTTTTTAAAAAAGCATTAAAGAGAAAATTAGATTAAAAGCTAATTAAAGTATACGTAACTACTGGTCCCTTGTGCAATTTTCTGTTTTCTATTGTTTTGATGCAGGTTCCTCTCTGTTTCTTCTCTTGCTCTTTTCACTGCACCAGCTACATACTTTTGATCACATTCATCATCACTACCAAATTAAATTTTTTTTGCCCTGAAACTTACTTTTTCTCTACCAGAACCACCAACCTTGGTAGTTTTCCTTTTCCTTTAAATGTATAATTTTTGACTTTCATTTGTTTAGAGATTATTTTTATCATTATTATTATTATTATGAACATATTGTTTTTCACACAAGAATGCTCCCTTTTACACTTCTCCTTCTATCACTTTCCATATCACTTGTTTCTTAGTTGTAGGTTGCCGTTATTTGTGTCTTTGCCTTTATCCAGTACTTCTTTAGATTTTCCTTTAAATAGAATTGCTTCTTCTTTTTCTTCCCTGATGAAATCTACCCACTTTATTTCTTCACGATTTGAGAAAAAGGTATACAAATCTTCTCTACAGGTTTGATCATCTAAGTCACCAGAAAAGTTCAGCAAGCAGGCAATCTTTTCTTCTAGAGATTTCATTTCTCAATTGTCTGCTAATTTCTGTTTTTCTTGTTCTTCTTTAGGTCTTAATCTAGCTTCTACTCATTTTGTTTATTCTTGACAAAACTATGACGAGATTGAGGTTGTTATACATTGGGTCCATAATCAATAATCTTGGTACCAGCAATCAGAAAATCAAAAGGCAAATTGCATCATGTAATTCTAGTATCAGGGAACTTTCCAGAATACTGAGAAACAATGATGTCAGTCTAGAGACTACAGTGTGCCTGATCCAGTCCATAGTCTTTTCAATTAATTGCTATGTATCAGAGATCTGGATAATGACTAAAGATAATAGAAGAAAAATTGATGTCTTTGAGTTGTATTGCTGGAGAAAACAAGAAAACAATTATGTCCTTCTTGGTTTTTGTCTACTTTCCCCTTGAAGGCTAGGATTTTGATGCTCTGCCTCATTTACTTTGGGCATGTAGCCAGGAGGGACCAATCCTTAGAAAAGGACATCATGCTCAGAAGTGTGGAGGGTCAGTGCAAGAGAGGAAGACCCCAAATGAGATGAATTTATGCAGGGACTAGGGCAATGGAGGGGTCGGTGTGTCGGAATCAGTGAGACTGGCTCAGGACAGGGCAGGCTTCAGAGATATTGTACTTTGAGTCACTATGAGTCATAGATGACTCAGTAGCACATAACAGCAATAACAACAACAAGTTTACTTTGAAAGCATTAGTAGGTCAATGTCTTTGTACTTCTGGCCTGAGTTTTTTACAAACTGCTTAGCACATTCAACGCTCTGAAGCACAAGAAATACTGATCCCTTACACATTCTGTACAGTGTTTTTCTCAAATGAATACTTAGTCCTTGACCTTTGTCTTGCAACTATTCTTTTATATCATTAAGGGTTGTATCAGTTGGGAAGTCTTTAATATAAACAGATCTGGTTTTTTTACACAATTTTTGCACTCATCAGTCATTTAACGGAGGAGTTTGCTTGGAGATCTGATTTTATATTTTTGGGTTTTTAAAAAATTAATTTAATGAAAGTATACAGAGACATAGGGCTTCCATTCATTCATTGTTGTACTTTTCTTCCTGCCCCACTTCCCCCCACCCACAATTAGCTCTTCTCTTTGAAAAGTAAAAGAAAAATTCTTTCATTGTTATACAACCCCTCCCTCCCAAGTCCACTCTACTGTGCAGCCTTCATTCTGGACTCCTGTCATGGCAATAATACCTAATTATATATACCTTTTAAACAGTTCTCTCCCTCATCTGTTTCAATGCAGTATACATTATTTATCACCTCTTGAGATCTTATTTTAGTTATAACTTCACTTAGCTCTACTTTTATTTCTTCAGGGCCTCTACTGTTACATTAATCTGCTGTTAGACAATTTAACATGTTGAATTTTATCAGCTCCAAAGGTATCCATCTTTCATTTAGTTTGATTGGTTCCTTTAAAACTTTGGCCCATGGTACATTAATGTCACCAATGAATTTGATGACAAGTTTTGGCCTCCAGCTCAGGCATTTTTCCATTATCACCATTTTCTGCTATTGTGGCTCTCTGAAAATCCCCTTGATGAGTCTAGTCCCACAGAAGCACTACAAAGGATCAATTCCAGTAACAGGATGTTGCAATTTCTCTAGACTGTATTTTTAAAACATAGATATAAAACAAAGCTTAAATATTGTAAATAACTAAAGTGTCATGGAAAGAATTTTCATTTGTTCAAAATATTCTCATAAAGAATATATTACTTTGAATGATTCTGATTCATAGTAAAATTATGTAAAACAAATCATACCTTGACCTACTTTATACTAGCCTTACCTCCACCATACTAAAACCCATTGTTATAGTCACTGTTAATCAATCTTGTTAAGAATCTTCCTGTTTCTCTGACCCACTTTTCCAAGCACTGTATCTTTTTCTCAGCACTAGCCACTGCCAGTAACATGCATGAAGCATGTGAATTAAAATGTGACCATTTTTGTATCCAAGATGTACTCTGATTACACTTTCTCTAATACATATTTGTTTGTTCTTTTGGTAGCTATTGGTAGTAAATATTCTTCACCAAAGTCACAATTTAAGGTTTCAAGTCTTCCTCAGTCTTTCTTAATTATTATTCAACTTGGAGATGAAGCAATTGAAAATATTACAACTTTGATCATAATAATTTTACCCGTGAAATTTACCTTCTTGCCCTTCAGTACTTTAAAGAGGTTCTTCATATCAGATTTGTCCAAAGGAACAGGTCTTTTTATTTCTTCTCTAGTGCTCCTATGTATTTATATAAAATGAAATTCTTGACAACGTCACTCTTTTAACTTTTTACCATGATGTTGCCTATTGGTCCAGTTGTGAGGATTTTTGTTTTCTTGAAATTAATATGTAATCCATATTGAAGACTGTAGTCTTTGGTCTTCATACGTAAATTCTTTAAGACTTCTTCACTTTTCAAAACGTTGAAAAGTAATGTAGGTTGTTGAGACGTCCTCCTCCAATTCTGATATTACAGACTTTCCCCTGAACTTCAGTGTCTCAAATTGTTGTTGTTGTCATGTGTCATTGAGTCGTTTGCGACTCATAGTGACCCTAAGTACAAGAGCCATAAACGCCGTTCTATCCTATGCCAACCTCGCTGTCTCAAACACATTTATTCCCACCACTCCACTCACAGAATCGATCCATCTCATCGACGTTCTTCCTCTTCTGCACCATCCCTCCACTCTCCCAAACATGATGTCCCTCTCCAAGGACCAGTCCCTCCTTGCAACCTGCCCAAAGTATGTCAGGCAAAGCTTCAGAACCCTTGACTCCAAGGAGCATTCTGGCTTCACCTTCTCCAGGACAAACCTGTTTGTTCTCCTAGCAGTCCATGGTATATTCAACATTCTTCTCCAGCACCACAGCATCAATTCTCTTTCTATCATCCCTATTCACTGTCCAACTCTCCGATTCATAGCAAGTAATTGCAAAGCCTGGATCAGGCGCACCTTAGTCTCCAGACAGACATCGTTGCACTTCAGTACTCTTGAGAGGTCCCTCACAGCTGACTTTCACAATGCAATTCTCAAATTATTTACTGAGAATACATACTAAGTAATTATGGTGATAGAATATAACACATATGTACGTCTTTGTGATTTTAAACTACATAATATTTCCTTGTTCTGTACTAGAAACTTTTTGGTGGATGTACATGTTTCCCATGAGCGTAAGTGTTTTAGAATGTCCATACTTCTCAATGTTGTCCATAATTTATTGTTTTTATCCGCACAGCAGAATGCCTTCACATAGACAGTAAAACGCAAGTAGACGTATTTTTAATATTCTCTAATTTCAATGGTGATTCATTTAATATCATCAATGTTGTACCTCATCCCATCGTCTCTTCTGTATTCAGCTTGAATTTCTGGCAGCTTCTCATTGATATACTGCTCCAGTCACTTTAAACAATCTTCAGTAATATTTTACTTGTATGTTAGTTTAATGATATTGTTTGATAATGTCCATACTCTTTTTGGATCATCTTTTAAAAAAATGAGAACAAATATAGATTTATTCCACTCAGTTGGCCATGTAGTTGTTTTCCAAATTTCTTGCCATAGACTAGCAAGCACAAATAGGGCTATACCTTTACTAAAGGGCCTTTACTGTTCTCCATGTTCATAGGGTTTCTGGAGGCAAGCTATTTCCCATATAATTTTTCATTATTGAAACTTGAGGATTTAATTTGCTCTTCAGTTCTTTCAGCTTGAAATGCTGAGCATTATTTACTTCTAAAGCTTGTCTTTCAAATGTTCAGTATAACTCTTTTATGTCATCATTTCATGTTTTACTTTAGCTTCTCTATTGTCAACAGCCATTTCATGGTCTCTTCTGATATACATTTTGGCTTTTTTGTCCCATACTTTTAAAAATGAACTTATGTTTATGTATTCCTAGTATATGATGTCCCATGACTAGTCTAGTCTTCATTCGTTAATGTTAAATACATCAGCACTTGACCTGAAATGGCCTAAATTAAATGAAATAAAATCCAAGTATGTATTTTGACTCCTGTAAAATTGCTTTAATTTCCTTTAGTTTCAATTTGAACATATAGATGAACAATTGGTGATCTACTCTACAGTTCGCTCATGGTTTGTTCTAACTTCTGATACTGAACGCTCACATTCTCTGTTTCCAAAGAAGTAGTCAACTTGATTTTTATGTATTCCTTCAGGTGTAGTCAATGTGTACAGTTATATTTTATATTTTTGAAAGGTATTTGCAATGAATAAATAAAACGTTGTACAAAATTTAATCTTGCATTCACCAGTCTCATTTCTATTATTAAGGCCATATATTTAAGTTATTAATAATTTATTTCCCACTTTTTTATTTAAGTTACCATTATTATTAAGTGCATATTGGTTGTTTGATTTATATCAGACTGCAAATGTTGACAGTAATCCTCAAAAAGAAAATAAAGTGGTATGATTAAAAATGACCAATACTAGCCTATTTCAGCTCTTTGAAGATCGACATTTCATTTGTTCAAGTGTTTCACTTCATTTTTGAGAACTTCCGTTTCCCTGGATTTGTACTTCTTATATTTCAAGTTGTAGTTACTAGGGTTTTTGCAACTGTTTCTCCTCAACAAGTATTTAATTGTATGCAATCTTTATTTCATGTCATTAAGGTAAAATCTCCTTTGAGGAAATAAACCTTCCTAGGTTGCATTTTTAGTATATTCCAAACTAAGAGTCATACCTTCTGGTACTAGTTCTAAACTCTAGCAATGTTCCATTACTATTCACAAAGTTTTTAAGGGTTGTTATTTCAGAAGTGTACAGCCAATCCTTTTCCTAGTCTGTGTCACTTTGAAATTATGATGAAACTTGTGAACAATGCATAACTCTACCGGCCTTTGAAAAACGCTTGAAAACCCAAAATTGCAACAACATGCAAACTACTAGAGCAAGACAAACTAACAGATGTGTGGTAGAAACAGCTGGAGGGGCTCAAAAATCAGAATGAAAAAGAAAGTTGAATGAGGAGTAGTCTAAAGAAACAGAACATAGAGAATAGTTGAAATTTCAAGAATTTTGAAGGGATAATGTCTTGAGGCCTGAAATAGGATGTGTCCTGAAATTCAAGCAAGGACTCTTTCTTTTGTAAGAAAGTGAATACTCAAAAGTATTCACACACACAGACACACAGACACACACACACACACACACACACACACACACAGTATTTACAAAGGGAAGAAGTTTTTTTTTTTCTCTAGCAGGATCTATCTCCCTACTGAAATTTTTTATAACGACACTATGGTGACAAAACTCTCAATCATTTCTGCCTCTTTTAATTTCATAGTTTCAAGAAGACAGGGTTTTATATTCTTGCAAACACTTTTTGTAGGTATTTAAATAAAGTTTGAAATTCAAAACTGGCTTGAATTTCCATTTGAGCTCTCAATTACCTTACGCTTCTGTTCTGCTAAATTATCACCAGACCATATAGACACAACCAAACCTGAAATTTTTCAGAAATTTCTCTTCTCTTCTGACAAAATCACTATCTTCCAAGTTTCTATTTCAGAAATAAAATATATGTAATTATAAATGTTAATCTTCATCAGTGTGCCCTCTTTCATTAAGAAGCCTAATGAAATGAAAAGACTGGGAGAAGTGGTCACAATTAGAATCTCTAAAAGTTTAAAAAATGTTATTAAAAAAAACAACACTAAGGATGATATTAAAGATATGCATGGATGTTTAGCTCAAGGTCTCAGTTATATAAAACTAAACACAAAACAATCAGACTTTTGAACAAAATCTAAAATTATTTGAATCATATTCTCCCTAAGGTGACTATGAGGTATGACTAATAAATGCTATGAAGATATACAGTCATAATTAAGTGAGCTACAAATCTATTTTGTTGTGGTTGTAGAACACTTTCAGAGATGAAAACTTACATATAGAAATTTGCACGATTGTAAATCATAACCTTCGTAAATCTATAAGGTTGCATTATTTTAAGTAGTTATGGATATTACAAGCAAGGCATTTTTCCTACTGCTCTCAGATTTAGGGTCATGTATTCAGCAACGTATAACAATTTGGGACACAGTATTCTGGAATTTTTAACAAGATATAAAATTTTATTTTCACAGAAAGACAGCCTTATTTTAAGACCACATATCAAGTAAATGAGAAAAAGACATGCACATGTGTTTGTGGGTGCTTTGAGGGGGAAAACAGAAAAGGGAATTGAAAGAAGGAACAACTGGAAAATAATCACCCTATAAAAAGTCAGGTTCTGTCTGCAAAGCAATAAATTACAAGTTGAGGGAGTAATTTGCAACAAGAAGTTCGGCTAGAATTCACAGTTTGTAAAGTTAAAATATTACAAGTTGGAGTTAAGAAATTGAGAAATAATTTTAAAGTATTTTTTTAAAATTATGCATACTGTTGTTTTGTTCTTTCCCATTTGTATCTTAAAAAAGTTTATTGTAATGTTGAGCATAAAATTCCTTGTGAATAAATTTTTGTTCAAATCTAAATTTAAAATGTCACATAGACTTTTTTAAATATTTTTTTTTACATTGCAGCACTTTTAACTTGTTTTAAAAAATTCTTTCCAATGGCCAATCTATATTCAACTATTCAATGAGAACCATAAACAGTAGAAAGTAAAGAAAGAAAAATAAAAATAAGAAAAACAGATTTTTTTGGTTATTTGTTTTCTTCAATGATATCTATAAATGTTCCTTAGAAATATAGATTCATTATTAAATTACCAAAAACAAAATCTGTAGTTAACCAAGGGCAGTCAGAGTATTACTTAGAAGCAAGGATGGTGAGACTTTGTTTCATGTAATGTTGGCATCAATGCAGGTTAGAACCTGGAGGACACCAGGCTTGAGTGGATCTGTGAGGAAAAATGAAGATCTAAAGTGATATGGATTGACAGTGACTTTAACAAGGGGTTGAAGAACAGCAGATTGTGAAGATGGCATAGGGTCAGGCCAGATTTCTATTATAGTTAGGGTGACATTGAATCAGAGCTGACTTAATCACAGATAGACTCTTGCAGTAATAAAAAACTGGCTATCCTTAAAACTGTCTGTTGTTTGTCACAGTGGGAAAACTCCATGTGTTATGGAAGGACCTCTTCTTTGAGCTTAGCTTATTCTCCAGAAGTATTTCTGGATTCATTCAGCAAATTACATGGGTTTCATTTCTGTTTTTGTTAGGTGTTACTGAGTCAAGCACAACTCATGGTGATCATATGAGCAACAGATCTGTACAATGTATTATCCAGTACCACCGTCAAAATCTCTAACACACTTATTAACAAATCATTGCTCAATGGTAATATTGTTGCTAGAATTATACATAGAAAGCTTTATGCTTTAAGCATGAACCTAGATCAGAAACAAAATCACAGATTTTAAGGCTGGAAGAAATTTTTGGAAATACTCCAATATACCTTATTCATTTTGTGGCAATTTCACTGTCAATTGCCATGCAGTTTTATCATACTACATTAATCGGCTTTCTCTTGACAATTATCTACTTAGAGTAAGAAAATATGAAACTTAGCTTTATTTTACTTGATATATCCTTCCAACAAGTCTTCAGACACTTATAGAAACAAGTCCTATTTTTTAAATTCTACGGTTTGCATCTTGAGAGAGCACACATAGCACCATTTGAATATCCATTGGACTCTGAATTGTGCTAAACTTTGGCTTAGCCCCCCAAAATGCAAAGATGTGTGTGATAAAGATGGGCTGTGTTTTAAAACAGTACCCTAGTGACAGACAGACTTAACCCACTTTAAGATGTTACACTCAGATCTCTGATTGCTGTGCATAGTGAAACATGAGTTTCGAGTATAACTCAACATAAAATGTGTCAAATTATTTATTCTTCTAAATGCTCTTTATTTAATAACATTACTTTTTTAACTGTTTAATCCATGATAGGTAACTACTATTTGTATTGCATAATTTATCCTTAATTTCGATTTGCAAAGTTCATCTTGCTTTTCATAATTTTTTCAGTTCTTGAGTGTGTCAGACTATTAACTTGACAAACCACACTATTGCATTCATTTTTAATAATTACCAAACAATAACTTAAGATTCAGCCCTTGATTAAGTCACAGTTTAAATGTTAACAACTGAATTCATTTTTATATACTGTTACTTTGTTACTTTTTCATTTGAAATTTTCTTCTGCTACTTTAACAAAAAGAACATTAGCCATGTTATCTGTATAGATTGCTCACTTATTCAAATAGCTATTACTCATCTACTAAAAATAAGGCATATAATAGCACAAGGCATTCTGAAACTATACATCACAGAGAAAGTTTTATAGCTTTAGTATTGCTTACAAATCAATTCCTTAGAGTTGGCCTGCCATTAGTAGCTTTTAAGACTGCCTAGAGCTATGTCATTCACTGCTATTTTGACACATTAATGCACTAATGGTATGTGCAGGCTGACATAACTTCTCTCAAGCTCTATTACAATAATTATCCGGACCTTTCTGTGAGACATGCAAAGTTAAGCAAGGTGACAAAGAGTATGTAAATACTCAAGTATTCCTGAAGCATCCATTTAAAATGACAGTGAATAATTAAGAAACCATAAAAACACTGAAGTAAGAACTGTCTGCTGCGTACTTCATGAGAGGAAACAAACCATGAATAAAAGAGGCAGTCATTAAAAGTGAAGACAGGTACGTTCAAGTAGTCTTTTTATAAAACAAGGTTAAAAGTTATAACATGTTAACACAAATTACATAACCCTGAAACTTACTGACAGTTTAAAATGAAATTTGTATATACTTAATGTGCATACATTATAGTAAAAATGAAGTAGTCCTCAAAGGTTGTTCATCCCTTAATCAGAAGATTTATGAAAATTTTCATGGGTTAGTAAATATGGTTCACCTTCAGAGGGAAAAAATAGTGACTGGCAGTAAAGTATTTCATAACTTGCTTTTTTATTAAGCTTCATCATTTTATAAATTCAGGTAAAAGGGGGAAAATTCCTCCAAATAACCTTCCTGCTATGTTATTTTTTTCTGTAAAAAAATAAGAAACGCTTTCCTGCAGACTATCGGAGCACATTAAAAATGACTCCCACCACCTTGGCTCCCGACTCCAGCTCAGTGTCAGCAGTCTTATAAAAAAAACACATCAAAAAAACAAACAAACAAAAATTTGATGCTGATTTGATGGAAAACCTCTTAATAAGAATGCTTTCCAACCTTAGTTTCTTTTCACCCTTCAAATGGTTTAAAATCATGGTTTTCACATGGAATGAGCACGATGGCAATCATTCTTTGACTTTAAAGTCAACAAATAAAAAGTAGTTTAGGTCTGAGATTTAAAAAAAATAACAGACTATTACTTATAAATATTATTAAATGATAATGCCTACAAGGGACATAGAAGTGAGGATTAGAAGCTAGTAAGAACTTGGTGTGCTGCTCTTCATTGCCTCCCCGTGGCAAACCTACCTTGGTGTTGGAGGACAACCACCCTCCCCAGTATCTGTGAGCATTTAAAATAGAGGACATCAGTTCTCTCCTTCTATCGGCTTGCACTATAAGGCACCAAGGTCCAGAAAATGTCACAGGAAAAGAACATGACAGGACATAGTTATTAATAACAAGGAGTGCTTAATTATTCCCATTCCTTCTCTGTCTTTGGAAGTTGTTGTTTCTGTGCTCCCCTGAGTCAGAACCTACTCACAGCTGACCCTCTAGGGGGTTCTCATAGTAAATTTCATAGGAGAATATTTACAGTAAATCTTTCTTCTGTGATTTTTGGAAGATTTCTTGAAATATTCTAATAAAGCATCCTAATCTTCAGCAGGAAAAAAAAATTATGATTGAATCTGTCCATATATAATTTATAATAAAACTTATGTTTAAAATTTGAACTAATATTAATACAGGTGTTTTACTGGACACAGTATTTTTTTTTAAATCTTTTTTATTTTATACTGGTTTGCTTACAAAGTTTGTATACATTGTTTTTCACACAGGTTGTGTGTGTTATGTGCTGTCGAGTCATTTGCTAATCATGGCGACCCTATGTAAAACAGCCCTAAACCCTGCTCTATCCTGTGCCAATCGTAGTGCCTCTGACACAACCATCCTGATTACCCCTGTCACTGAATCAATCCATCTCACAGAGGGTCTTCCCCTCTTGCACCGTCCCTCCACCCTCCCAAGCATGATGTCCCTCTCCAAGGACCTGTCCCTCCTTGCAACATGCCCAAAGTATGTCAGACAAAGCCCCAGAATCCTTGCCTCCAAGGAGTTGCTTGGTTTAATCCTCTCCAGGATGAATCTATTTGTTTTCTTGGCAGTCCATGGTATATTCAATACTCTTCTCCAGCACCACAGCTCAAAGGCATCAATTCTCCTCCTGTCCTCCCTAGTCATTGTCCAACTCTCTGATGCATAACAAGCGATTGCAAAGACCATGGCCTGTATCAAGCACACCTTAGTCTCCAGAGAGACACCGTTGCTCCTGACTACTTTAGAGAGGTCCCTAACAACAGACTTTCCCATTGAAATACATTTTTTGATTTCCTGACTGCTGGTGCCAAGAGTGTTGACTGTGGAGCCAAGCAAACTGAAGTTGTGAACAATCTCAATCTCTTCACCATCCATCCTGATGCTACCAATTGGTCCAGTCCCATTAATTCTTTTACCCACTCCTACTCCATCTACCCATCAAATTGTGTGACCCTATGATTACCTACCCTGCCCATCCTCACCCCTCTACTTTTACCACCCCCTCCCTTGGATCCTCATACACATTTTACTAGTTATTGATTTCTACAACAATTGTCTTACACAGTATTTTTTCTTACGGGACTGAGTTAGTTCACTTAGCATAATGCTTTCCAGACAGATCGGTCTATCTTTCTTCCACAGAAATGGTGGTTGGGTTCAACCTTTACTTTAGCAGACAAGTCCAAACACCTTATACCATCATTAATACCCTTCATTTTCAGTTGTTCTTGTTGTTGATTGCCTTCTAGTTGAGGATAACTCGCAGGGAGTCTATGAACAAAAGGCCTGAAACCCCTGTACAGCTATCGACATTCATCAGAGTTCATAGAGTTTCTGGGGGCATGTTATTTAGGAAGTGTATGCCACTCTTGATTCCAAATCTGTCATAGTATGTTATTGTTGTTATGTGCTATTGAGTTGCCTGTGACCCATAGGGATCCTATGTACAGCAGCTCTGAACTCTTCCCTGTCCTGAGCCAGTCTCACTAATTCCAATACACCAACCCCCATTGCCCCAGTTACTGTATCAATCCATCTCATCCAGGGTCTTCCTCTCCTGTGCTATCCTTCCACCCTTCCGAGCATGAAGTTCTTTTCCAAGGACTGATCTTTCCTGGCCACGTGCTATATTTGGTTAGCTATTTGTTAAATACTATCATTATGTTAACGTAAAGCATTCATATACACTTCCTTTAGTGGTTACTGTTGAAGCATGGATTAGATAAAATAACATGAATTTTACAAAGAATATGGGACAAAATTTTATATTTTTTATGCAGACTTTGTATAATATTACTTGACATTTCCAGCTCAAGGAATAAACCACACAAAACAAATTAAAAAAAAAAACCACCACTGACACTTAGTTAGTCCGGACTCCTGGCAACCCTTTCTGGGTGTACAAAGCTGTATTCTTAATAGAAATAGCAAGCTCATGTTTTTTCCTGGAATGGTTGGTGGATTTGAACTGCCAAACTTTTGATTAGTATCTCAATACTTAACTTACTTTAGGTTTGTAGTGTTCAGAGAATAGGGGCAGTCACTCTCTCTCACACACACAAACACACACACACAGAATGCTACTGAGATGTACCATATATGAATAATAAAATTAGACTTGCATAAACTTGGGTTGTATAATTAAAGGATAAATGAAATTCATTGACAATTTAGAAAGATTTTAAGAATGTGGATCACTTAAGATATGACTGGTAATTTACACAGATAAGTTCAAACAACCGTGATTTGAAGTAGAAGCTGGAGAAGAGTAATCTTTTATGTCTTTTCACCTATGAGAGGTCAATCCTAAATTATCAAAATAATGAACTTTTGAACCACTTAGGGTATTTTTTAAGTGTCAGTGAAAAGCGGAAAATCTTCCTCCACTCCAGCAAAGTAGCTCTTTTAAGAACAGACAGCTAGTCAAACAATTTAAAATGTCATGCTGCTTTAGAGTTACAACTTTAATGCAATGCAAAGCATTTTATCCACTGTATAAATAGCACATGGTATTTGACATTTTCATATCATTTTGTGGCGTTAGACACATACCCTGAAATTTTCATAACAAAAATTTAGTTAAATTCATTCAAAGAGTATAGAGAATATTCAGGAGCTCTGAAACCAGATATGAATAATAATATAATTTCTGCTAAGGAATTTTAGGGTATAAATTTTAGGGGTAAGCATACAGGTAGTTAACTTAAAGTTTTGGGAAGTTAAAACTATGGCAGCTCTGAATGAGAAATGACTTGGGGATTTGTTCCTGTAAATATTATAGCCTGAGAGATCACATTGGGCAATTCTACTTTGACCTATAAGGTAATTATAAGAAAGAATCAAGCTGGCAGCACTACACTTTTTGCTGGATAGATGTTTTAGGACTAGTCTCATTTCCATCATCTTTAAAAGTAGAGAAAATAGATATACTACCCCGAGTTTAAAAATGATCACATTAAATACCCACTATATAATGGTGGTAATGAAAAAGGGTACTGGATAACCAATGAACTACCAAAACAATGAACAAGTCTGTCTAAAAGACAGGGCAACCAGGGTTTTCCCAAGAGGAAATAATGGTGGAACTTTTCTTAGATACTTTGGCATCTTGTCAAGAGGGACCATCCTTGGAAAAAGACTTAAGGCTTGAAAAGATGGAGAGTCAGAGAAAAAGGAGAAGATCCTCAAGAAGATAGACGGACACAGCAGAAGAGAAAATGACTCTCAGTGAGATGGATTGACACAGTGTCTATACAGTGGTCTCAAGTTATGTCAACGCTAATGAAGGCACAGAACAGGAGAGGGTTTGGATGTGCTATCCATGAGTTTTTCTCAACTTGAAGATACTTAACAACAACAGCAGTAACAAGAAGAAACAAGTTAGTAGCAGTGAAGGGCACATTAACAGTTTTCAAGAAAATATTCTCTATTAGGCAAAAACGTTATAGGCACTGATGTTGTTTAACCTGAAAACAAATGACAATAATAATGTACAGTAATATATATTTACTGCATATATGTGTATACACACACACACACACACACACATACAGACACTCCACACACACACACACACACACACACACACACACACACACACACACACAGGATACTGTTGCTTTATTCCATCCAATGACAAATGATAGTAATTCACGGAATGTTCACTTATTAAACCAATGATATGGCAATTATTACACTAAATATTGTCAATGTGGTGACAAATACAAATACAGACAAGAACATGCAATTCTCAGTGAACTGAGGGAGTTAACCCTGATTAAAAAACAAAGCAAAACAACAACACTAAATGATGAGTATATAACTAAAGCCTCAATTAAGACATTTGAGTACTATGGGAAGAATCACACCCAAGTTCCTAGGACAGACTTTCTGACCAAACGCCAACAGAGTAATAATGCTTTGATGGCTGGAGTAAGCAGTGAAAACTGCAGATAAAAATATCAGCATATTAGAAAAAGGTGAACCACAGATATATGTAAGAAGTCTACTTATGTCATAATACAAGAGTTAAGAAATATGCAGAAATTGAAACTAAGGTATGCTGGTCTAACAACTATTTAATTTTTTTCTTATTTGCAATATAATTTCTGTCTGCCTGTTGTTGTTGATGTTATGCGCCACTGAATCACTTGCTTCAGCAGAATCTTGCTTGCATGTGACATCAATTATATTGTTCTATAGTTTTCACACTCTGTTGGATCACCTTTTTTTGGAATGGGAACAAATATAGATCTCTTCCAGTCAGTAGGCCAGGTGGTTGTTCTCCAGATTTCTTGGCACAACTTGGTGAGCACATCGTTGAAATATGTCAGTTGGTATGCCATCAATTCCTGGGGCCTGGTTTTTTGCCAATTCTTTCAGAGCAGCTTGAACTTCCTTCTCCAGGCTCTTGCTCATACATTGATTTATGAAATGCTTCTGTTTCCACCAATTCCTTTTGGTACAATAACTCTGTATACTCTTTGCATCTTCTTTTAATTATTACTGCATCATTTAATAGTCTGCCCAAAGCATCCTTAAATATAGCAAATCAAGGTTTGAATTTGTCCTTCAATTCCTCCAGCTTAAGAAATGCTGAGCTAGATCCACCCTTTTGATTTTCTAACTCCAGCTCCTTTCACATTTTATTGTAATACTTTATTTTGTCTTTCCTCTCTGCCCTCTGAAATCTTCTGTTCAACTCCTTAATATATTGATTTCTTCCCTTTGCTTTGGCTTCTTGGCACTCCAGTGCAACATTTAGAGTTTCTTCTGACATCCATCTTGGTCTTGTTTTCCTTCTCTGCCTCTGTAATGACCTTTAGCATTCTTCCCGAATGATATTCTCGAGATCCTCCCACAACTTGTCGGGTCTTTGCTCATTAGTGTCCAAAGACTCAAACTTGTTCCTGAGATGGTTTTGAAATTCAGGTGGAATAGACTCAAGGTCAAATTTTGTAACTGTGGACTTGATTTAATTTTCCTCAGCTTTAGCTTGAACTTGCATATGAGTAGTTGGTAGTCTGTTCAGCAATCAGCCCCTGGCCTTATTTTAACAGCTGATATTAAGCTTCTCCAGTGATTCTTTCTACAAATTTAACCGATCTGATTCCTATGCATACCGTCAGGTGAAATCCATGTGTTTCCTATAAAATGTATTTGCAATACATAAGTCGTTGATTGTACAAAATTCTATCATTCTATCTCCTGCTTTAATTCTGTAACCAAGTCCATGTTTTTCAACTGCTGATGCTTCTTCTCTTTTCCCAATTTTTGCATTCCAGTCACCCATTATTAATGCATCTAGATTGCATGCTTGACTAATCTTTGTCTAAATAATGCCTGCATTATAGAAATTATTCCAACCTTCTTTCTTTTTGTCGTTGTCTCAACTTGCTAATCAAAGAGCAAACAAAGATAATCTCTGTATTGTGTCCTTTCTCTGTCTATTTAATCTATACACTGAACAATCTGTTTGTAGATCATTCAAGAAGCTGGACTCTATGGAGAAGAATGTGGCATCAGGATAGGAATAAGATTTGTCAACAGTCTACATTGTTGCAATTTTGCATGATGAAAGTGAGGAAGACTTGAAGCACTTACTGCAGAAAATCAGGGGTTACAGCCTCCAATATGGATTACATCTGAACATCAAGAAAATAAAATCTTTACCACTGCATTGATAAGCAAAATTATGATAGATGTAAGATAGTATGAAATCGCCAATGATTTCATCTTACTTACCTTATCAAGATAAGGCAACTTTAATCCTTACCAAGAATTCACAATCAGTATCCAGCAATCAAGGAATCAGGAGATGTATTGCATTGGGAAAGTTCAACATTAGGGATCTCTTCAAATTACTGAGGAGCAGTTATCAGTTTGACTAAGTTAAGACTAAGGTGTGCCTGATTCAGGCCATGATCTTTTCAATCACTTGTTATACATCTGAGAGATGAACAATGACTAATGATGGCAGAAGAAGAAATGAAGCCTTTAAATTGTGGTTCAGGGAAGAACACTGACTATCCCACAGATGTTCAAAAGAACAAATAGACATGTCATAAAAACTGAAGCCAAAATAGTTCTTGAATGCAAGGATAGTAAAGCTTCACATCATTTGGTCGTATTGCTAGGAGAGGCTATTCCTTGGAAATGGACATCATGCTAGGAAAGATAGAGGGTCAGTGAAGTACAGGGAGATTTTCAGCAAGATCATTTGACATGGTGACAGCAGCAGTCTGCTCAAGTGTGTCAGAGTTGCTGAGGATAGCATAGGTTAAGGCAGGGTTCACCTCTGTTGTTCATAGAGTCACTGTGAGTCACACTCAGATTGATGGTACCTAACAACAACAACAACAAAATCTTCTTTAGAATAATCTTTTTAGATTTATTTTTGAAGTATCCTCGACGAGCGAGGTACATTTAAAATTGTTGTTGTTGTTGGGTGTCATTATGAGTTGTAGTAACCCTATGAACAACAGATCTGAACCTTAATATGATTGTGTTGCGATTCTTTGTAACAATTGAAAGGCAGCTCTTATATTTCTTATATTTCTCTTTCTTAATTAATCCTGGCTATATATTCACACTAAAGGTACCATACTCCTCACTGAAATCCAGAAAGTTGATGGCTTTATTCTAATTGAATTCTGAAAAATAAATTAAAAAAAATAAAATAATAGTTTCTTTTTTCATTAGTGCAAAGACCAATATACTCCTGACCTTCTCTTTAGAGTAGAATATTTTTCTATTCTTCTTGATTTAGGTAATTGTTGTGATTTTTTTTTCATTTTTTGTGTGTTTGTGTGTGCAGAGGAAGAAATACTGGTTTTGAAATCAGGAGGACCAGCTGACCTTCCCGCTTCCTACAGTCCTGGTAGCGTCGTCTTTTCATGCTGATAGAAGACAAGAATGATCATAAGGTGTCTTATTTTCACCTCTGAGTTTCTCTCTGGAAATAGTTTGTAAATCAAAAAGGATTTTTTAAGTACTGTACAATTTCTAGAAGGTAGAGAAGAGAATATTTGGATATGATAAATTTTTGTGGCATTCAGATGTTTTATTTTAAATTATATAATTTATTATTTTGAGAATATTTCATTTATATAATTGAGATGTGAGAAAAAAATGTCCAACTCACCCCCCTCCAAAAAGTCCCCAGTAAAGACAACAGAAGTTTCAATGTTTATACTGGAATGTTCTAAACAGCCATGAAAGAATATAATACAAGGATAAATGATCCAAGAAGCAGTAAAATAAGATGGAAAGAGTACACAGAGTCATTGTACCAAAAGGAACTGGTTGACATGGGAGAATTTCGTGGAAGAAGCTATGAGCAAGAACCTGTGGTGTAAAGGAAGATGTTCAAGCTGCTCTGAAAAAATTGGCAATATGCAAAGTCCCAGGAATTGATGGCATACTAATTGGCATATTTTAACAAACAGATACTGCCCGGGATGTGCTCACAAAGTTGTGCCAAGAAAACTGGGGGACAATCACCTGGCCAACTGACTGGAAGAGATCTATATTTGCTCCCTTTCCAAAGAAAGGTGATCGGACAGAGTGTGGCAATTATTGAACAATATCATTGGTATCATATGTAAGCAAGATTCCGCTGAAGACTAACCACAAATGACTGGAACAGCACAACAAAGGCATTTGACTGTGTATATCACAATAAACTGTATCTGACTCTGAGAACAATGGAATCTCAGAACACTTGATTGTGCTTATGCAAAATCTATACTTGGACCAGGTGGCAGTTGTAAGAGCAGAGCACAGAAATACTGCATGGTTTAAAATTGGGAAGGGTGTGTGCCAAGGATGTGTCCTATCTCCATATCTTTCAATCTATATGTGGAATAGATTATCTGTGAGGCTGAGCTCTATGAGAAGATACATGGCATCAGAATTGGAGGTAGGCTCATCAAAAATCTGCATTATGCAGATGATACAACCCTGCTTGCTGAAGGAGGTCAAGGACTACAGCCTTCAATATGGATTGAAGCTCAACATCAAGAAAGCAAATATTCTCACCACTGGGCCAATTGGTAGCACCATGATAGAAGGAGAAGAGATTGAGGTTGTTAACTATTACAACTTGCTTGGCTCCACAATCAACTCTCTTGGCACCAGCAATAAGGAAATCAAAAGACTAATTGCACTGGGAAATTCTGTCAAGGACCTCTCCAAAATACTGAAGAGCAACAATGTCAGTCTGGAAACTAAAATGCACCTGATATATGGCCATAGTTTTTGCAATTAGTTATTATGCCTCAGAAAGCTGGACAATGACTATGGATGATAGAATGAGAATTGATGCCTTTAAGCTGTGGTGCTGGAGAATAATATTGGATATACCATGGACTGTTAAGAGATCAAACAAGTTCATCCTGGAGAGGGTGAAGCCAGGCTGCTCCTTAAAAGGAAGGATTCTGAAGCTATGTCTGACATACTTTGGTCATGTTGTAGGGTGGAAACAGTCCTTGAAGAGGAACGTATGCTTTGGAGGGTAGTGGGACAGTGCAAGAGAGGAAGATCCTCCATGAGCTGGATTGTTTCAGAGACTGGGGTAATGGGGGTAGGTGCATCAGAGACAATAAAATTGGCACAACATTAGGGTTGTTGTGCACAGAGTTGTTATGAGTTGCAGGCAACTCCACAGCACATAACAACAACAACAATCTCTTTTACTTAAAATAAAAAATAGTCTACAGTAAAAATAATTGTATAAGAATATTTCCAAGCCTAGAGGATAAAGGGATTAGATAGTAAAGAAGCATAAGGGGAAATGTTTTGTGAAAAGTAGTAAATTAATTAGAATGCTGGTTACATAA